>NC_140279.1:6689166-6757239 GCF_964030765.1 Micromesistius poutassou
ATTGTCACATTGCAAAACAAGCAAATGCACTTTTAAAAAGTATGTCATTGTACTTCCTTAAAATGTACATTTCATTAAATACTTTTATACATTACATTGTTGTTTCAGTTGCATGAGAAAATGAGAACCTCCACCCCTATTGGGAATCCATGTGAGTCCAGCGATCCTCCCCGATTATCTCCACAAACACACAGAGAGCAAACACCCCCCTGTAGCAGCGGGCCAATGTTGTTACATTAGCTTATCTAGGCCCGTAATGACTTGGACCTCCGCCATTGCTCCATTTATCATTTATTTTGTGATGCCGTTGGCACCATTTTATGCATATTTAGGCAGCGCCATGCATTGAAACAGTAGGGGAATATGATAATGTTCAACTTTGAATTCCAAACCTTGTGCTTAACTATTCTACATATACAATACAGTAATAATAACCACAAACTCTCCCACAATATATTCTTAAACGTCGATACCTCCCTGATGAATTACCATGTGTCAATTAAATCCTGCTCTGGAAAGGTAACCCGCCGGCAAACCGAATAAAAAGGGGGGAAAAATGTGTTGTCACGGTAACAGTACATTTTCACCGTTCCTCGTTTAATCTTCAGAGTCGTCCGCCAAAGGGGAGAGTCTGCTGTCTTCAAGAAGAATCCATCTTTTAAGTGCTCCCCCATTCTCGCACCTTCCAGTCATTTATTATCTATTTTTTGAGCCCGATAATCCTCGGGCAGCCCTGACCAATCAGCACCAAGCAGATGGAACATTGCGGTGTGTCAAGGTTTTTGTTTCCAAAAATGTCTGTTCCTCCCTGTTTTTTCATACAACTCAGGCCACAGGGGACTTTCTCCACCAAGAATAACCCCCAGTGTACTCTACACTCGCACGCACATACGCACTCACAGACTAACCCCTCTGCATAGAACAACTTCCCCCCGCACTCTGCAAACACACACATAATCCACACACATGCACAAAGAGATTCTCCTGGGGGAAGTGCCCTATAAGATAAAAAAAAAGAACTATCCACATAGAGGTAATAACATGCATGACTACTGCCTGGATGTGTGCAATACATCTGGATGGTACTGTGTGTGTGTGTGTGTGTGTGTGTGTGTGTGTGTGTGTGTGTGTGTGAGTGGTAGAGAAATGTGAAAATGTGAGACATTTTGAGTTTGTTGCTTTGTGTGTGGCTCGGAATGTTATTTGCCCTTATCTTGTTGTATGTTTTTGTGCTTGTTGGGTCTGTGTGTGTGCGTGTGGCAATCTAGGTTTGTTCATACTTTTTTTTAAATCTCTGGGCTGAATTTGCCCATATATTTGTTGAATATGTGTTTGTGGGTGGGGGGGGGGGTTGGGATCTGATTCATGTGGGTGTTAGTGTGTCAGTATGTGCGTCACTGTGCGTGCATGTGTGTTGCATGTGCGTGTGTTTGCGTGTTGAGTGAAAAGGGCTGTTGGGCTCAGGCTAAAGGTCTACCATCAGCTAATTGTCTCATTTCTCCTCTGCCTCAGTGCTAGCCGGGGATAAATTGACCCTTCCCTGTACCAGTCTCTCGCCACGGCAAGAACTTTGTGCCAATGAAAAGGTCACAACGGCTGAGAAGCAAAGAACGTAAAAAGGACTTCACAGGATTCTCTAAGGGGCTTTAACAATGATTACAATCTATTTTCCATTTCCAAGATCCCTAATCCCAACCTCTTGCTCCCCATCTCTCTCTCTACCCAACTCTCTCTCTCACCTCCACTTTTTTCTCTCTCTCCCTCACTCTCCCTCCCTCATTCTCTCTCTCCTTCCCTAGAATAATGGTGCTTCACCTTATCTTCATCTCCCAATGCAGCCAATCCGATTTGATAGCTATTCATTTATTCAAAATGTCAAAAAATATGACCAGAGAGGGGCTTACTAGAGGGGAACCCCCTGCAGACCCTCACCTCCCACCCCCCACCCCTCCTGAACTGGCTAGCTGGACTGGAATCCTTCAGCTGAACGGTCCTGGCGTGTTACTGGCCGCAGTTGATTTCCTAGCATCCCACCGTCAAGTAGACTGACAGTTATTGCAATGATTGATGACTAGCTGCCTGTGAAAGAGGTGGTGGGAGGGGTTTAACTCTTTAACCGCTGGTGAATTGTGGGTGTGTTGAAACCAAATGTGCAACAAACTCATAACCTCCCTGATTATATTTGCAGAGGAACATGATTTGAGTGTACCATATGTTTATCGCTGCCCAGATGTTGTTTTAATTTTTCCATTTTTATCATCTTCTATTTTTTCTCCTTGCAAGCGTGGTCGTTTTCAGTGTTTTCTTCAAGCCTAAGGCTTCAGAGCTTTCTGACTGTATGGTATCGATGTCCTTCTCCATGCATGCTTGTGTATGGATGACGAGCAGTGTACGTGTTTGTCTCTGTGGAGCACACTGTGCCAGCTTGTGGGCTAAGGATGGGGTGTGTGTGAATGCTTTCGCAACCTAGTCGTGCGTCTGTCTGTATTTGTGTGTAAAATAGGAATTTCTGTCCCGAGACCCGTGTTGGCGTATTACTCATCATTACCCCCCTCCAACTTCTTGTTTCCTTACACCTTTGGAATCCTCATCGCTCCCGGTTAGGGTTGAAGGTTGTGGTAAAAGCATGTGAACAAATAGCGCTGTTATTTATCTCATTAACCATAAATACATCTGCGGGCAGAAACACGGCGGTGGCTTTCAGAGGTTTGTTTCCCCCCACCCCCAGTTTATTGCTAATGCTGGAACCATTTCTCTGAACATCAGGGCACGGCAGGTTTTTTTTTTAAATCTCAAGGCAATTTGGATTTTCTGTCTTTTTTGTGTATTCCTCAAAATTTCATTTCATGTGCAGTGAATGGTGCTATCTGTAGCTGCAGGCTGTGTTCTGCAGAGCCACTGTCGGCCTACAGCAGGCGACGTGTACGCTGAATGAGAATAGCCTGCGTGCTTTTGATTGGACGGTTCATCACTTTCCTTTCCTCACTAACTGTCACCGGCTGTCCATCAGCCAGATGCAGACAGACAAAACCATTAAAAAGGCTTCTGGCCTGCCTACATCGTCTTCAGAGAACCATGTGAGACTATATGAAATTAATTGTGTACCTCCCTTTCATTTGTCATGCCTTGTTTTCCCCCTCTTGCCTGAAGCAGCCTCAATGCTGCTCTTGCTGATAATCCAGTTACCTGGTGCCGTCGTGGTTTGTTATGTTGGGAAGAAATAAATAATGTAAAGAAATGAATGTCATGGCTACTGCAGTGGCTGTTCCATTTTGTTGCGTGGACGTGGGGTTGCATGGAGACACAATCCGTTTTTACAGTGGGTACTGCGTATCCACGCATCATTCACCCACAGCAGCCACCATTCAGACTAGTAGTTGATATTTTTGTTTATTTTTCAGCCTGTATGAATAAAATAAACTATCAACAGCTGTAGATGCATCCCCCAATCACTCTGTTATTCACACCGTCACTTTGTCTGTTTTTCCTCACTCTCCTACTCTCAATAATCTTTCACCACGTATTACTTCAATACATTATTGTTCAGGATAAAGTCGTTTTTCATTTTCTTTTGCCTTTTCACTTTTTTCCATGTTATTTTTTCTTCCTTTCCTTCTGTATATATTTCAGGAGAGCTAGGCATATATATAGAATGATCAAATATTCCAAGAAAAGCCATGATTGTAGATTTGTAGTTTTGGATTGAACCCCTTTTTCGGGCGTGCTATCCCCATGGTTACGGATCACGTCAACTTTGGGTTACTTTTCCTATGTAGTACACATCGTTGAGAATGAATGTTGTGATGATGGATGCTGGATTGAAATGCACCACACACCGTGTTATTAAAGTATAAGTGTCTGAAAAGCTTAACCCTCTCTCGGGTACAGATATTAACATAAACTACTTCACGCATCCACAATTCTGTGGTGTCAGAGTACCCTCTTGACGTTGGCGTTGTGCGTCACCAAAATAATGACATTGAAGCATGGAGCAGAGAAGAAAACAGTTTTTCACAAGTTCACAAACAGTTTTTTTTCTAGATTTTATGATGTAATAATTTTAGTAACATTGAGAAAATGGAATAGATTACTATGTTCAAGATCATAAAAGACAAAACACATCAGATTACGCCAGGACGCGGTTATTAGTTAGCGGTGTGGTAATGTGTTTGTTTTGTTAAATGTTGACAGGTCTGGTTACTGATAACTCGATTTGAATGTGTGATATGTTTGCATGTCTCTAATGTAAGATGTTATTGTGTTCCACTCATGTGCAGCTCTAATAGAAAATGCTGATTGGCCAAAACTGCTCTTTCTGAATTACAGTCTCCTCTTACTTCGCTACGTGTAGATCTTTGTGTGGATGGATTAGTAGCCAAACCATGACCTTATATAGTCTGTGAGTCTGAATTTTACCAGATTTTCCCAATGTAGCAATTTATATATTTTTTAAATGAGACAGTGGTGATGAAATGTTGCATTTTTATCAATGACTTTTAGTGTCTGTTTGTACAGAGAGTGGATAGAGATAAGAGAAGTGCTACCTGTTGAACATTTTTTGTAAATAGTTGTAATGTGGGAGAAAATCATTGACTGCATGTACATGATTGCAGCCTCAGTTGACATACAGTTGCGGATGTGTCTGAAATTTGCCAGATTGAACTGACTCATTGACAGACCTTTTTATGTGAGCTTTAAATTATATCTGATTATCAATAAACACTTCAAGATACTTATACTCTGAGACTACTTGCAGTCTCTCTTCTAAATCTGGTTATGTTATTGTTTTTTGACTTGCTAAAAAACATACATGCAGTTTTGGCCACATTCAGTTGTAAACTAGTTTGATATAACCATGCTGGTCTGCGGCCTGAGCTACACTGCTGCAATGCACAAAGATCACTGTCATCTGCATACATTTGAATATTGACATCAGGCCAGACAGTTGGTAGATAATTTACATACATTAATACACAATAAGAGTTGACCCCTGTGGAACACCTGTAGACATGCCAAGGGATTGTGAGTGATGGTTTTTCACTCTATCAAACTGTGACCTATTTGATAAATATGACCAAATCCAGTTAATGGCACAAGAGGAAAATTTTAAAGTAGATAACTTGGATAAAAGTACCCCATGACTGAGAGTGTCAAATGCCTTCTTTAAGTAAAAAAAATAGCTCCTATAACCCCTCCTTGGTCTAATAAGGATGAAATTTTTTGTAAAAAAAACAACAAGCTGTCTCAGTTGAGTGCTTAGAGAGGAAGCCAAACTGTACGGAGCCGCCAAAGTGACATGAAGGAAGAAAAAAAAAAAAGCATTACTGGGGACAAACACTGACTATAGTTTTGCGAGATCTTGAGTTTCATTTGCGAGTTCTTAACTTTCATTTGGGCTCAAAGGGCCGGCTGGCGATCGGGTGGTGGATGTGCCCTGGAGATGGTGGGAGGGCGAGAATTTGATAGGTGTTTGTCTGTGTGTGTGAGGCTGCCGTGGGCGCCATGTGCCCTGGAGATGGGGGGGGGGGGGGGCGTGCTAGTGTGAGAGTGCACGCTGGTCAGCGCTCGGCCGTGCTGCAGAGTGCAGAGTGCGGGTGTGTGTGGGTCTGGCGAGGCTGGAGTCCGCGGACCAGCACGGACCAGCATTTCACCATTTGTGTCGCTCCTTTCCTGCGGCTAGAGTTAGGCTGTGTGTGTGTGTGTGTGTGTGTGTGTGTGTGTGTGTGTGTGTGTGTGTATATGTGTGTGTGTATATGTGTGTGTGTGTGTGTGTGTGTGTGTGTGTGTGTGTGTGTGTGTGTGTGTGTGTGTGTGTGTGTGTGTGTGTTGGTCCGGTGGGGCTGGAGTCCTCAGACCCGCTGGATCAGGATCTCGCAAATCAAACTAGAGATCTCGCAAAACAAACACAAGATCTCACAAATCAAAGTCAAGATCTCGCAAAATAAAGTCAAGATCTCGCAAAATAAAGTCAAGATCTCGCAAAACTATAGTCAGTGTTTGTCCCCAGTACATGTTGGGTTTTTTTCTTCGTCTTTTTTTTTTTTCCTTCATGTCAATTCAGCGGCTCCGTAAAATTTCATTGGGTGCAGTGTTTAAATTTTTTTCAAAGTTCAGCTATGAGCTTTTCAGCAACCTTGGACACCACAGGAAGGATGCTGATGTTGCTCACACATTAACAAGGGTCTTGAGTGATCCGATCACAGGGGGAAGGCTCCAAGTATGTCAGTTCACACCTGGCAGAAGAATGCATCTCCACATGCATCTTGAGTGACCACTAGGTTCTCACTTCCCTGCTCTTTGTTTAGATAAGCAAATAAACACTTACATCATTTTAGTTTGCCTAAAGACCTAATGCTTTGTTTCTGACCGACGGGATGCATGGATCTACATGCATAATCCGTCTGGAAGAAATAAAAACAACACAGGCCAAAACTATTTCTTGGCAAACCAAATCACCCACGATGTTTGACACTCCTAATTTATCTCTATGAGATACAATTTTTTATCAGACATTGTTGACAATGCCAGCTTACGCAATCTGATTTGGATTTACTTGAAAATTATGCTGTTGGCCCCTGGAGGAGCATTCGCATTGGTGTTCATTATGTTTTCCTGTCCATGTTCATTTTATTTACTGTCACTAATTCTATGCTAATTTGTTTAACGAACCAAACAAATATTTCCCATCCTTCCCCTGTTTTTCTGAAAGAACCTGCTGCTCAACTTTCTCGTGACTGTAATCAGGGATGCTGACTTAGGCTCATAGCTTTGAGTCTGAAATGAAAACCTTGTACTTCTTTACTCTCTCATTTGCACCATCCCTAAGGGTAGAGGTTACAGTCTGCCAATACATGCCGGCTGATTGCTTGACCGCTTTGGTTGCCCGGCTCCTCGTCCCACCATGTGTTTCCATTAAAAGAGTGTGCTCTGATGATAGCAGAGGCGCTCACGCAGTCAGCCTTTGCTCAGCCTACTCTCTTCCACACCTCCTCTGCTATATGTAGCGTGCTGCCCCTCCATTTTCCCCAGCCTTAAAGGTGCAGTAGTTAGAATTTTTACTGCTCCCGACTTGGTGCACAGGGCTACTCCTCACTCAACCTACTCCAAACTGAAAAATACAAAGCAATTTGTTAAAAACTATCAAATTGGTTAAACTAGAATAAAATGTGTTAAAGTATACCATGAATGCATATTTATATCTATCCTTTTACTACAAGTGTCCCTCTCAGTGGTAGAAAATTTAGTATGTAATTTGGGAATAATCATTGGACCAGGTCAAGGCGATTGTATTCTGACTTGGCCCCTCTTTGTTAAGGTCTCAGGGGGGAGGTAGTGGACCAAAAAGAACGACACAGGGTAGACAGGACAAGTTTGACGGTACAAAGTAATTTATTGAGAATCCGGGGGGCTGGAGAATGGTGGGAATCCGGGGGCTGGAGATGGTGAGAATCCGGTACAGGTCCAGGTAAGTCCTGACAGAGGGGGTGAAGAGCATGGAATGTCGAGAGTCTATTACGAGCTGGCAATGATTGTCTGGAGAACCAGGGTTGATGTAGTGAGTGTTGATGGAGGATTGCCAGCAGGTGTGTAGAGCACATGAGATGAATGGATGACTGTTGCGACTGGCCCCCACTAGGTGGCAGAAGTGGATGGCGTGACACGCTTGCCCTTCTGTTGTTGGTGCTGGTGTTGGTGCTGTCAAAGCATTAAAATTCCAAGAATTTAAATAATGGATATTTTCCAAGGAAGAGAGAATTATTGTATTGTTGATTTTCTTTTTTACATTTTCATCTCCCTTTTGCCTCTAAAAAAAAAGACTCTCTGGACCAACCTCCTGTGGTATACAGCCATCTAAACCACCTTTGAGACTGTAATTTTCTTGTTAAGGCTTGAGTTCAAAATAAATATGACTGTCTGTGCCTGTGTACCTGGCTATATCCCTGTCACATTAAATAATTACCCCATCCGCAGAGATGAGTCACAGGTGTAACTTGACCCTGCGGCTGTAATTGCATCACACATGACACTATATCATGACACTATACTACTTTTTAAATAAAAGGTTTGTGTGTGTTAGTATTTCTGTGTGTGTGTGTGTGTGTGTGTGTGTGTGTGTGTGTGTGTGTGTGTGTGTCGATGCATCTAGCCATTCATATGCATTGCTAACCCATTTTCTATGCATCAGAAAAACGGGTATGTGCGTAAGCCAGGCCCGGTTCCACAACAGAATGCCTTGGGGTGCATCTGAGATTATAGGGGGTGCACCAGTACTATAGTAAAACCAGCTACCCAGCTTCAGTTCAGACTTCGCTTTTTACACTAGGCCTTTCTACCAGTAGATAGACAAGCACTTCTGGGTAGTTGTACTGACATGTTGGGACAAAAACATTTACTGTGCTTAAAAGATGGTATCACATCATGTCTTGTGATGTGGAGAACATTTCAGCTGCAACGTTAGCTTATTGATATCCAAGCTTTGGATATGAGAATGAATTAATAATGGTTAAATTAAATCAAATTTGAAAAGGCTCAAGAGGTTCACATACTTTCAAGCAGCACTGTAGCCTTGTGAGACCAAATAATTTAACAACATAAACATAAAACATGCTCTGTATTTATATAAGTGAACCACTAAATGTTACAAAATAATTTTACATTATCATTCACAAGATAATGCTTGAAATATATCACTTCATGTCTAATACATCTAGATTATATGGAACCTTTTGAATTAAATTACAATAGCTTTTCCCTGATATTCTAATATTATGAGATGCACCTTTATGTGAACCACTTAATGTCAATAAGTGCTTATTCTGCTGCCCAAAACTTTTAATGCTGACAGATAAAACCCAATTAGGAATGTTATTTTCACAAAAAGTAATCAGTAATACATAGTGCCTTTCTTAAAGTTCACAAGATTGTAAATAAATACAATCAAAACACAATTGGCAAATATGGGTTCTTATGAACAACACAGTGGCGCCGGCAAAGGCTGCTTGTCCGGGAGTGAGAGCTGCGCCGGCAAAGGCAGCGAGTCGGGCAGGATTGAGCTAGCGTTGCTAGTGCTAGTGTTCACAACGGTTATACTGTCTGATGTATTGGATTCTTTTGCGGTGTTCTTTTTTATTTTCGGATATCCATTGTAAATGCCTAATTGTTGCTGCCGAAGAAGTTTAATGTCACTGACGTGCGCGCCGCCGGACGGGGCGCAGTTTACGCGCACCTGTCATAATAATAATAACGTTCTTATCGGTTTAGTGAACAAAATAAATGCAGCAAACAACGGTATTTAATGGAACAATTAGTTTTGTGAGCAAGTGTTTTCTTTTTTTTAATCATATTTATAAAAAAAAAATAATAATTCACTCCCTCCTTTTTTCAATTGAGGGTGCAAACAATTTTTTTGGGGGTGCAATGCATGCTTATGCACCCCCGTAGAACCGGGCCTGGCGTAAGCCAATGTACTGGCCAGGTTGTGCACCATAGCTTGCTGCGTATGTGCACAACCTGGTCCTCTGACATCAAAGATGGGGGTTATTTCCTCAATGAGGAAGAATAGCCAGAGCCTTGCAGGCAAGCTCCCGCCTGGGAGATGGATTGCCTGTTGAGCGCTGGGTGCTGGTTTGGGCTTCTTAGGCCTTGTGGCTCAAAGGGGCTGTGATCCCTGCGATCCGTCCGCAGGAGGAACTTGTGAGGAGCCGATTAAAAAGACATGGGCAGGATTACAGAGTCTGGAGGAGGACCAAAGGAGAGGCTAGAGATAGGATCAATAACACTAACAATTATATCACTGCATGCTTTCAGGGGACAGGCGGTGCTACACCTACACCTACGCAACAGAATGATATGATGATACAACAGCACTGGCTACCTTTCTGTAGATTCTTCCTAGAAACCAAAGCCTCCTACATACTTCTACATTAGCTGTTACTTTTTGGTGGTTTTAAGGTTTCATATCCACCAAGAGCAATCATTTCTGGACAGCTGATATTATGAAAAAGCCTATATAGTTGAAGAGAAGAACTGTGGAAAATCTGTGTGTGTGTGTGTGTGTGTGTGTGTGTGTGTGTGCACTTGCATGCGTTCGTGTGTACTTGCACATACACAGCTTACACACTCCCAATTGGACTTTTTTGTGTATGCGCTTACATTTTCATGATGACTCTACGTTTTACTTCAAAGTAACTTTTTATCAAAGTCTCAAATGGAGCGTCTGGGCGTCGCCTATGCGCTGGGTTATATAAGCCCATTGTTTATTTAGAGTATAGTCAAAGTGAATAGCAATTAGACACGGCCCCATCTCCCACGTCTACTAAGGCCCTTATAAATTGATGCAGTGGGATACAACTCTGCGACCAAAAGTGTATGAGTTCAGAGAAGTCTATTATTCATACGAGTCTTACAGGGAAGCCACTTCTGTCAAACTCTGTATTTTTGTTGTTGTTGCCGCCGCTGTGAGAATCTTGGAGAGAAAGGTGGGACTGTGTGTGTGTGTGTGTGCTCTAGATCAGTGATTTTCAAACTGTGGTCCGCGACAGTACTGCAGGTGGTCCGTGGAAAAGCAAACTAAAATATAAAATAATATTTTTCATAAAAAATTGAAGGTATTGTGTGATTACTAAAATAGGCTAGTGCAAAGATTATAACGTTCCAGAATATTTGGTCTAGTGGCTAGGAGGAAACCGGAATTTGATATCTGACTTTATCCAGTTCAGTTCAGTTCAGTTCGTTTGTGATTACTGTACATATTTAATACTCCATTATCATTGCTATGGATATAAGCCTGGTGTTCAAATTAACCTGATTACGCCCTTGGGTGCTTTAAATAAATACATTAAATATGTGGCAGCCATTGTGTGCAGTAAACGTTCTTTTAACAAGCCTGTTGTACTGATGCTATGTTACTTTTAGTGCTAATATATGCCTATTAAGAGGTGCAGGTAATTCAGGTAGGACTGTGTGTAGACAAATTTTATTATGTGTATTATAAGGTGGTCTGCGAAAATTCTTGATTATAAAAAGTGGTCCACACACACTCAAAGTTTGAAAACCTCTGCTCTAGATGGAATTGGATGGGTGGAGTGGAAAGGAAGGTGACATGAGCTTGGCAGACCCCGTCAGAAAACTTTTCATCCCAAGATGAATCATTGTCATTTTTCATCGACACAGAACTTATTAACGCTGGGGGTGAATCAGATACGTGCCAGAACCACGCGCCCTTGGAAATAATAAAGTGCTCTGATCGTACAGGATAGCAATCACTGCCATGCAAATACATTACTGTATCTTTTTGTTCATCTAACTATTTTGTCGCTTCCAAATCCTTTGACCAGACAGCCACTGTGTAGCTTTCATTCTTAAAGGTAGACTACCCAAAAAAGAACCACCACAGCAAAATCAACTGAATCACCATGGCTGCAGTTAACTCCCCCCCCCCCCCAGCTCTTGTTTATCTGCCACTGTGTTTAAAAAGACTTACTGCCTCATTCCTCATTTGAACACTTTAAAGTACACTATTTGGGGAATAAGTATAGTAAATCCATCAGCGTGACGTGTATTTGTCACTTAAACAAGCCGACACATTGAATGAGCTGTCGCTCTGTGACTGCTCATTTGCATAAATAACCTTTATTTGCCAGACTATCTCCATTGACAATGAATAGTGTTGTATTACTAACCAGTTTTCTACGCTGAAGATACAGGGTAAAATGTTCTGCCGTCTTAAGTGTGTTGTATGATTCTTTGTGAGCCACCTCCTGTAGGACTACAGCCATGAAATGTATAATGTCCTTGACGACCTCTTTCACATAATAGACACCCCAGGTCTTTTGATTAGAATATAATAGAATAGAATAGAATAGAATAGATTTTATTTGTCATGTCACCATGAAAATTGTCTTTGGTCTCACTGAATAAAAACACATAGGATACATGACAAGCACATTCACTCCATTGAGTAGGCATGTCCACCAGATTGACACATCACATGTATACCCCCTGACACATCATATACAGTATACCCCCTCCTCTAGCCCACACACACACACACACACACACACACACCACAAGTATACACATCAGGTACAAGGCAACCAGCAACAGTTCCAGCCCGTTCAAGGCACTCTAGTCTACACCTCCCTTTCATCTAACTTTCCTTGGTTTGTTGAACATGGAGATCGCATTTGGGATAAAAGAGTCTTTGTATATATTTTTTTATATTTTTCCTTGTCATATGTGCTCTATAGCGCCGCCCTGAGGGAAGCAGTTCAAATTCAGAATGGAGGGGGTGGGTGTCATCATCTAATATACACATGGTTTTTCTTTGTACTGCAGTGCTGTATAAAATATCTGGTGTTTTTTGGGGTCGTCCAATAATTTTCCCTGCCATTTTAACAATTCTGGTTAGTTTGTTCCTGTTGTGAAAGGACAAGTGACCATACCAGATTACTCCCGTAAATAGTCTTATTTTTTTCAGGCTCCCGTAAATAGTGTTACTTTTCTTCTGATGACCTCCCAACAAGCATTTGCATCACTTTCTGTAGGGCTGCAGTTCTTTTTTCTTGAGGGTTGAGACCATATAAAAAAGACCCTAGGTTTTTGGCTCACTCCCAAGAGTCCTTTACCCTTAGGTAAGGTGACCAGATTTCTGAGACAAATTCCGGGGACATTTTCGGTTCAGCGGTGTAAAAACCTCCAAACATGTAGTGTTTTTGTCATAGAAAAACTAAAACGGGGACACCGCCCTTACCGTTCACAAAGCAGTTTCTCTCATTAATAATTACGGACGGGATTGTTGATGGGGGGGGGGAGGGGGTGTACGGGTTTGCAGGCGGGCGAGATTGTTGACGAGGGGGGGTTACGAGATACGGTACGCAACTGCATGTCTTTTGGTCAACATTTTTGTTTTTTCATTTTTTCCTTTATTCCAATTTCAGATCTTTCAGTCACAGTGAAAACCGGAGACATTTCCGGGGACAGCAGTAGCCGGGGACAGGTCACTGAAAACGGGGACTGTCCCCGGAAACCGGGGAGGTCTGGTCACCCTACCCTTAGGTCACCTACTACTTAAATCACTTCTTGTAGGGCCAGAGCCAGCAAATCTATCATTTTCAAATCAGCATTTTCTATGGTACAACCTCCAAACTCCTCCATAAACTCCAATACATTCAAAACTCCGCCGCCCGTCTTCTCACTCACACCCGTTCACGCGATCATATCACCCCTGTCCTCCAGAACCTCCACTGGCTCCCCGTCCCTCAGCGTGTTCAATTCAAACTCCTCCTTCTCACCCACAAAGCCCTCCACAACCAGGCCCCCTCCTACCTCACTGACCTGCTCCACCACTACACCCCTCCCCGTCACCTCCGCTCCTCTGATGCCAACCTCCTCACTGTCCCTAAAACCAAGCACAGAACCTGGGGAGACAGAGCCTTCTCCGTTGCTGCCCCTACCCTCTGGAATTCCCTCCCCAAACACATCCGTGACTGCAATGACCTCATACTATTCAAATCACTACTCAAAACACACCTGTTCCATTCTGCCTATAATTCTTAACCACTACTTTCCTAATTCTGTTTTTGTTCTGTCTGACTGTTCTATTTACAATGTATCTACTTTTCTGCGTTTTCTTGTGTTTCTGTGTTTTTAAATGTATTTTAATTACTTATTTTTCATCCTCATCTGTAAAGTGTCTTTGAGTGACTGAAAAGCGCTTCCAAATAAAATGTATTATTATTATTATTATTATTTATGACATTAATGACCTGATTCATATAAACGAGACCAGACGTCTCTATCTCCACTTTTTTTTGTATTGACTGTGTTACTCTTCAAAACCTTAAAAGTGGTATTTATTTGTCAGGCTCATCTTCTTAAACAAAAGGTATGTATAAAATTAACTTTTAAATTTACTTTTTGGGGAAGCAATAGTGAACATAAACTTCTGGGTTGCCACACAAAAACACTTCAGCGAATTCTGGAAATCCAAAGAAGAAGAATATATATATATATATATCTTCGTTCAGTGATTGTAAATAATGTTTAGTTTGATACTTAAACTGCTTGTGGCGTTTTTCATGCTTATTTGGGGATTTGACCGAATATAATCCGGGTAGGCAATATTCTGTTTAAGAAATAACCATTTTATATTTTATTACAAAACAGCTACGTTACATACATAGCAAATGAGATACATTTTTGTTCAAAATCCCCCTACATCCCAGTTATTGTATATATCCATATGTGCTTACTAACGACATTAGCCATTACATCATTGTCTGTAACAATCACGCCATTTTCGGTGGGATGGAGATCCAAATTTGTGCCTTAAGGAGTGTAAACACAGCTAGCCTGTGTTTGGGGTCATAAGGTCAAATGGAGCCCGCACACACCATGCCCCTTGTGAGATTAAAATAAGTTAATGGACATTTTGCTGCACATGCCGGTCTGATTCTCTGATATGCATGGTGGATGGCTAGGGTGTAGGTCTGGGAAAAACTTCAGCTAACAATCTTGCAAGCGAGCCGCTGGGTAAGGTGCCACGAGATGGAGCATTTGCTGAGGCTTTGTAAGTCACTTCTTGTAGAGCTGGAGCCCCCACATTGAGGTCCTTGTCCTTTGAGACCCTCTTTGATATAAAAGAGACACCAGGTCTATAGATCACACTGTCCTTGACCCCTAAGTCACCTACTCATTGCATCACTTCCATTAGGAATACAGCATCCTAATTGATCGTTCTAGTATATTTGGAAGCCCTCATTCATATAAATAACACCACCACCTCTGGGGCGTGCCATAAATTCTCCATATCCATATGGGGAGAGGGGAGGGTGTTCTTGAGGACAGTTGGGTACACCATACATAAATAGGAAGCTTGCAATGAACATTTCACTCAACTTTCACAATACCAAAGGTGCAGGGGACGTGTCCCCCCCCAATATTTAGAAGGTCGAAAAAAGAGGTAATGAAAAAACATTTTGGGGGGCTCAAAACATTTATATATCCTTCTGACCTGTAAATACGTTTCCCAATTGTAGTATAGTGGGCTAGGCAGCCCATGACCATGCTGCGTCCTGACAACCCCAGCCAATCAGGTTGGACTTGGGGTTCTGGGGGTTGTTCATAAGACGCGAGTAGAGTGGATGCACCAGTGTTATACGGCAGTGAACGTATCATGTAACCTGTACGTGTCTTATACAATATAAAAGTCAACTTGCTAGTACACACGGCTTGGTGGAGTCAATTCCTTTTGGGACATGATACCAATAATTTCAGACACCCCTATAGTGGACCATACCATCTTAACCCTGCCGCACAGTCACACGCACGTACGCAGGCACGTTACTCTCACTTACGCTTGGTCAATGAATCAGGTCCGGTCAGGTTAGGAGTCGTGGTCTATGGTTGCGGGCACAGATAGTGACAAGAGCAACAGGTTGGTGTCTGCATTAGTGTCCCATTAACTGTATAGAGGTGACACCACAAAGTATACGAGTTAATGCCTGACAAGGTGTCCAATTATCAGTAATGAATGGACGATGTGGAGGCGAGAACTGTCACTAAGTAAATTTAAAAAAACAACAACTATGTATTCTATACATAGTAAAGAAATTTCCGCCATCAATTAATTCAGAAAAGGCACAAATTGTTGAATAAAAATTCACCAGAACGCAGGAAATGAAGTGTTTGACTCTCTAAATTCTCCGGGGGGGAAGCACCAGACCCCCCACTGTAAATTTGTGCCCCCAAATGTTGAATCCAAACCTACGCCCTTGGTCAATACACACTCAGGATGAGGAATGACCTCTCACACATGATCAATTAATGAATTGTGTCAAATAAACCTTTCTCATCAAGTCAATGAGCTTGGTGTTTTGCATTAACAAAAGGTTATCGGTTGTGTCACTACCAAATCTCCGTGCTAACACATCTCTCGGGCTGACGTAACTAGCCCTCAGACGAGGGCTTGTGATTCAGTGATTTGAAGTAAAATGAGTCACATTGATAACAAAAGTCTAAATGCGGATGCAGTGGTTGTCTGCAACATTATTATTCTTTAACAGTACTACTTAAGATGAGAAGATTTTTTTATTTATTTTACAATGTGATTGAATTTGCCAGAGGTATTTTTGCGGCAACCGTTTTAAATGAAGGCATTCAACTATGCATAATGAATATATTCTGGCAATATAACTGCTGGGGATAATACATATTCATTCAAAATTATTCATATTTACAAGGCACAAAGTTCCTCATGAGTGAAAATTGAATGCAGACATCCGTTCCAAGATCCCACTGTGAATACGCAATTTTGGAATGTTCCACTAACACCCCCCCCCCCCCCCATACAACAGCTTCTTATTCATCATTTCCTGCAATAAAAGAAAATCACAAGTTACCATGAAGGAAGAGATCCAACGTGTACAATGTCACATTATAACATGGTGCCTGGTCAGTGATAGCCAGCCTAGAGTTGTGACTACACATGGATGCACGCATGGACGGGTAGCCAGGGTTTTCCATTAATGTGCTTCATTAGCATTCATGCAACGTCCCCCAAAATCCAAACCACACCAATTTATTGAAATTATGCTATAGCTACCTTTTAGCAAGAGATACCTTTTCGGAAGATAGGTCAGAGAGATTAGGTAGTGTGGCTACTGTGTCCATCCAGCTGAAAGATTCTGGGGTTGAACTCCAATGTCCTCAGGCTACCTGTAGGCATCAGCAACATGTATCTCCTCCTGAATAATGACACTTGACATCTTGATCCACGCTGATGAAGATGCGATGAAGTTGTGAGAAGTAGAGGTGTCTAAAATGGGGACCAAAAGTGTCATGTATGATCATAGCAAGTGACAACATAATGGTGGCATGGGTGAACATTCATCAGGTGTACAGAAATAGCATAGCATCATTAATCATTAATACGTTCAATCTTTCACTCTTTGCAGGAAATGCTAGGATTGAAAACACATGAGCATGCAGGGGAAGATTGGTAAATGTCTCTTGTGGATTCATTTTTACACCAAACGAAAAATAGCAGGCACACTATCGAGCAATAGATTTTTTTTTTTCACGCAAACCACCAGGTGTAGGATTGTGGCTGTGCCTGGCATTTTGGCCAGGACCAGCAAAACATTAGCCTGCATATCTTTTTCACAAGAGAGATCGTTATTGATTTCTGTCTTGCCATATAAAGTAAATCTATTAAATCGTAATGATTGGTTCGACACTGGCCAATCAGGCCAAATCAAACGGAATTTGGAGTTTCCCATAGCAACCAATGTTCTCACCAATCGTGTCTGCTTATGTTGGCCATGTTGCCTGATAATTACACTCACTACAATATATACTGTAAGGAGTGATACACGTTATACATAAAAAAAAATCATATATGGATTTGTATTAATACTGTATATATATGATTTAATTTATAATTATTGTTTTCATTATTATTCATCTCATTATTAGTGTTATTATATTTTTTTATTATATATATATATTTTTATTTGTATTGTTTGTTTGACTGGTTGTTATTTTTGAGTCATTAACATATGTGTACCGCATTGGCTGAGAAAATGGCAACTGTGACAAGAATAGCCTCTGCATTTGGAGAATAATCAACAAAGAAATAAACAACAGCAGAGTGAGACCCAGTCGCTCAGATCTCCTTTGTTGGCCATTGGTGTGAGTTGTTCAAGAAAAGACATGTATAAATGCATGTCATGTGCCAACAACCAACCAAGGAATTAAACATCAGGCGTCAACTGATATGAGAAGCGGGCCTCAGTCGATGTGGTGTTGATGTTTCTTCTATGTAACCCATGGTGGACTGTATGCGCTTGCCCATCGAAGTCAAACAACATCTTTCCCCCCCTGAAACTAGTTTTAGATGTGGGTTTTTTATTTCTTTACTTTTGGCGTTTTTTTCTGTCGGCTCAATATGTATTCTGGGCACGGAGGGTAAAAGTGCCAGACGCAATCAGTGTGCTAGAGGCCCTCTGTGGTACAGCATGCGACACAGCAACTATGCATGTTACAGCAACAGAGTCACGTCTCACTAGTGACTAAAATCATTCCATGTGATGGCTCTCTTTATATGCATATACAATCCGCCACCCGGCCCTGTGGTGAAAAGGCCAACTGCAGCTGTACCCAATGAAGCCTCAGCTGTTGTTTGTTGTGGTTATCGTATGTTGAGCCGGTGTTCTATCAACCAACAGTCAACAGACGTTTGTGTAGTTTAATTGAATTAAAAATGTTTACATGTAGCATCCAACACTACAGAAGTGTCCTGTAGTGTGACATGGCAAATCGTTTTGATCATGACCAGGTGGAAGGTGAATCAAACGATATATATATATATATATATATATCGTTTGATTCACCTTCCACCTGGTGGATATATATATATTATACATATATATATATTTTTTTTTTTCTAGCCTTATACCTTCAGTTGCATGTCAAATGTTTTGAAAGTCTGTTTCAGCATGGATGAGTAGCATTGGCCCTGACCATGTTTTCAACAAAGACACGGCCATCAAATGCAACACAAGCCAGCAGAATGAAATTTTGTTTAATGATCAGAGTGTAGAAGCATTACGGAAGCACTCATTAGATCATGTCTCCCTCCCTATTGGTCTGTCATCAACTTGACAGCTGCTGCCAGAACCAATGGCAGGGGAGGATGATAAGGCTTGAAATTATAGCAATCATCGAGTGAGAAATCAATGAGCGGACATTACGTTTAGACAGCAACCCCTGTGATGCTAAATGACCTCTCTAGATATAACCAGCACCAGTAACAATACGTTGGTCCATTATATATATATATATATATATATATATTTTTTTTTTTTTTTTTAAGAAATCTGTGAAAATACATCTCTCATTAGTTGTACATTGGTACATTTGGTAAAAAAAACAATATTTGAAAAATGTGGTAACAATGAAGATTACAAAACATAGTAGAGTGATAATTTAACAACAGTTTATTTTGGTAAAAAAACAATATTTGAAAAATGTGGTAACAATGAAGATTACAAAACATTATAGTAGAGTGATAATTTAACAACAGTTTATTATGACCTGCCAACATATCTCTGTGTCTGGTGTAGGCCCAAAGCAGCAGTAGCGTGTTGCTATTAGGACCTAAAGGCAGTGTTTCCTGGGCCTAAGCCTCTTGTTTGTCCACTCTTTTGTTTTGTTTTTAAGGTCATTGATTTTCTTTCTCCGAGCCCTTTATCAGCGGCTCCACTGTATTTGTGGTTTATCTGTCACTCTAATTAAGGAGCTTATTTGTCCGCACATGCACATCTCGCCCACAAAAAACCCTCATGGGTATAATGAAAACAAATCTGTAACTGCATGTAACCAATGCATGGGATGCACTTGTGGGGAAACAAGCAAAGCAAACAGGGTGGACGGTAAGGGATATGTCTTGAAGCGCTTGGCTGCGGAGTGCCCATTGAAATGTGTCAACAGGGATGCTGCTTTCATTGCCGGCTAGTTAATTCCGATATTATTCAGAAATGTTATCTGACACATGGTCATTTTATGGCAACTTTAGTAGAATAGAGTCGTTCTCGTACAAAGACAGATGATTACTTACTTGTGTTTTAAAGACAATGTTATGTTCATCTTACATTTAACTTGATTGAACAGTTGTGGTCAATGCTTTTCTTGCAAATGCAAACATTGTTTATATATTTTTAATTTTGACATCAAGATACTGCTGCAACATGCATCTAGCACTGCCATATGGATGTTAAAAAAGGCAAGGGAGGATAGGATACATTTGTGCAAAATTGTTGACATTTCGATCTTATTTTTAGATGGTGAACAGACTCCAGTAGCATCATAATGACTATGTTTCACAGTAGCCTGAGGTTTTAACTGCACTCTTTGGAGAATTGTCTCTTTTGGCAGCCCTGTGCAATTTGCTGTTTACATCTGCTGGCACCTGTTTATAAATGAATGAATAGTACAAAAGTACAAAATCGCAGTCAAAGCCTGCTAATATAATTGTATATAACTGTATAATAATAATAAGGTAATCATTTAATTTCCTTACATCTCCAGGCCTTTTCAATGCTGTACTACTCGACGCATACATTAGAGTCGACAATGTTTGAAAGCAAAATACTGTGATAATTACAAGGTGCAATGTACAAAACACGGTCAGTACAATCCCCATTATAGTCGTCAATACTCGACATGGCATCACCATTATTGTCTTTATAATTCCAGACATCGACACTACATTGACGAGGCCAACCATGAAGGGCTAATACACATCTCCAGCTACTGTCACAAAAATTATGAAAATTTTAATGAATCTGTCAATCTACGTAGCAGGAAGTGTTGCTACAGACAGCAAAAGTACACCGATCCATATTCGGCAGCTACTGCAGGGGGGCCAACCTGCAAGTTGTGCTTTTATTAGGGCAATTATTTGTGAGGTTTTATTTCACTAATAATTATTGAGGTCATCCATGAAGGATACTTTGTGTGCTTTTAAATAAAAATCAATCCACCAAGCAGCATAAGATAGGGTAAGACTTGATTAATATGGGAAGACAGCTACCTTTTCTAGTGGGAACAAACACGTTTGTTCGTTTATACTTAAAACCTACGAAACATTTGTTTCATTGTACTGAAATTTATAGTTTAAATTAAATTATGCCGGCCCTTTGCAGCACATGAATGCAAGAGAACCAATTTGCAGATACCATGTTACCAGTACAAAAAAACATGTCTCATGTGCCTACAGATGACCTCACTTATGTGTCTGTCAAAGTTATTTGCTTAAACTGCCTCCTTATTCGAAACGATGGCCCTTCTAGGGCCTGTTCAATTTCAGCTTATCTTAATTAAATCAATGGTGTTGCATTTTATTATAGCCCATTTAATTTAAGGCATTGGTGAATTTCTGGGGTTTTTTGTCGGTACATTCCTTTTATTTGATCGTCCTTGAGTGTGAATTCCCTGGCGTGGCATTAGTCATTAACAGCTGTCTGCTGTTCTCTGGAGATGTGCAGATAGGTTTGCTTTTCTTTGTTGCCAAGATCACTGCTCCCTTCTTTGGTCTCCCATGTGTGTTGATGAGCCAAGCGCAAAATACCCCCCCCCCCCAAACAAACAAACAAACAAACAAACAAACAGTAAAGACTACACTCAGTTTCAGGAAACTTAGATCTCCAGAACCTACTAAGAACTGTCTACATGGCCCTCATTAGTGCTGGCTGATGGAGCTGGCACACATGTCTACTGGTTTGAAACCAACGGAGAACGCAAGCGTTGTTGTAGGCGTTGAGAGAAATAAACCATATAAAAAATATATATATATATATACACACACACATACTAAATACTATGTCATTCCAGTCATATCATTATACGGTCATATTTTCACTTGTCTGAATTTGGCCTGTGCCGGTATAAATTATGCATTATGCATTATGTCATTTAATCACTTCAATTGCTTTGTTGACTTATCGTATAGTCTTCTTGCATTCCTGTGCACATCGTAGTATTTTGCCCAAGTGTAGGCCCTGAACCATCCGGTTGCTGGGAGAGGTTCAAGCTGCCTGGGTGGTTCAAGCTGTGTTCTTTGATTGGTTTCAAAACAGTCAATAATTGGCATTCAAATAAGCCTGATATTCACTATCCATTTCAGGGGTTTTGTGTCTGTCATCTGCCAGGCTAAAACCACTTCATATGGACGACTTGTATTCATAGATATGGATAAGCAATTAATGCGATGCTGTTGCAAAGAACCAGCATTATCTTTTATGCATTTTATATTTTTGTCTGTTTGCGGCATAGTGGGCTGCTAGCCAGGGTGCCCAAAATGCCATGGGCCAAATTAATTGAGGTGGCAGTGCAGGAGGTGGTCAGAAGCCTCTGCTAGTATTAGTGTTGCCAGCCATCCCCTCAGTATCGCCTTATTCTAGGAAAGTTATTTATGTAAAAAATAATGCACAAAAATCTTCTTCCGAGTGAAAAGTATGCATACAGGGAGATGGAAAACATGTTAAGGGACTGAAAATTGAGCTGGAACCAAAACCAAGCTGGCCAAATTCTGCTACAAAAATAAAGGTGAGGTGAGGTTTACCGAGGGGTCTCAACACCTTGATGGGTAGAGCTAAGAAACCAACCAAGATACAGTGCCCAGACCCCGCCTCCTTCACAGAGAATCTGAACACCTTCTACACCAGGTTCAACAGGACTGATCCCGCAGAAATCTATGTGAAGGAACGGAAGGTTGTGTCCATCCTCTTCAAGCTACACCGAGGAAAGCTCCTTGATCGGAAAGACTCAAGCACCATGCACTGAAAGAACGTGTGGCTCAGCAAGTTGGAGTGGTGGCATAGCTCTTCCAGCTGTTCCTGAACACCAGCTTAGTCTCAAGGGCATGTAAGGAGACAAACATCTTTCCTATTCCCAAAAAGCCCCATGCTAAATCCATGACAAGGCCCCCACCTCCCAACCTCTGCAAATACATGGAAAGGTTGGTCGCTGTGCAGCTTACCACCATGGTGTGCGAGAGTCTGGACACACTCCAGTTTGTCTCAAGGGAAGCAAAACGCGGAGTTGAGGATGCCAGCCTAAGCGTTGTTTTTCAGTGACTAGCAGTGTTGTGCAAGTTCACACTTTTCATGAACTAGTTGAAGGGTTAGGGGTGCAGGGGTGTTGCGCAGGGGTTGCCAATTTGTTGATATTTCCATATAGTGTTGTGCATGCTAGGGCTGGGCGATATACCGGTAGTGACTAATGGTCACTTGAACATTTATTCACAAATATGTTCTATTTTTTTTTTACCAAGCGGAGACAGCCAGTCCTATGCCTGTATGCAAATTAGCCATGTGTGCCAAACAGAAGAAAGACGTAATGTTGAGAAGTCATACTAAAAACGGATAGCAAGCGAAAGCTAAACCAGAGTCTATAACTCACACACTTTGGGTCTATTCTAACTTAAGGTGAAAGGCTATTTTTAAAATCTGTGCAGTGACTGAATTGTGATGATAGAACTGATTGTTGTGCATAAGATGTGACTGTGCGCATGTCCTTTCCGGCTTCGGCATACCGCATGGTTATGTAGGCAGCGGTGGTTGTGGTTGGCAGCCTTGGAGTTGTGCGCGTGCGCGCGAGAGAGAGAGAGTGGACACCCGCCGTGGTGATGTTTGGCTTGTTGTGGGCTGTCTCTCAGCATCCGCCGTGGTTGGGTGAATGTGCTTTGTGTATGTGTTCAATGATGTATCTGTCTGATCGTATTTGCTGTAGATGGATGGTTAAATAATGTCACACCACGATCGGTCATAGCCTACTGCAGGCTCTCTGCAAGTGCACTGATTGCATGCCGATAGGCTATATACCTGGCATTTATTCAGTTGATTGCTCTTCTAAGTGCGCCAGATTAGTGCAAATTATTGTCGTGTTTGCATTGTAAGGCACAACTTTGCCGCTCCTTGTTATAAAACAACGTGCATCCAAACAACTTTAATACTATAGCATATCGGATTATCAAAAATTGTTAAGTGTGTGTGCGTGTGTGTGTTGTCATGTAGGCTATAGACTTATTGTCTTGGCTTGCATCAATGACATATTATAATGTTATAGATTGGCCTACTGCATATTGAGAAAATGTAAATTTGTAGGCCTATTGCGCATATTGACGGGTATTTTTCGTACCCGTTGCACCGAAAAGTCTAGAAAGACATTGTACATATTTTATTTATTTTTAGGGACCGAGCAGGGAACCTGCAAGGAACCTCTTGTAATTAGGGGTCCTACGGAATCCGTAGGAAACCTATTGTATTCGTTAGTATTATTAGGGGTCCTACGGAATCTCCGTAGGAAACCTATTGTATTCGTTAGTATTATTATTATTATTATTTTTATTCTGACTTTTTGGCTCCAAAAGTTATACAAATTGGCAGGCTTGTAGAACTCGGAAAGTTAGTAAAGGAATCAAAAGATGGTCCAGAATAACACATAGGTGGCGCTATAACAAGGCCTTGAAGTTCAGGACTTCAACAGGCTGCCATTACCACTAGGAAGGTACAATTTGTATGAAACTTGGTTTACATGCACCATTTCTCATGATGAACAACTTTCACATTGCAACCCATATGATCAGACCATTGGGATATAGTGCAGTGACCACAACTTGACCAAACACTCACACATTAACTGCTTTTGTGGTGAAAGTGGGAAAAGCTCCAAACTTGGCACACATGTACCAGGTCACTGTGGGACTATAGGCTGATTAAATAATAGCAATAAGGCAAAAGACAGCAGAGATATGCATTTTAAAGTGAAAAACATGCACATGTATGCAGCTCTACAACACGTTTAAACAGCTCCAACATTGAATCCAAAACACGTAGGCTCAGCTGTTGAATGTGGCTATTAAGAGGAGATTCCATAGTATACCCATGCCAAATTTGAAGACTATATCTGAAAAAACAATCAAAAAACATTTGTTTGAAGTTCTCCCTTCTGAACCATGGCCTCTCTACAATGCAGGCTGGGCCTTAAAGGGGTACACACGTTATTTCGCAGACATCTGTTTGACAGTGGATTTTGACACAGTAGGCTTTAGAAACATGGTTGGTGATTGTTTTGATATGTTAACTGCCGGAAAACCAGTTTTTAAGGCATACCAATGCATATTACCATACCAACCAAGCTCACCATACCTCCACATAGGAAAGACTTATATTTCTCAAAATATACTCCAATCTGCCCTTGGCAGTCTACAGTCATACTGTCGGTCATACCGTCATACTGTCATATTGTCGTTCATACAGTCATACGGTCATACTGTCATACTTTCGTTCATACAGTCATACTGTCGGTTATACAGTCATACTGTTGGTCATACTGTCTGTCATACTGTCATACTGTCTGTCATACTGTTGGTCATACTGTCATACTGTCGGTCATACGGTCATGTGAGAATGTGAAAATCCCTTCTCACTGTCTCTCCCCTCACATCATATTTAATGTGGTATTTGGACTTCCGGAGCACTAGGGGGCAGAAGGTTAACCCCGGCTTGGCCAGGGAAGTTCCCCTTATTATTGGTATGGCCCAATCAGTCCACCTGGGACTTATTGGCTTATATAAGGGGAGTCTCATTTTGTGGTAGAGGGGGAAGGTGCTGGCTTGACAAGAGGCCAGTACTAGAGCATATGGTATATGTGGCGGCTAGGCTGATGGCTAGGCTGATGGCTAGGCTGATGGCTAGGCTGGTGGCTAGGCTGGTGGCTGTTATACCGTAGGACCCCGTTATTGTTGCTGGCAACTATATTTATTATTATTATTATTTTTATTCTGACTTTTTGGCTCCAAAAGTTATAAAAATTGGCAGGCTTGTAGAACACATAAAGTTAGTAAAGGAATCAAAAGATGGTCCAGAATAACACATAGGTGGCGCTATAACAAGGCCTTGAAGTTCAGGACTTCAACAGGCTGCCATTACCACTAGGAAGGTACAATTTGTATGAAACTTGGTAAACATGCACTTTTTCCATGATGAACAACTTCCACATTGCAACCCATATGGTCAGACCATTGGGATATAGTGCAGTGACCACAACTTGACCAAACACCCACACATTAACTCCTTTGGTGCTGAAAGTGGGAAAAGCTCCAAACTTGGCACACATGTACCAGGTCACTGTGGGACTATAGGGTGATCAAATAATAGCAATAAGGCAAAAGATGGCAGAGATATGTATTTTAAAGTGAAATACATGCATATGTATACAGCTCTACAACATGTTTAAACAGCTCCAACATTGCATCCAAAAGACCTAGGCCCAGCTGTTGAATGTGGCTATTAAGAGGAGATTCCATAGTATACCCATGCCAAATTTGAAGACTATATCTGAAAAAACAACCAAAAAACATTAGTTTGAAGTTCTCCCTTCTGAACCATGGCCTCTCTACAATGCAGGCTGGGCCTTAAAGGGGTACACACGTTATTTCGCAAACATCTGTTTGACAGTGGATTTTGACACAGTAGGCTTAAGAAACATGGTTGGTGATTGTTTTGATATGTTAACTGCCGGAAAACCAGTTTTTAAGGCATACCAATGCATATTACCATACCAACCAAGCTCACCATACCTCCACATAGGAAAGACTTATATTTCTCAAAATATACTCCAATCTGCCCTTGGCAGTCTAGAGTCATACTGTCGGTCATACTGTCATACTGTCATATTGTCGTTCATACAGTCATACGGTCATACTGTCATACTTTTGTTCATACAGTCATACGGTCATACTGTCAGTTATACAGTCATACTGTTGGTCATACTGTCATACAGTCATACTGTCATACTGTCGGTCATAGTGTTGGTCGTACTGTCATACTGTCGGTAATACAGTTGGTCATACAGTCATACAGTTGGTCATACTGTCATACTGTCTGTCATACTGTCATGTGAGTGTCAAAATCTCTTCTCACTGTCTCTCCCCTCACATCATATTTAATGTGGTATTTGGACTTCCGGAGCACTAGGGGGCAGAAGGTTAACCCCGCCTTGGCCAGGGAAGTTCCCCTTATTATTGGTATGGCCCAATCAGTCCACCTGGGACTCATTGGCTTATATAAGGGGAGTCTCATTTTGTGGTAGGTGCTTGCTTGACAAGAGGCCAGTACTAGAGCACATGGTATATGTGGCGGCTAGGCTGATGGCTAGGCTGATGGCTAGGCTGATGGCTAGGCTGATGGCTAGGCTGATGGCTAGGCTGATGGCTAGGCTGATGGCTAGGCTGATGGCTAGGCTGATGGCTAGGCTGATGGCTAGGCTGATGGCTAGGCTGATGGCTAGGCTGATGGCTAGGCTGATGGCTAGGCTGATGGCTAGGCTGGTGGCTGTTATACCGTAGGACCCCGTTATTGTTGCTGGCAACTATATTTATTATTATTATTATTATTAGGGGTCCTACGGAATCCGTAGGAAACCTATTGTATTCGTTAGTATTATTATTATTATTAGGGGTCCTACGGAATCCGTAGGAAACCTATTGTATTCGTTAGTATTATTAGGGGTCCTACGGAATCCGTAGGAAACCTAGTGTATTCGTTAGTATTATTATTATTAGGGGTCCTACGGAATCCGTAGGAAACCTATTGTATTCGTTAGTATTATTATTAGGGGTCCTACGGAATCCGTAGGAAACCTATTGTATTCGTTAGTATTATTATTATTATTAGGGGTCCTACGGAATCCGTAGGAAACCTATTGTATTCGTTAGTATTATTATTATTATTATTATTAGGGGTCCTACGGAATCCGTAGGAAACCTATTGTATTCGTTAGTATTATTATTATTATTATTATTATTAGGGGTCCTACGGAATCCGTAGGAAACCTATTGTATTCGTTAGTATTATTATTATTATTATTATTATTATTATTATTTTTATCCTGACTTTTTGGCTCCAAAAGTTATAAAAATTGGCAGGCTTGTAGAACTCATAAAGTTAGTTAATGAATCAAAAGATGGGCCAGAAAAACACATAGGTGGCGCTATCACAAGGCCTTGAAGTTCAGGACTTCAACAGGCTGCCATTACCACTAGGAAGGTGCAATTTGTATGAAACTTGGTATACATGCACCATTTGTCATGATGAACAACTTTCACATTGCAACCCATATGGTCAGACCATTGGGATATAGTGAAGTGACCACAACTTGACCAAACACCCACACATTAACTTCTTTGGTGCTGAAAGTGGGAAAAGCTCCAAACTTGGCACACATGTACCAGGTCACTGTGGGACTATAGGCTGAATAAATAATAGCAATAAGGCAAAAGACGGCCGAGATATGCATTTTAAAGTGAAATACATGCACATGTATACAGCTCTACAACACGTTCAAACAGCTCCAACATTGCATCCAAAACACCTAGGCCCAGCTGTTGAATGTGGCTATTAAGAGGAGATTCCATAGTATACCCATGCCAAATTTGAAGACTATATCTGAAAAAACAATCAAAAAACATTAGTTTGAAGTTCTCCCTTCTGAACCATGGCCTCAATACAATGCAGGATGGGCCTTAAAGGGGTACACACGTTATTTCGCAAACATCCGTTTGACAGTGGATTTTGACACCGTAGGCTTTAGTAACATGATTGTTTTGATATGTTAACTGCCGGAAAACCAGTTTTTAAGGCATACCAATGCATATTAACATACCAACCAAGCTCACCATACCTCCACATAGGAAAGACTTATATTTCTCAAAATATACTCCAACCTGCCATTGGCAGTCTATGGTCATACTGTCGGTCATACTATCATACTGTCATATTGTCGTTCATACAGTCATACGGTCATACTGTCATACTTTCGTTCATACAGTCATACGGTCATACTGTCATTCATACAGTCATACGGTCATACTGTCAGTTATACAATCATACTGTCTGTCATACAGTCATACTGTCTGTCATACTGTCTGTCATACAGTCATACTGTCTGTCATACTGTCAGTCATACAGTCATACTGTCATACTGTTGGTCATACTATTATACTGTCGGTCATACGGTCATGTGAGAATGTGAAAATCCCTTCTCACTGTCTCTCCCCTCACATCATATTTAATGTGGTATTTGGACTTCCGGAGCACTAGGGGGCAGAAGGTTAACCCCCCCTTGGCCAGGGAAGTTCCCCTTATTATTGGTATGGCCCAATCAGTCCACCTGGGACTTATTGGCTTATATAAGGGGAGTCTCATTTTGTGGCAGAGGGGGAAGGTGCTGGCTTGACAAGAGGCCAGTACTAGAGCACATGGTATATGTGGCTGCTAGGCTGATGGCTAGGCTGATGGCTAGGCTGATGGCTAGGCTGATGGCTAGGCTGATGGCTAGGCTGATGGCTGTTATACCGTAGGACCCCGTTATTGTTGCTGGCAACTATATTATTATTATTATTATTATTATTTTAATCCTGACTTTTTGGCTCCAAAAGTTATAAAAATTGGCAGGCTTGTAGAACTCATAAAGTTAGTAAAGGAATCAAAAGATGGTCCAGAATAACACATAGGTGGCGCTATAATAAGGCCTTGAAGTTCAGGAATTCAACAGGCTGCCATTACCACTAGGAAGGTGCAATTTGTATGAAACTTGGTATACATGCACCATTTCTCATGATGAACAACTTTCACATTGCAACCCATATGGTCAGACCATTGGGATATAGTGCAGTGACCACAACTTGACCAAACACTCACACATTAACTGCTTTTGTGCTGAAAGTGGGAAAAGCTCCAAACTTGGCACACATGTACCAGGTCACTGTGGGACTATAGGCTGATTAAATAATAGCAATAAGGCAAAAGACGGCAGAGATATGCATTTTAAAGTGAAATACATGCACATGTATACAGCTCTACAACATGTTTAAACAGCTCCAACATTGCATCCAAAAGACCTAGGCCCAGCTGTTGAATGTGGCTATTAAGAGGAGATTCCATAGTATACCCATGCCAAATTTGAAGACTATATCTGAAAAAACAACCAAAAAACATTAGTTTGAAGTTCTCCCTTCTGAACCATGGCCTCTCTACAATGCAGGCTGGGCCTTAAAGGGGTACACACGTTATTTCGCAAACATCTGTTTGACAGTGGATTTTGACACAGTAGGCTTTAGAAACATGGTTGGTGATTGTTTTGATATGTTAACTGCCGGAAAACCAGTTTTTAAGGCATACCAATGCATATTACCATACCAACCAAGCTCACCATACCTCCACATAGGAAAGACTTATATTTCTCAAAATATACTCCAATCTGCCCTTGGCAGTCTACAGTCATACTGTCGGTCATACCGTCATACTGTCATATTGTCGTTCATACAGTCATACGGTCATACTGTCATTCATACAGTCATAGGGTCATACTGTCATTCATACTGTCAGTTATACAATCATACTGTCTGTCATACAGTCATACTGTCTGTCATACTGTCATACTGTCGGTCATACAGTCATACTGTTGGTCATACTGTCATACTGTCGGTCATACGGTCATGTGAGAATGTGAAAATCCCTTCTCACTGTCTCTCCCTTCACATCATATTTAATGTGGTATTTGGACTTCCGGAGCACTAGGGGGCAGAAGGTTAACCCCGCCTTGGCCAGGGAAGTTCCCCTTATTATTGGTATGGCCCAATCAGTCCACCTGGGACTTATTGGCTTATATAAGGGGAGTCTCATTTTGTGGTAGAGGGGGAAGGTGCTGGCTTGACAAGAGGCCAGTACTAGAGCACATGGTATATGTGGCGGCTAGGCTGGTGGCTAGGCTGGTGGCTAGGCTGGTGGCTAGGCTGGTGGCTAGGCTGGTGGCTAGGCTGGTGGCTAGGCTGGTGGATGTTATACCGTAGGACCCCGTTATTGTTGCTGGCAACTATATTTATTATTATTATTATTTTTATCCTGACTTTTTGGCTCCAAAAGTTATAAAAATTGGCAGGCTTGTAGAACTCGTAAAGTTAGTAAAGGAATCAAAAGATGGTCCAGAATAACACATAGGTGGCGCTATAATAAGGCCTTGAAGTTCAGGACTTCAACAGGCTGCCATTACCACTAGGAAGGTGCAATTTGTATGAAACTTGGTATACATGCACCATTTCTCATGATGAACAACTTTCACATTGCAACCCATATGGTCAGACCATTGGGATATAGTGCAGTGACCACAACTTGACCAAACACTCACACATTAACTGCTTTTGTGGTGAAAGTGGGAAAAGCTCCAAACTTGGCACACATGTACCAGGTCACTGTGGGACTATAGGCTGATTAAATAATAGCAATAAGGCAAAAGACGGCAGAGATATGCATTTTAAAGTGAAATACATGCACATGTATACAGCTCTACAACACGTTTAAACAGCTCCAACATTGAATCCAAAACACGTAGGCTCAGCTGTTGAATGTGGCTATTAAGAGGAGATTCCATAGTATACCCATGCCAAATTTGAAGACTATATCTGAAAAAACAATCAAAAAACATTCGTTTGAAGTTCTCCCTTCTGAACCATGGCCTCACTACAATGCAGGATGGGCCTTAAAGGGGTACACACGTTATTTTGCAAACATCCGTTTGACAGTGGATTTTGACACAGTAGGCTTTAGTAACATGGTTGGTGATTGTTTTGATATGTTAACTGCCGGAAAACCAGTTTTTAAGGCATACCAATGCATATTACCATACCAACCAAGCTCACCATACCTCCACATAGGAAAGACTTATATTTCTCAAAATATACTCCAATCTGCCCTTGGCAGTCTAGAGTCATACTGTCGGTCATACTGTCATACTGTCATATTGTCGTTCATACAGTCATACGGTCATACTGTCATACTTTTGTTCATACAGTCATACGGTCATACTGTCAGTTATACAGTCATACTGTTGGTCATACTGTCATACAGTCATACTGTCATACTGTCGGTCATAGTGTTGGTCGTACTGTCAGTAATACAGTTGGTCATACAGTCATACAGTTGGTCATACAGTCATACAGTTGGTCATACTGTCATACTGTCTGTCATACTGTCATGTGAGTGTCAAAATCTCTTCTCACTGTCTCTCCCCTCACATCATATTTAATGTGGTATTTGGACTTCCGGAGCACTAGGGGGCAGAAGGTTAACCCCGCCTTGGCCAGGGAAGTTCCCCTTATTATTGGTATGGCCCAATCAGTCCACCTGGGACTCATTGGCTTATATAAGGGGAGTCTCATTTTGTGGTAGGTGCTTGCTTGACAAGAGGCCAGTACTAGAGCACATGGTATATGTGGCGGCTAGGCTGATGGCTAGGCTGATGGCTAGGCTGATGGCTAGGCTGGTGGCTAGGCTGGTGGCTAGGCTGGTGGCTAGGCTGGTGGCTAGGCTGGTGGCTAGGCTGGTGGCTGTTATACCGTAGGACCCCGTTATTGTTGCTGGCAACTATATTTATTATTATTATTATTATTTTTATCCTGACTTTTTGGCTCCAAAAGTTATAAAAATTGGCAGGCTTATAGAACTCGTAAAGTTAGTAAAGGAATCAAAAGATGGTCCAGAATAACACATAGGTGGCGCTATAATAAGGCCTTGAAGTTCAGGAATTCAACAGGCTGCCATTACCACTAGGAAGGTGCAATTTGTATGAAACTTGGTATACATGCACCATTTGTCATGATGAACAACTTTCACATTGCAACCCATATGGTCAGACCATTGGGATATAGTGCAGTGACCACAACTTGACCAAACACTCACACATTAACTGCTTTTGTGGTGAAAGTGGGAAAAGCTCCAAACTTGGCACACATGTACCAGGTCACTGTGGGACTATAGGCTGATTAAATAATAGCAATAAGGCAAAAGATGGCAGAGATATGCATTTTAAAGTGAAATACATGCACATGTATACAGCTCTACAACACGTTCAAACAGCTCCAACATTGCATCCAAAACACCTAGGCCCAGCTGTTGAATGTGGCTATTAAGAGGAGATTCCATAGTATACCCATGCCAAATTTGAAGACTATATCTGAAAAAACAATCAAAAAACATTAGTTTGAAGTTCTCCCTTCTGAACCATGGCCTCAATACAATGCAGGATGGGCCTTAAAGGGGTACACACGTTATTTCGCAAACATCCGTTTGACAGTGGATTTTGACACCGTAGGCTTTAGTAACATGATTGTTTTGATATGTTAACTGCCGGAAAACCAGTTTTTAAGGCATACCAATGCATATTAACATACCAACCAAGCTCACCATACCTCCACATAGGAAAGACTTATATTTCTCAAAATATACTCCAACCTGCCCTTGGCAGTCTATGGTCATACTGTCATACTGTCATATTGTCGTTCATACAGTCATACGGTCATACTGTCATACTTTCGTTCATACAGTCATACGGTCATACTGTCATTCATACAGTCATACGGTCATACTGTCAGTTATACAATCATACTGTCTGTCATACAGTCATACTGTCTGTCATACTGTCGGTCATACAGTCATACTGTCATACTGTTGGTCATACTGTCATACTGTCGGTCATACGGTCATGTGAGAATGTGAAAATCCCTTCTCACTGTCTCTCCCCTCACATCATATTTAATGTGGTATTTGGACTTCCGGAGCACTAGGGGGCAGAAGGTTAACCCCGCCTTGGCCAGGGAAGTTCCCCTTATTATTGGTATGGCCCAATCAGTCCACCTGGGACTTATTGGCTTATATAAGGGGAGTCTCATTTTGTGGTAGAGGGGGAAGGTGCTGGCTTGACAAGAGGCCAGTACTAGAGCACATGGTATATGTGGTGGCTAGGCTGATGGCTAGGCTGATGGCTAGGCTGATGGCTAGGCTGATGGCTAGGCTGGTGGCTAGGCTGGTGGCTAGGCTGGTGGCTGTTATACCGTAGGACCCCGTTATTGTTGCTGGCAACTATATTTATTATTATTATTATTATTATTATTTTTATCCTGACTTTTTGGCTCCAAAAGTTATAAAAATTGGCAGGCTTGTAGAACTCGTAAAGTTAGTAAAGGAATCAAAAGATGGTCCAGAATAACACATAGGTGGCGCTATAATAAGGCCTTGAAGTTCAGGACTTCAACAGGCTGCCATTACCACTAGGAAGGTGCAATTTGTATGAAACTTGGTATACATGCACCATTTCTCATGATGAACAACTTTCACATTGCAACCCATATGGTCAGACCATTGGGATATAGTGCAGTGACCACAACTTGACCAAACACTCACACATTAACTGCTTTTGTGGTGAAAGTGGGAAAAGCTCCAAACTTGGCACACATGTACCAGGTCACTGTGGGACTATAGGCTGATTAAATAATAGCAATAAGGCAAAAGACGGCAGAGATATGCATTTTAAAGTGAAATACATGCACATGTATACAGCTCTACAACACGTTTAAACAGCTCCAACATTGAATCCAAAACACGTAGGCTCAGCTGTTGAATGTGGCTATTAAGAGGAGATTCCATAGTATACCCATGCCAAATTTGAAGACTATATATGAAAAAACAATCAAAAAACATTCGTTTGAAGTTCTCCCTTCTGAACCATGGCCTCACTACAATGCAGGATGGGCCTTAAAGGGGTACACACGTTATTTTGCAAACATCCGTTTGACAGTGGATTTTGACACAGTAGGCTTTAGTAACATGGTTGGTGATTGTTTTGATATGTTAACTGCCGGAAAACCAGTTTTTAAGGCATACCAATGCATATTACCATACCAACCAAGCTCACCATACCTCCACATAGGAAAGACTTATTTCTCAAAATATACTCCAATCTGCCCTTGGCAGTCTACAGTCATACTGTCGGTCATACTGTCATATTGTCGTTCATACAGTCATACGGTCATACTGTCATACTTTTGTTCATACAGTCATACGGTCATACTGTCAGTTATACAGTCATACTGTTGGTCATACTGTCATACAGTCATACTGTCATACTGTCATACTGTCGTCATAGTATTGGTCGTACTGTCATACTGTCGGTAATACAGTTGGTCATACAGTCATACAGTTGGTCATACAGTCATACAGTTGGTCATACTGTCATACTGTCTGTCATACTGTCATGTGAGTGTCAAAATCTCTTCTCACTGTCTCTCCCCTCACATCATATTTAATGTGGTATTTGGACTTCCGGAGCACTAGGGGGCAGAAGGTTAACCCCGCCTTGGCCAGGGAAGTTCCCCTTATTATTGGTATGGCCCAATCAGTCCACCTGGGACTCATTGGCTTATATAAGGGGAGTCTCATTTTGTGGTAGGTGCTTGCTTGACAAGAGGCCAGTACTAGAGCACATGGTATATGTGGCGGCTAGGCTGATGGCTAGGCTGATGGCTAGGCTGATGGCTAGGCTGGTGGCTAGGCTGGTGGCTAGGCTGGTGGCTAGGCTGGTGGCTAGGCTGGTGGCTAGGCTGGTGGCTGTTATACCGTAGGACCCCGTTATTGTTGCTGGCAACTATATTTATTATTATTATTTTTATTCTGACTTTTTGGCTCCAAAAGTTATAAAAATTGGCAGGCTTGTAGAACTCATAAAGTTAGTAAAGGAATCAAAAGATGGTCCAGAATAACACATAGGTGGCGCTATAACAAGGCCTTGAAGTTCAGGACTTCAACAGGCTGCCATTACCACTAGGAAGGTACAATTTGTATGAAACTTGGTATACATGCACCATTTCTCATGATGAACAACTTTCACATTGCAACCCATATGGTCAGACCATTGGGATATAGTGCAGTGACCACAACTTGACCAAACACCCACACATTAACTCCTTTGGTGCTGAAAGTGGGAAAAGCTCCAAACTTGGCACACATGTACCAGGTCACTGTGGGACTATAGGGTGATCAAATAATAGCAATAAGGCAAAAGATGGCAGAGATATGTATTTTAAAGTGAAATACATGCATATGTATACAGCTCTACAACATGTTTAAACAGCTCCAACATTGCATCCAAAAGACCTAGGCCCAGCTGTTGAATGTGGCTATTAAGAGGAGATTCCATAGTATACCCATGCCAAATTTGAAGACTATATCTGAAAAAACAACCAAAAAACATTAGTTTGAAGTTCTCCCTTCTGAACCATGGCCTCTCTACAATGCAGGCTGGGCCTTAAAGGGGTACACACGTTATTTCGCAAACATCTGTTTGACAGTGGATTTTGACACCGTAGGCTTTAGAAACATGGTTGGTGATTGTTTTGATATGTTAACTGCCGGAAAACCAGTTTTTAAGGCATACCAATGCATATTACCATACCAACCAAGCTCACCATACCTCCACATAGGAAAGACTTATATTTCTCAAAATATACTCCAATCTGCCCTTGGCAGTCTACAGTCATACTGTCGGTCATACCGTCATACTGTCATATTGTCGTTCATACAGTCATACGGTCATACTGTCATACTTTCGTTCATACAGTCATACTGTCGGTTATACAGTCATACTGTTGGTCATACTGTCTGTCATACTGTCATACTGTCTGTCATACAGTTGGTCATACTATTATACTGTCGGTCATACGGTCATGTGAGAATGTGAAAATCCCTTCTCACTGTCTCTCCCCTCACATCATATTTAATGTGGTATTTGGACTTCCGGAGCACTAGGGGGCAGAAGGTTAACCCCGCCTTGGCCAGGGAAGTTCCCCTTATTATTGGTATGGCCCAATCAGTCCACCTGGGACTTATTGGCTTATATAAGGGGAGTCTCATTTTGTGGCAGAGGGGGAAGGTGCTGGCTTGACAAGAGGCCAGTACTAGAGCACATGGTATATGTGGCTGATGGCTAGGCTGATGGCTAGGCTGATGGCTAGGCTGATGGCTAGGCTGATGGCTAGGCTGATGGCTGTTATACCGTAGGACCCCGTTATTGTTGCTGGCAACTATATTTCTCAATGTTTTTATTATTTATATTCCCCCACATTTGCTTACCCAGCCTAAACCGCTCGCACGCTTTTTATGCAATTTATCATACCTGTAGAGGTTGACCCAAGATTAGCAGACAGCAAATATTACACTGATTGGCCCAAAGGTGGCGCTATACCAACTGCCCAAAAATGCAAACTTTGCACAAGCATAACTCGCAAATGGTTTGACCTACACTCATGAAACTTTGTTCACACATGCATATCCACATGCTGAACAAATATGCCTCAAGAACCTATGACTTCCAGGTGGTCAGATTTTCCGCCATTTTGAATTTAGTTAAAAACAGTAAATTGCCTAACGATCCCAGGTTTTCACAAAACACACTTTCACAAAAATCCTTTTGCCCACATCATCTATGCTCCATTATCTTCAATCTGACCAAAGGATTAGTCTGTACGATAAAGTTTAAAGCACCCATGAGCCATTGAGTTCTAAAACGGGCGTGGTTTAAACCGCAAAAATAGTAAATTGCTCATATCAACATCAAGTTGGACTCCTATGATGTTGACGTTGATGTTGATGTTCATAATCAAATTCTGAACAAGATTAACTCAACATATTTTCAAATAGGGCGTGGCATCGAAATGGGCGTGGCCTGTCACTAAAATTGCCACAGTTCATAGATGCAATGTTTGATTTGAGCGGGACCGACACAGTGCCTATTGGGCACTCCTATTACTCCTCAAGTAAAATTAAGTTGATTGACAAAACAACATGGCCGCCAGAGGCTAAAAATCTTCAATTGCTCATATCAACATCAAGTTGGACTCCTATGACCTTGACTCCATTACAAAAGTTGTTCGGAATCAAATTCTGAACAAGATGAACCCAACTTCGTGTTTGTCATGTTTGTAGCGCCCCCTACAGGATCTTTAAAAAGCAGCCCCTGCGCCACATTTCACCAATATGTATGAAACTCGGTAGACACGTACAAAGTGCCAATACCTACAGAAAAGCCTATTGGACCCATGCCCCAAAACCCACCAGAAGTCAGCTATTTAAATTTTTCATTTTCACTCTCGGCGGCCATTTTCACTTTTTCACTTTGTATTTGAACAAACTCCTCCTAGGGAATTTATTGGATCAACTTAAAAATTGGTCAGTACAGTCATGAAGTGGTGCTGAATAAACGCTGTGCTATTTGTGACTGTACGTTGAAGGGCGTGTCTGTGGTGTGCCATAAAAGTTGGCCATTTTGAATGGAATTTCACTTTTTCGCCTTGTATTTGAACAAACTCCTCCTAGAGAATTTATCGGATCTGCTTCCAAATTGGTCAGTACAGTCATGAAATGGTGCTGAATAAACGCCGTGCTATTTGTGACTGTACGTTGAAGGGCGTGTTTGTGCCGTACCGTCAAAGTTGGCCATTTTGAATGGAATTTCACTTTTTCGCCTTGTATTTGAACAAACTCCTCCTAGGGGATTTATCGGATCTGCTTAAAAATTGGTCAGTACAGTCATGAAATGTTGCTGAATAAACGCCGTGCTATTTGTGACTGTACATTGAAGGGCGTGTTTGTGCCGTGCCGTCAAAGTTGGCCATTTTGAATGGAATTTCACTTTTTCGCCTTGTATTTGAACAAACTCCTCCTAGGGAATTTATCGGATCTGCTTAAAAATTGGTCAGTACAGTCATGAAATGTTTCTGAATAAACGCTGTGCTATTTGTGACTGTACGTTGAAGGGCGTGTCCGTGGCGTGCCGTCAAAGTTGGCCATTTTGGGTCTTTTTCGCCTTGTATTTGAATGAACTCCTCCTAGGGAATTTATCGGATCAGCTTAAAAATAAAATTGGTCAGTACAGTCATGAAATGGTGCTGAATAAATGCCCTGCTATTTGTGACTGTACGTAGAAGGGCGTGTCCGTGGCGTGCCGTCAAAGTTGGCCGCTTTGAATGGAATTTTTTCACTTTTTCGCCTTGTATTTGAACAAACTCCTCCTAGGGAATTTATCTCATCTGCTTCTACAGATTACATAAATTCGCGAAAAATTTTAAAACTGCGCTTTTTTAAAACTGCGCGCAGTGATGAACGGGACCTCGTACCGGCTTGCGGCCGCGTCATGTGCGGTCCTAACATGTGCGCAATTGTCAGCGCACATGTTACGACGGCACGTGATGCGGACGCAAGCCGGTACGAGGTCCCGTTCATCACTGCACGCAGTTTTAATTTTAACTTATCTTTTATATTAAAGCATTTGTTTTTAATCTTATCTTTGTAATGTTAATATATTTTTAATTTATAATTACTAATTTTCCTTTGTGAATAAAATCTTATATTGTTTTTACCACCTTACCTTGGATTCCTGTATAAACCCTTGTGGGGTAACAAACCACTTCACTGCAATAATTATTTACATTTGTCAGATTACCTTTTTCCCATGTTTTTTTAAAACTACAATTTATGTGGTATAAATCACGAAGATGCAAAGTAGGTTCAGCATACAGCCATCATGTATGAATGTAGCAAGAATAGATAACAATATGAAGTACTTTAGGCAAGGGCGTCATCAGCTTTTTGAGAGTGGGGGGGACATATTTTGACATGGGGTCTGGGGGTCCTCTCCCAGAAAAAATTTGAAAGAAGTAGATTCAATTTCCCGCATTCTGGTGTATTTTACCATGTTTTTAGATTTAAAATGATCTCCCTCTTTCATTGATTTTCCTTGGAGCTGGCATGGTCTGCAATTACTGACTACTATTATGTTATTTATATATATATATTTTTTTTATTATTATTATTATAATATATATATATATTAACAGCCATTGAAAATGTTTACATGTCTTCATGATATATAGGGTTAGGGTTAGGTTTTTTTTGGTGTTTTTCCCAACCACCTTTCAGGAACTATGATATGCATGTATGTATTTATGATTTGGTAATTTTGCTGTACAAAATTAGGGGGCGGTATGTTACAGCCGTTTTGCTGCCTTTTACTCTTTGCAGAATTTATATTTATTTTATTTTTGAATTATGATGTAGTTTTGGTATGACGAAATGATTTAGCATTATTATCTTATTTGTATTTTGTATATTATTTTCACGTTGGTAAACATCATGGCTGACGTCACAGTTCAAAGGTTAAAGAGGTTGTTGGCCAAATGTCTAGGTGGCCGATGAGTGAGGGTAGCGTGGTTTAACACTCTGTTTTGACCACTACTGTCGATGTAACTTATTTGTTAGATTTTTTTTTGTTAAGATTACATTATTTACCTATTTTCAACTGCCTTGGATTTGTTTTTTGTTACTTTATTAGATTGAATAAATCATTTTTTAATCAAGACATCGAGAGTGTGCATAACAATCCATCCACGCTTTACTTTATTTATCGCCTTAAGGACCTTAGCTCGAAATGGACCTCACAGATCAAATGTCCGAAAAGGACAGAGCGGCATCTTTTCCAGCGGCGAACAGAAGCTGCTTGTGGAGGTCTATGAGGAGTACAAGCATATAATGACTCAAAAACTTCACCCAACTGCTGGGTCCCGATTTTAATATCGGCAAAATATAATCATTTTGGGATATATAATATATTTTTATACAAAGATTTGTATAAAAATGTGTGAAAATATCCACGATAACAATAGATAGCAATTCATTTAATTATTTTATTTGCATAATTTAATCTTAGACCCTTAGTGAAAATGTACGCTGTTTGTACTTATATATATATATATATATATATATATATACATATATGTACATTTATGACAAAATCGTGAGGACTAGGCTTGCAGTGGCGGAGCCAGACTTTTTTTTCAAGGGGTGGCAAGAGGGTGGCCGAGGCTTTATAGGGGGGTCCATATTGAATTGTTGACGGGGGGGGGGGTTTGCTTCGCGCGTTAACAGGAAGACCGAGAGCCTGCGAGTGCGAGACCATGAATCACGCTTTCAACGAAACATACAGTGAACTGTCAATCAACTAGGGTGGTACCTGGGGTGGCCAATCAGGTTCCAGGGGTGGGGTTCCAGGTTCACCCTGGCCCCCCCTCTGGCTCCGCCCCTGTAGGCTTGGCGGAACCTTCTGATGGTACAAATGTTGCCGACAGATGGAGTTCTCTGAAACACCGCTCAAGTAAGCCTGACAGTTAACCTGCTACCGACCAGGTTAGTTTGGTCGGAAAAGTTGCGATGGTTACTTAGTGGAGATTCCCTTAAATCACGTTAATAAAACGCAACTCTAGCTGAAAGAAACGAGGCTAAGCGAAATAAGCCCAGCTTTGCGTTTAGCTTGGTTGATGGAATACCCCTCAGATGTCCCCGTTTTTGGTTAATTAAATGCGCTGACAGTTCATTGCACCTGCCAAACGGCTGCAGGAACCTCGGGGTCATAAGGCGCATTCATGGTCCTGGTAATAACGAGATGCCTTGCCAGTGATGACGCTCACGCGTGTTCCCGACAGCAACTGTTCATGTGCTCTGCGTTCGGAATCTAAAAGTTCCTCTTCGTCAGCGGTATATATCACAATGAGTTTGACGCCCGGTCGAACTCCTTCTCCCTCATCCTGATGCGGAATGTGTTAAATGCATAAAGAGCCGGTGATTTTCCTGGTGCGGCGGCGCTTTAATTACCGCCAGTCCAAGGTGCATAGTGTTATAGAGCGGGCCTTTGTCATGATGCAAACAAGGTAGACAAACAAACCGATAAACCTCACCATGAGGATAGTCATGGATAGTCAACAAACTCTGTAGGTGGCGAAGAAGTAAAAGCTGCGTCACGTTTTTTGTTTTAGTTTCGACTGGGTTTTTCGGTGCTGTTAAAGTAGCATTAATAATCACTTACTGCTTTAACGGCACCGACAATCCAAAAACCCAGTCGAAACGAGATGGAAAAAGTGTGTAGTTCAAAACGTGACGCAGCTTTTACTTCTTCGCCACCTACAGTTTGTTATGTACGATCATTGAAAAACCCCATGTTATTTCCCATAGACATTTAACCAACATTTAACTGAGCCTCGGAGGCGGGACTTATTCTTCAGAGGTCTATAACGCGACGCACAGCAGCATTCGTTCTCCAAGCTATTCTTTCAGTAATTGGAGGGAACAGCAGGTGGGAAACTAGACAGCTAGGCCTACAATCATAGAACTAGAGTTATAATAACATAACTATCATTCTATTTCATGTAGGCTATGCCGTCTAGGCTTTGCCTTATGAGCCAAGATGAAGCTGGGAGCGGAGCCCCATCAATGTAGAGTCCCGAAGGTCAAGACCTAAGTCACAGGGCATATCAGACTCAATAAGTAGGTGCAAAACACAACGGCTCTATAAATAACCCTAAATTCTCCTAAGAACACGTAAAGCGATGATCAAGAGAATGGAGTAACCAGTATTTCATAGAATCAATGAAAAACGGGTGATGCAGAGCAACAAGGTGATAGATGACTGGATTAAGCAATTGGTGAAAGAAAAGGGAGGATGAATGCTGCTGTGCGCAGCTTTATATACACAGTGCCATGGTGAATGTGGGCGGTGTCCATGTTCATAGCTGAAATTTCCAGTGCAAGCGAGAGTGCGCACCGGACAAGCCCATAAGGCGAAGCCTAGACGACGTAGCCTACAAGAAATAGAACATCTGTCAAATACAAATATCGGCCCAAATTCACACAAACACACAAAACAGTGTGTGTTCAAAGCATATATATTAATGTTACTAAATAGCTTATTAGGTCGATAAACAATTCTGTAATAGATGGTAAGTAGCTAATATCGAATCCTAGTTGGTAACTGTGGTATAAGCAGAATAAACCACTCCAGGCTGTCCAGTTATTGGAAAATAATGTAGGCCTACTTCGTCGGTGGTATGCAACCTCAGCTTTGCCTTGGCCGCATTACCACCCCCGTTGACACCCCGTCGCGGTTCATTCCTTTCATTCCTCAAAGGGACCGTACATGAGTATTGCTTAGAGTGTGCGCGCTGTTATTTCATGTTTCAGAAATGCAATGGATCCTCTCCACTTACGCCCCCCCATTGCCTGGCAGTCTCTCTCTTCTCTCTCTTTCTATTCAATTTAATTCAATTCAAAGTGCTTTATTAGCATGACTGTTTGAGTACAGTATTGCCAAAGCAATATTCAAGTTAAACAAGAATAATTGTACAAATAACAGATTGGTTACAAATAATTAAGCAACATCAGCAATGTGGATATACGTTAGTATCATAGAAAATAACTGAAGACTGAATCTCTCAGTTTATGACATTTCAGGACATATTTTTCTGCCACGGCAGCAGAAGGACCTTCACCAATAAGAATTGCAATTTTGTCCTTATGTTCCATGTCTGCAAAATCCGGAATATAGATTTGTAATTTGGTGAAGTATATCTGTCTTAAAATGTCATATTTCTTTTTACAAGGAAGTGCTCCTCTGTCTCAACCTTCTCTGCCTGACAGTGACCACATATTCTGTGTTCCCTCGGTCCAGGTCTTTCTGTGCCTGCCTGTTTCCACTGCGAGATTGTGGTCACTAAGCCTGTTCTTGGTCAGGATCTCTGCCAGAGGAGATAGGTAGGAATTCATTCTACTTTGGTTTGAGGTTTGGTTTGTCCAATGTTCCAAATAGTCTTCTTTTGCTTGATTAATTATTTTGTTGACTCTAATCTGTGTTTGGGAAGCAGTGCTGGACTAAGCTTGATGTGTGTTAGTTAGCTTCAGCACCAGCTGTCACAGGGGACTCGTCAGGGTTCAGTTCCTGGGTTTCTTGTGCTTCAAAATTAAGTGTATTCTTGGGACTAGATTTTAAGTGCATCCAGAATTTTAGTGCTCGTTTTCAGATAGGTATAGCCAATGGGTAACGATCTAATTCTGCCCTACATGCGTTTGGTGTTTTTGTTTCAACTTTCAATATGGATCACAGAATTCAGCATGTAGGGCCTCTATTGGATGATTATCCCATGTAGTGTAGTCATGTGCACTGAGTGGACCCCAGACCTCACTTCCATACAGCGCGATAGGCTGTATTATACTGTCGAATAATTTGCACCAGATTGAGATGGGTATGTTTATGTTGTAAAATTTAGATTTTATTGCATAAAGGGCTCCATGAGCTTTTTCTTTGAGTGCATTCACTGCCATGCTGAAACTTGTGTATTGTGATTGTGGCAGCACGAGGCTTATTTTTACTTGTTGCCAGACAACGCCACCCTGGGAATTTCACCCAGAGATTTATTCTACTGTGGACTAACCAAATAATGGAAAAGCACGGAGGTCCGTTATGCAAAAGAGGCAGAGACGGCAGTTCGGTCATACAAAAAAATACTTTTATTTATACAAATTTATATTATAAAACTACCATAAGATTACTCACTGCGGGGGAAATAGGGGAACCAATTAGTGCTGAGACCTACTGTGGAAACTACATCCAAAGGAAGGGGGATCCCAGGAACACCACACGTGACAAATAAAAATAAACAGAGTGCAAACACAATACAAAGGGAACACCGTGACCAGGGCACCAGTCCACCACCGTAGGCTCAGCACCTGAATGGAGGGGGAGCAGAGAGCAACCAGTTAGAAACACAAAACAAAATAATAATAACAAAAAAGGAAATCAATTAAATAAACAAAATCTATAATAAGTAACAGAAAGCTGACAGGATACAGAACGGAACAAATCAACCTGTCCTCTTACAGGCGCCCACACACACATTAATATGTCACTGAACCAACGGTAACCGAGAGCGACATTGGCGGTGAGAATGTAGAGGCAAGCAATCAGAGTCCGAGTCGGACCTGGCAAGGCGGTGAGAAGCATAGGCAAACAATCAGAGTCACGAGTCGGCCCTGGCAAGGCGATGAAAACGTCGAGGCAAAGCAGCAGTGGTGGGATGGGTTGGTTAGCTGGCCGGTTTACAGTGAGCGGTGTAGGCTACATCGTGATGAGCAGCGCGCAGCCAGCAGCAACATCCAAGCGGGCCCTGTCACCGCATGGAAGCGGAATTGGACGCGCAGGGGCAACGTGACCCAGCCTCCGGCAAGCAGAGCCTGTCAACCACACGGAAGTGGAAATGGACGCACGGGTGCAACGTGACCCAGCCTCCCCAAGCAAGAGACCGACAGGTGCTCTACGCCCGCCTTTATATGATGTCTCCCCCCGTGATTGGCTGGGACTGCAGCACAGCTGACAGTCCCCATGCCGACAAACTACATGTTGCCACATGAACATGTATTTGTTTTCCTGACATCCGGGCTTCTTTTGGAAAATCATGATTTTAGTTTTTGTTTGGTTTACTGTCAGGGCCCAGAGGGGTGTTCCACAAAGCCGGTTTTATCACTTACCCAGCTAAGTTAACCCAGGGTTAGCGGCAACCCTAGGTTTTCCGTTCCAAAATGACCACGGCATGTAAGTTGCTATGGAAACATATGCTCTCAATCAAACCTGGTCGGAGCAGGTTTTGCGCAGGTTAAGTTTGGAAGATAACCCGGTTTTGCTCAGTAGGCTTTGAGTAGGCTATTTAAACCCACGTTTATCGCAGCTTTTACGTGTTCGCCTATTGATATCGGAGCGCAAATAATTTGTGCAATTCACAGAGAGATTAATTAGACCACGGCTCGACATATTGTCCTTTCCGGATGACTTTTTGCTGGAGAGATATAGTTTTTCGCGTGATTCTTTGATATATTTAAATAGCCTTCTCCAACCCTACATTGCAAATGTTACCAATCGTGGATCTGCCCTCAGTTCACTACAAACAATTTGCATAGCTTTCCGTTTTTTTGCGACGGGTAGCTTTTTGTACAGTGTAGGAGATGCTGAGCACATAGGCAAAGCTACCGTCTGCCGCTCCGTGCGTCTGTCTTGCGCTGAAGCGGTTGTTGCGTAACTTCATGGAGTTTCACTAACTTGCAGGTCAGCATTATCTACTTTAAGTGTTCCCAAATGGCTCCGAAATTATCCTTGTTGACTTTTCATCTGGGTGTTATATTTCAGGATTTCCTAATGTAATTGGGTGCATTGATGGCACACATCCAATGTGAGCAATACATTTCAACAGGGTGCGTTGCATTATGAACATATCATAGACCTCATATAATTGTTGTGCTTGTGCAAGATAGCTCAAAGTTTGTATTTGATCGCAGGGCAATTCGATGGGGATCTCCTAGGAGATCGAGGGTATCAATGCCTCCCGACGCTCATCACCCCGTACCCTAATCCCGCTCCTGGACCACAGACAACATTTAACCTGGCACACAGCAGAACCCGCGTTAAGATTGAAAATACATTCTGGATATTGAAGTCCAGATTCCAATGCCTACGTGGACTAAGAGTTTGTCCGGAACGGGCATGCGATGTAATTGTTGCATGCGCCGTCCTCCACAATATAGCCACTCTGCGCAAAGAGATGCCTCCCCACTTTACCCGTTCCTCGAGGAGGAACACATTCGCAAATGTTTGTAAGGGCTGACAAAGGATGAGACCACATTTGCAGAAATCATTTAAATAAAAAATAATAATAAAAACACTTTTCTTCCATCATTTTTATTCTTTAGTTGCTGAGGGAGGAAAAATAATAATTAGTACCTTGATCGGTAAAATATGCGGCCCGTTTCGCCATTTTGATCAGGATTTCCATGATCCATACATCACGTCTTTATAGGTTTGCCGTGAACGCGCACAACCCTGTGTTAACCAACCCCGTGTTGATTGAACTAATTCATAACCGGTGCTGTGGAACAGACAGCTCTGGGTTAGTCGGCACAGGATCGGACAACCTAGAGTTCAGCGTTAACTCTGTGTTTGTTAAACCTCCGTTCTTGGAACACCCCTCAGGTCTGGCAGAATTTCGCTAGCAGGTCCAGGTGCTGTAAGCCCTGTTCAGAGGGGTGACAGGAGCACCAGATCATCTGCAAATATGAGGAATTTTACCTCTGTGCTTTGAAGGTTGAGGCCAGGAGCTGCAGACTGTTCAAACTGCACCGCTAACTCATTTATGTAGATGTTGAAAAGCGTTGGACTCAGGCTGCAGCCATGCCTCACCCCCCGTTTCTGTGCGAAGAACTCTATTTGTTTTGTGCCAATTTTTACACTGCATTTTTATTTGAGTACATTGACTTGATCACATCGAACAATTTACCCCCTACACCACTCTCTACAAGTTTGTAGTAGCAGGCAAATATTTTTCCATTTTTCATTTTTTTTACATGTTGTAGAGTGTGTAGGGTGTAAATGTGATCTGTAGTACGGTGGCCTGGAAGAAAGCCAATTTGGTTTCTACACAGGGTATTTGTTTGTTAAGGAAGGTTTGAATTCTCCCATTTAAAATGCTAGTAAAAACCTTCCCCAGATTACTGTTCACACATAAACCTCTGTAATTATTAGGATCCAATTTGTTTCCACTTGAATGAATTGGGGTAATAATTCCTTGATTCCAGATGTCAGGAAATCAGCCAGAATATAGAACAAGGTTGAACACTCTCGCTCTCTTTCCCCCCCATGCCACATATGGAGTGAGCCATTGCTTGAAACACAGATCAGTTTGTGGAGAGAGTAAATACGCTGCTGAGCAGAATATGTTCAAGTCAAAATATCTTAGTTAATTTTGTTTATTATAATTTTTTCAGTGTCGCCTGCGATGGCTCTCAGAATAAAACATCAGAGAAGTTTCCGGAGACAACATGAGACATATATATTATATATATATTAAATACCAGGTCTCGTCCAGTCATCAGGGGGCCCGGTGGAATCCAACTGCGTTTACTCAGAACCCTGACTCATTTGTTTTATCCAGACCTTTAGGGCCTGTGGTGTAAATATGAGGGCTGCATGCTGAGTACTGATGGCTTGTGAGAAGATCAGCACTAATGGCTTTTTTTTTCGATTCCCGGGGACGTTCGCATGATGGTTCTATAGATTGTTGTGAGTTTACTCTACATCAGGGGAACGTCAAATGTTTTCATTCCCTCAGATTGAACAATAAAATGATGCGGGCATTTGCAACTAATGTAACAGGTTGAGAGCAGTTCTTCTTTTGACCACCAGATGTCGGTAAAGTATAGGAAGAGAGGTAGGGGCAGTCTATTTCATAAATTCAGATTTTACCCTTAACATTACAATCCACTTCCATGGACAGAGTTGTGGGTTTTTACTGTGGGTTTTATATGTTGTGATGTTGATCACTTGGCATGTTTTTTGCAAAATGTGCAATAGAGTAATTTTTACTAATGACTCATGTCATAAGCAAACACAGGATAATCTATGTTGTTAATAATTTTTATAAATGCACAACAAATGTTGATCCCCTTCATGTGAATACTCAACAAGGTGTGTCGTGAGATTGCATATTGTCACCTTCTTCTGTGAAGGAACATGGAGGCCGATGTTTGATTTCACATTGATTAGGAGGAGCCCTCTCATTAAATGGCGCACACCTGACAGAAGTAAGCAGAATTTGTGCTGTCCGGGCGCCTTATTCTGCTCCTCACGCTAAAGAAGACATGTGGACTTGGCCTAAATGAGAGAGAGAGAGAGAGAGAGGGAGAGAGAGAGAGATCAAAGTGCAAATCGCTCAGGAGTAGTTGGAATCAATGTAAAGCAGAATTAGCCCAGGGCCAAAACCGACAAAGATGAAACTACTGGCATAGTATTGGATATGAATATCAATTGTGATGCTTATTTAGGCTCTGAGGTTTTTTGTTCCATGGAACAGAATTCATGGCGTGATGCTGTTTAAGACAACATTATGGTCAAGAGAGCACATCATTCCTAACAGTATCAAACTGAAACAATTAAAACATATGCTACACAAATGCCCTGGTGGTCTAACGCATGCATATGATCAACCCTCCCCAACACACATACACCCCTCCAGCACTCGTCAGATCATTTCTAGATCACCACATTGCACTCTGCCCTCACCAGGGTGCATTCGAGGGCATCTGTCCATGGAGACTACATTATGGATAATTTATTATTATTATTTTCCTTGAATTATATTTATTTTGTACATAGTATAATAAATCCAATTCATACATTATTTTCCTTTTTCTCCTGTGTATAACACTTTGTACATATTATGTATTTATATTAGATTTAAACAAATACATAAAACGAAAAATGTATTTTACCAAAAATAATAATTTTCCTCTCCAAGATAGCATAACAAATACAGAAAGCTGATTTTTTTTTTAGTCTGGGAACCGTAGGAACGTGATGTGCATATAGAGAGAATGTAAAGGTAAGAGTTGGACAGAAGGGCCGCAACTTTTTGAATCCATATGTTGTATGTGGGAGGGTCTAGTTTCAGCAATCTGATTGTTCTAGATTTCATGGCTACTGTAAACAATATACTGTATTTTAAAAGTATTTATTAACCCTCACATCAAGGACTTCACTCCCGACAGTGCCACGCTTGGGTCTTCTTCGAAACTTCTTTGAACTTCTTTGCTGGACCCCAGGGCCATAAGCACAAATACATCAACAACTGCGTATGATGTTGAACATTTATTTAAGCACATAATACCCACACAATAGAGGATATCAAACTGGAGGCCAGAGAAGCCAAATGGCATTCAAACTTACTTCCCCGTCAACCCTAAACAAAATAAACCCCAACCCATAAACAGCTACTTCTCTTGCCATGTTCCTGCATGAGACAATTAACATAGAAAACTATCACCTAGAGATATCCATGCATTTTGTCGGCATTCACAAAACAACTTAGAAACACCAAGACCAGTTTGAGGGCAATGCAGAGTGAAAGGTGGTAATGGGAGAGATAGAAACAAATATGTGAGCTAACAAAGCTTAATAAATAAATTGGCAACCAATATGACATTTCAACTATTTTGCAACAACAACCAAAATATTTATTTTATTCACTGATCTTTTAGTAAATAGTCCTGTATTTACCAAAAGATTAATGGCTATTCCAGTAAAAGGGCTTATTTTTGTGTGTTTTATCTCCAGGTAATCATTTACACCGATCAATAAAGCAAACACGCTGTCTCCCTCAATGCCAGAGATTTGGGAAAATCAGGACCCATACATGAAGCCAAGAAGGACTGTGTCAACATTTTGTAGAGATCTTTGATATATGTAGCTGTGTTAGCCTCCATGGCAATGCAGAGTCTGTGGGTGGTGTTGGGAGGAGGTGGTGGTGGTAGGCGCTTGCTGGTCACTTCATCATAAAGGAATGGACTATAATTTCACCTCCCCCTCTTAATGATTGATAAATGTGTGTCTTGCCTTGATTTCACAATGTAGGTACATATTGCCTGTACCACATTGATGTGGTTTCTGTAACACACACACACACACACACATCTTGATCAAATAAAAAACAAGGTAAAACAAACAGATACATTTTTACATACACCCTTTCCAAAACCGTATTTATTTCTCAATGTTTACGAATAAAAGAGCTAGCTATGGTACACAAACATGACCGTCTGTGTTATCTAGGTATAATATCTCCTTTGAAAGGCTAGGGCTGATCATTAAACATGACAAGTGACCCATGGTCTTGCAGAGATGGGCATGTTAAAACACTACACCTTTACATCTGATGGCTGTGATATTTACATAATTGTTTGTAAAGGTGTGGTGTTTGTTGATGTCCATCTAATAAGATACACGTTTCTTGTAAAGTCTAACCTAAAAGCTGTGGTTAAGATTCCAGATTGTAAAGAAAGAGCAGAGGAGAGCAAGATTTTGAAACTAAACAACTGAAATAAGTCCACTCCCTCCCTGCTTCCTGCCTCCACATGTTTCTCTGCCATCGAGATACATTCCACACACCTGTGACCATGGATTGCTTATCTTCAGAAATAAGCTGGTACCGGTCGGTACCGGTCATAAACAGAGGCAGGCACAGTCAACTCAAATATATTTCCTCACAGTGCATTACACTCAGTAGTAGCTAACTGATGACTATACCATTTCTAACTAATGCAATCTTATAATAAAAACCGTACCTACAACCCATTTAATTACAGTTCCTGTCTCAAAGGGCTTTGCAGGCCCCATGTATGACACTCTCTCAAACCTAGCCCTCCAAAGGATTTATGGAGAAACGCCAGTAATTATCACAGAGTAAACCTTGAGAAGGAACACAGAAAGAGAGATCCCTTCTTCTAACTAACTAACTAATGTCCATGGTGGAGAATAAGTGAAAGTCTAGTCTGAGTTAGCTGGTAGCAATAAGGTGAGATGGCCAGGAGTCCAGCAAGATGCACAGGGGTACTCTCAAGGGTGCGACTACCACTGTTGGGCAGAGACAGCATTATGGTAAGATGGGCCATTGGGCCATGGTGGACAAGGAGCATGTAGGAAACATTTCATCTAGTATTTCAACTGGTGGAAGAACTAGTGTTCTTCAGAAAGGACACTTGATAAGAGAACGGTCCGTTTCCTGCTGATTTCCTTTTAAAGGGGAATCCTTTCTTCCAGGTAGAAAGGCAAGGCAAGAGAGAAAATGTGTGAGAGAGAATGTGAGAGAGAATGAGAGAGAGAGAGAGAGAGAGATAATGTGTGAGAGAGAATGTGAGTGAGAGAGAGAGGCTGAAACAGTGTGCACAGCCTGGCCATAGAAGTGGGAAGGTACAGACAAATACTGCTACAAAAACAGCCACCACTGTGACCTAAACAGAGATGTATCAGAGATACACACTTTCTCCTGACACAGTGCAGTGCACAATATATGAAATATATTAGAAAGAACCTTTTTGGAAAATTACAAATTAACCTGTTTTGAAAAGATGGCAAATGCACCTATTTTAAAAGAGGGCAAAATTAATATCCTGCCTGAGTTCATCTAAGAGGAAAGAAAGAGAAATGCCTCTTCCCTGCCATAAAAAAGGAAAACAAAACAAAAATACTTTGACCATACTATTCAAGGTTATGGGCCAACAAGCTCCATTTGAATTTGAAACTGTGTATGTGTGAGTATGTGTGTGTGTGTGTGAGAGAGAGAGATAGAGAGAGAGAGAGAGAGAGAGAGAGAGAGAGAGAGAGAGAGAGAGAGAGAGAGAGAGAGAGAGAGAGAGAGAGAGAGAGAGAGAGAGAGAGAGAGAGAGAGACTGTGACAGTGACAGTGACAGTGTGAGTGAGAGACAGAGTGTGTATGTGTGGGGGGGACAGAGAGAATGTGTGTGTGTGTGTGTGTGTGAGAGAGAGAGAGAGAGAGAGAGAGAGAGAGAGAGAGAGAGAGAGAGAGAGAGAGAGAGAGAGAGAGAGAGAGAGAGAGAGAGAGAGAGAGAGAGAGAGAGAGAGAGAGAGAGAGAGAGAGAGAGAGAGAGAGAGAGAGAGAATGTGAGTGAGAGAGAGTGATTGAGACTGTAGGAGAGAGACAGAGCGAGAGAGTGTGAGAGAGAGACAGGGAGTTAAATTATTTTAATCTGACTCGGAATCAGAATCAGAATCTGGAACAGGGTCAGAGTTCAGTCTTGGCCCATACGGCTGAATGTCTGGTCTCCTTCAGAGGCCAGCTCTCCACCACCTTGTCACTGCATCCTCACTTGGTATTCCAAGGGATCACATCCCTGTGATTTGATTAAGAGGAGATCTTCTATTGTTGTCCATTTCAATCTCAAGCGCCAGTCTCCTTGGATCCGCTTAATTGTTGAAAATTGACGTTCAACTTGGGCTGTGGGGACAAGACCTGAGTACAATCCTGATAAGATGAAGGAGGTTTGGTCTTACTTTTCTGTGAGCATCCTATGCCACAGCACAAGGAAGGCCTCCCTCCTGTGATGCTGATAAATGTCATGTTTGTCACTCATGTCACTCACTCTCTCTCCACTTCGGCCACATTGCAGCCATTACTCAAAAGCAGTGGCTCAAAATGCTCACACAGCCCATTAACTTCCTCATCTCCGTAAGTGTCGATTGCACTGATGTTCTCTGGCATGTTGTGTGGATCGAAGATCTCAGCAGCCAGGAGCACAGGGTCTGTGACGAAAGTCGCAAAACCGGTGAGAGATGCAGTCAGTGATTCTGTTGACTATTTCCACGCTTTGGTGGGGGAAGGCGTCATCGGATGTAGAATGGTGGCTGATAGCCACTCCCTTAAATTCAAAAACACCAGTGCTGCTTGTGCTGGTGAAGGCATTGAGGACAGGATGTAAGTAAGGGCCAGGGTTTTCTCTCTGTCTGAGCAGAGCAGTCTGGGAGGCCATAACCCTACTCTTGACAGAGGAAAGGGACAGCTCATCTGCCTGGAAGTCCAGAGAGAGTTGAGCCAGTTCTTCCAGGAGATCCTGGTATAAGGCCATATGCAGGACGAATTTGGACGAGGTAAGTTGCCGCCAGTACGCTTTCAGTTTTACTTTGTCTTGTCCAGGTTCTTCTGCACCCTGGAGAAGATGGACCGAGAGACTACGATAGTTGGCGGCAAGGGCGACTAAGGCTTTCCTTCTGTGGTTGACTTGACAATGACTTCCACGCGTTGGCTTCAATACAGGGACCGCCTTCCATTCCGACATATCCCCACTTCGGCATTGACGTCTAATTGTCGGAGTGGTGGCACTTCCATTGTTTTCAAACGTCCCACCACTCCGACAATTTTAGTTGCCATTGTCGGAGTGGCGGTACTTTACTTTTTTTCAAACGTCCCACCATTCCAACATGAGGTCATTAATATAAATGTCATTACTATTGTCATTGTACTTTAATTAATTAATATGATTATTTCTTAGTTTCATGTGCTGTAGTGTCCTTACACTGATATTCGTCATTGGGGATAGTCGCCGACCCTCATTCGCTTTGGACCAAGACATGGGAATTTCGGTTATTTTAAGGGAGCCGGATCATTAGGATCAGCTCACCAACAAGAGCAGGCTCTTTCGGCTCCCAAACGGGTCTTCATATTACTTTTATTACTTATACCTTTTAAAATTCAGCCAAATGTAGCCCGTTTTGACTTACGTTCATATGTGTAGGCCTATATATCACTTTAATTATTAAACATATCTTATTAGTATAGTATCCAAAGTAAAAAATACATTTTCTGATCCACCACATCAAATTTTATACCTGAAAACTCACCCGGATAGGTCAGTCACATTAGCGTAACGGATATGGACGGTTAGCTCAGCATCAGCTATGTAACGTTCACTTAGCTTGCTACTAGCTTACGTTGCCACCATCTACTGGCTAACGTTAACCGTAGAAAAATACAGTTATACTGTTGGCTTACAGGCAGGTTACAGGTTGATTGTTGACCACGTAACGTTGATGTTACAGGTTTACCAGGTTACCATTACACTGACTGAGTTTGAGTGAGAGGAAAGAGGAATGTGTCATTAGAGACCCAGTGTAATTAAGCAATATGGTAGCAGAGTGCAAACCTTTAACTTTCTTGTACACTGGCAAAATGGTTAGACTAGTGAATGTTGAAATGTCACCAGCTACTCAATAGATTACCATTGTTATTTTGGCTGGTGAGTGCAGCATACAGTGGGTGTGTGTATGTGTGTGTGTGTCAGGCTGAGTCCTGGTGGTGGGTGGAGTGGTCAAGTTGATTTCTGGTTCATGTAACATATTTCAGCCATAATATTCTCCCATAGCCACAGTACCGAGTACATATAACATAAGCTGTAACACTTGCGCATAGCCACAAGGGGACAGCAGCTGATAGATGAAGGGGGCGGGCTTTTAAAGCCACAGAACACGCCCACCTCTACCTGCCTATTTAACTCGGACTCCGCCATCTTAGAATCAGAATCTCTTAGGCGGCGTATCCTAGATATCAAGCTTAGAGACGCTCCACGCGTGATATATACCATCCCTCTCCTTTTGTTTCATAGACGATAGACAATAGACCAAAACCTTAACCAAATAAAGTGAGTTAAAAGCGATCCTGTCTCGGCGGCCTTTCCTGGACTAAAATATCATAACATTCAGGAGTCTAATGGCCTGAGGAAATATTAGTTTAGATCCAGCTCTTCTCTCAGAAACATGTGGTTCCAGATGTGTTTTGCTACACATAAAAATGGTATATGAAAAAAAATGGCTATAACATCCAGATCTTATTACTATAATTAACAGCCTAGTTTTCCATGTTGTTCACCTACAGGTTTTCTGAATTCAACAGAGTGAAAAAAGTGGCCAGTGGCAGGTGCAGAGGGACAGAGCAGCATCTTTCTTAACAAAACCAGTGTGCAGATATACAGCCAGGGCCATCCCAGGCAGAAGGCCATTGCTGAATCCATAATACAGGATCTCATAATTTCATGCAATCTGCCTCTGTCTTTGATTGACAAGCCTAGCTTCAAGAATTTCATGTCAGTGGTAGAGGAGAGATACTGCCCAGTAGCCTAAGTCAAAGCACCGTAACCAGACGTCTGAGTGAGCTAGCAGCAGACAAAGAGTCCAAGATCAAATCCAAACTAGAAAAGACAATGTGTCTGTGACTGTTGATATTTGGACTGCCCGAAGCATGAGTGGCTTTTTAGGGGTAACAGCCCACTTCATGGAGATAGAGGAAAACAACCCAAGCCTGCAGACAGTTCTCTTAAAGGTCAATGTGCAGGTTTTTTTTTTTTTCTTTTCTGGCAGTTTTCTAGTTGGTAATAAACATTTAAACAATTATCCATTGTATTTGATGTTGTAGGGTATCACAAAAAAGAAATATAATAAGGAAAAGTAGGTGATATTTTAGCGGTTAGCAACAGGTTAGCGATGATTCTTATTTCTCCCACAATGCATTGCATGACGTCACATGAGGTACTCCGCTTTGGGACGACAGCCGAAAGCCCGCCTTGATATCTTTGAGAGAGACGAGTAGCAGCTAGTGAGAGTGACAGTGTCAGATTATATAAGTAAATATATAGATAGAGATAGCCTAGATCAGCGGTTCTCAAACTATGGTACGCGTACCACTGATGCGCTATTAAGTGGTACGCAAAAGAGTTTCCAAAAAATCATTCATTACTACATACATACATACATCAGTGTTTCCCACACTTAGGCCAATGTGTGGAGCTGCGCTGCGCCACAGATTGAACAACGAGCGCCACAAATTGATTCCGCTTTTCTTATTTATTTTTACTTGAACGCGATTTTTAAATGTAACTCCGCCAGCCCGTAATCACGCCCCCGTAATGCTGCCAGTCCGACATGTTCCCATTCCGACAGTCCTGTGCGCGTATGCAAATTAGCCATGTGCGCCAAACAGAAGAAGGGCCCTATCTTGCGCCCGGCGCAATTGACTTTCTACACCGACGCATGTGTCGTTGCTAGTTTGCACCCGGCGCAAAGCTGATTTTCCCCCGCAGCAACCAGGCACCACTACACTTGCATGTTAAATATTATGATGTCAAAGATTATTCATACGTTTGAAACTGCATAGAAATAGCGTGTGGATTGTGGAAACATTTTTTTTTCCATATAATAATAACAATAATACATTCGAGCAAAGTATATTCCAGGCTTCCAAAACAAAATCTAGTTTTAGGGTAGGCCTAAATGATTGGTTAAATGATTTGGGAAAGAACAGCTGATACAGAGGTAAGTTGTAGGCCTACTTTTAAATCAATGCATCTGCAAACACCGTACAGCAAACACATATGTTCTTGACCCAGACATCGTGTACAAGCCCATTACTTTTAGGATTGATGAGTAGGCCTATTTGATCGTGAGAAAACATCGTTTTACCGCGAGTGAGTATTTAATAGAATGAATGAATGCGGGTGATGCTTGGTGCGCGTGTGTGTGCGCGCCCATCTGTCTAAACACACGCAAATGAAACACGTGTATGAGAAGGAAATCGAGTCAGTCGACCTGCGATAAGCAGCTGATTCTGAACGGACTCGTCTTCGAGATGGACGTGTTCTAACGCATTTTTAATCAATGAAATGTTAACACAACAGTATATATCTGACCATTTAATTTTCGAAATTTTAGGTGAAGCCGAGCTTCCCTTGCAGTCGAGAAGTCGCCACTACGAAAGAATGCAATGCAACTAGCGGGATCTAAACAAACTAAGCTCCAGCGAATTACTACAATGCAGAAGTAGTGGAGAATGGCGAAACACAGCAACTCTAGCCTACTCTCAACCAAAATAAAAATAATCGCCGCCCGGTGCAGCAGTGTGAACTGCCCAGTTTCAGCCCGTCTCGTCGCAAGGAGTCGCAAGGAGTTGCGAGTTGCAAGCAGTTGCGTCGCGAATCTCTGGTCTGAACTGGGCATTATAAGCAGTGGCGGTTTTAGGCACCGGCGAAAAACGAGACACACGAGAAAGTGTCTCGTTTTTCGCCGGTGCAAATCCCAACAAATCCGCCACACATTGCTACCTGGTCTGTGGGAAACACTGGGATCAGATTCCCCCTGAGAAAAAGTGTGATGTGATATATGAGATCCCTTGCCTAACATGCAATAAAACATACATAGGAGAGACAGGCCGACAATTCAGAAAAAAAATTCAAAATCAGAAAGAATGTGAAAAGGAAACATCTGGAACGCTCACCCGTGCAACAAGAATGAAAGCAACACAGGAAAATCTGTAATCTGCCATTTCAGACCACTGCAAGAGGGAAAACCACCTAATGAACTGGGATGCAGCCAAGGTCATCAGAACGGAAAGCAGCAAATTCCATCAGTGGATTAAAGAGGCGGTTGAAATCAGGAAGCGGGCCCCAAAGACTGTCAACCGGGATGAAGGAGCCTACCAACTTTCCCACACCTGGGACACAGTCCTGCAGGGCCGCCCCCGGCTGTTTGATAAACCACCAGACAGCAGAGGGCGCCCCGCCCGGACACGGCCATCCCACCACCTCAGGTGGGATGGATAAATCCATATAAGACATCACAGACGACGTCACACTAACGTGTGACACCTCTGATGAAGGCTGCAGAGGCAAGGTAGCCGAAACTTGTCAGGTACAAAACTGTTTACCTTACTGGCCTTTATAGACAAACCGTTTTTAAAGTATTAGGCTATATAATTTAAAAAAGCCTAATTTGAACGGCTGCAACAGATAATAATAATAGATAATAGTAATTAAGGATGTTTGATTGCCTTGATTGGATTTACAAAATGCCAAATAAAACAACAGAAACTGTATTTCGCTACGATACTTTATTTGGAACATCAACGAACACCACTAAATACCCGAGACAGGACCAATAGTCAACATTTCGGTGTCAACCACTCTATTTCATCCGAAACAAACCAGGGGTTTGGGTTCAATGTTCAGAATACTGGAATTGTCCTTTAAGACACAAGTCCATGGAATTACATTTACACACATTACATTAAATTAATTACCTTTAATTGATCCTTTGATATTAATTGACAAGCCTCAAAAGCTAAGCAGAGACAATCTGAGGAGCAGGAAGAAGAGAGGGATATTATAGACACAGGGAGGGACAGAAAAAAGCACAGAGGAGACACCTGAAATTATAGAGGAAAGGACAGAGGAGACTCTAGAGGAGACACCAGTTGAAATGGAGGAAAGGACAGGAAAGCGTAGAAGGGACAGATAATGAGTCAAATGGAGGCACAAAAGAACAGGCTCAGGTGACCATTCCACTCAGCATTCTCCAACAAAAGGACCTGGGGGGTATTCCATCAAAGTCGCTAACGAAAGCGGCGCTTAGTTGATTAAGCCTGGTTAGAACTAGCGCCAACTTCCACTTGAGGCTAAAGCCGTTCCAGCAACGCAGTTCAGGTTAGTTCAAACCAGGCTCACGTTATCGTGGATTACGCGCGTTCACGAGATATGTAACCAGCCCAGAACCGTGAATGTCGAATCATGTATCAAATGTCCGAAAAGGACCGAGCGGGATCTTTTCCAGCGGCGAACAGAAGCTGCTTGTGGAGGTCTATGAGGAGGGCATATACGCATATAATAACTCAAAAAGGGAACACCGTAACAATTAATAGAAACAGGGAGGCTGCCTGGCACAAAAATCGGAGATCTGTTGAATGCATAAGTAGTATTAAGCGTAGCATATTTTAATTTAATATTAACCATGGATTTCAAAGCAGGGAGATAGGCTAGTCTCGAGTTAACGTGTCAGTCTTGCACCCGGTCGTCCGGGGTTCTAACCCCACGCAAGTAATAGTAATATAGGTAGGATTACAAGAGAAATCAAATAACTTATCATGCCATTTATTTTCCATTTCTTTGAATATTCCTAATTATGGAATTAATAAAATTAATAAAGGGAATTACAAAATGAAGCCAACGCCAAGAATACTACGCATTAGTCTAGACGCGAACTCGGGTCGCACGTATCACAGGGCAAGTGCTAGACCACATAGATTTGTGTGAAAATGTGTTGAACAAACAGTGATAATAGATAGCAATTCATTGAATTATTTCATTTGCGTCATTTAATCTTAGACCCTTAATGAAAATATACGCCGTTTGTAGACTTCATATATGTACATTTATGACAAAATTGTGAGGACTAGGCTTGGCGGAACCTTTGTTGCTACAATTGTTGCTGACAGGTGAATTTCTCTGAAACACCGCTCAAGTTAACCTGCCCCCGACCAGGTTAGTTTGGTCGGATAAATTGCCATGGTTACTTAGCGGAGATTCCCTTAAGTGACGTTCATGGAACGCAACTCTAGCTGAAAGAAGCCCGGCTTTACGTTTAGCTTGATGGTTGTTTGGTCGATAAGTTGCCATGGTTACTTAGCGGAGATTCCCTTAAGCCACATTAATGGAACGCAACCCTAGCTGAAAGAAGCCAGGCTAAGCAAAATAAGCCCGGCTTTGCGTTTAGCTTGGTTGATGGAATACCCCCCTGGTCATGTTCTTGAGCTTCTTCAGTTTCAAGATTGTGACAGTAGCATTATCACAGACAGATAAAGGATAGCTTTTTTGTTTTGACAGAATTTGACTAGAGCAGGGATGGGCAACTGGCGGCCCGCGTCCTCACTCTGTGAGGCCCGCAGATAATTTAAGATTAAAAAAAATATATATATATATATTTTACAGAAAACTTGATCAACGAAAACCGTACCTTTCTTACTGAAAAAAATAAGAATCACTCATGTGGCTTTTAAAATAAACAAACTTGTTGTGTTTGTCATTTAACATGTAGTATAGACATTAAAAATGGCATTTGAGCATGGAAAATATGAAATGAATGTATGTTGGTTCAATTAACATACATAGGCTATGAATCTGATTGTTTAGGTAGTGGCCATCCCCAAAATGCACCAGAATACAGGAAATCACATCTACCAAATTCAAAATTTTCACACCAACAACTTTCATCACCAGCCACCACTGATGACAGACATATATCTACACATAATTTGTTCTTATTTTTTATTAATTTGTAGCTTCTCTCATATCCGATTAGGTGAAGGGCGCGGTCATGTGGCCCTCTGATGGTGATGATGAAAAATTGTGGCCCTCTTAATCATGCAAGTTGCCCATCCCTGAACTAGAGGCACGGCTGAAAAGTAATAATAACAATAAAAGACCAAAAAAAGCTGCCTGTAGAATTAGAAACCCTTGATTCAAAAGAAAAGAGAAGGGAATGCATCTTGAATGTTAACATCTACCCACTTGTTCTTCCATAGTCCCCATGAAATTATGACTGAGATGCTCCAGAGGTGTCCTGAGGGCTGCCGGAATTTCATCAAGGCACAGCTCTCAGAGGCAGGGGAAAAGGACAGAGGAAGAAGGTTTGACCGGAACATGAAGAATCTGGGGCTGCAGCTTTTACATAGCCGCCCAAAGGCGTACCTTCGACTGAAGACAATATTTGCTCTCCCCTCTACAAGAAGGCTTTATGTCACTGGATGTGTGGGATATTTCTCTGTAAATACCAATTTATGAAATTAGACTACTCGACTCAACTTACTTGTTCCAACAGCCTGGCTTCCTGCAGGGAATCATCTCATCGCCACCACCATGACCCCTGTGGAGATAATGTGCACATAAGTCCTGGACGAGATGGCATTCAAAAAGTAATTTGATTACGACAGGAGAAATGATGCCATTTATGGCGTATCTGCATCAGGAGCTGCTGCCAAACAAGCAATGGTTTTCATAGCTAGGGGCATTTTTGGGGAAGTGGAAGCAAGCAAGCCATACCTTAGAAAAACATTTGTTTTGATATTGCTGTGGATATTCAAACACATTTACCTAAACCATGTCTTTCAACAGACCATAGAATATATATATATATATATATATATATATTTTTATTAAGTTCAATGCAGAAGAGGAAATGGCTGCCATCATTAAGGATGCCATTCGCCACCTACACCAGATAGGGCTGACAGTATGTAGGGCACCGAGTTTTTAAAATAGCAGCATTAAAAAATGCATTGTGTGGACTTCCACTCCAACCTTGTATTGTCAAAATGTAATAAAGGAGTCCTATTATGCTTTTCCGTTTTTTCCTTCTCCTATTACACTTTACATATGTTTTTGTGTATGTAAATGGTTGTCAAAGCTACAATACCACAAAGTTGCCACAAGGGGGAGTAAATTAATACCGCAAATCAGTTACTGAGCTGCCTAGAAACTGCTTCTTTTTTTTTTCTTTTTTTTCATAAACCTATAGTGATAATAACAAAAGTGGCTGTGTTGTGTGTAAGGTTTAAATTAGTTGGGGTAATTAACCCTACCATTTGGCTAGCAGAGTTAGCTGACTAGAGCTAGTGATGATTCTGATAAAAAGAGCCATAGCCTAGCAGCTAGACTAGACTAGTTTTTGGTCTGAATCTCAAAACCAAGTTCACTGATCAGCCAATATGAAGGTTAGCTCTGGCAGTGAGGCTAGCTAGATGCTACCCTGTTGAAGTAAAATAATTCAGTCTGTAGCTAGCGGCTAGTCTTGTCGTGAGGCTGGTTAATCTTCCACAAACTTTTCATGGGATCTCAAACTAAGGGTGTATTCATACCTGCCTTGTTTGGTTCGAACCAAACCAAAAAAATTGCTGGTGCAGACCTTTTGGGCTGGTGTGAATACAAACCATCAAATTCTGGTGCGGCCCGGAGAGGTGGTCTCAGTTTGCTTCCAAACAAACCCTGGTGCAGTTGGCTTGAGATGTGAAAGCGACCGCACCTCGGACTGATCAAGTTCTAAAAATCATACGCCTCTTTGGACGTAACAGGCTCCCGCTCAGCCGCGTGCATTATGGTAATTATTGTTTGATTAGTGGAAACTCCCAAGATTAGCAGCACATTGTCGGACTGTTGGGTGAAAATGAATCGTGGCTCGACATGGAGCAAAGAGACGGAACGTCTATTGGATATTTGGACAGACACCCACATTTCTTGATAAATTTTAATAAAATAATTCATAATAATTAGGGTTTAGGGTGTCTTTAGGGTTAGGGTGTCTTTTAAATAAAGACGCTAAATACTTACAGGTGCAGGTCTTCTTCTTTGACTTAGGTCAAAATAAAAATCAACTGACGCAAAACGTCAGAAAAAGTAAAAAAAAAACTGAACTGCCACACCACAGTGCGTTGCCACACCACAGTGTTCGGCTCTGGGGCGTCAGCTGGATGCTACTCATCCTGTTGCCAAACTCCTGCCTGTCCTACTACCCTTCTATTGTTGAACCTTCGCCTGTCCAAATACCCTGCTGTTGCCAAACCCTCGTCTGTCCGGCTACCATCCTGTTGCCGAACCCTCACCTGTCCGACTACCATCCTGTTGCCGAACCCTCGCCTGTCCGACTACCCACCTGTTGTCAAACCATTGCATGTTCTTACCCGCCTGCCATCAAGCCACTCGCCCCAATCCCCGCCTTTACTTATTTATTGCCATTAGTTAAGACCCTTATAATTTACTCTGTCAGTCTCACTCTGTGTCGAGGATTTGGGTCCACTCGCTCTACTTCCCTAGCCTGGAAATCCAGATCCACCATCCATCTAGAAAGCTGTAGGGTCTGGCAACGAGTACGATACGATACGATACAATACAACTTTATTGTCAGCATACACTGAAATTTGTTTTGCCTCCATGGCGTCTCCGTTCAAGATACACAACGAGACATACAATACAGGACTAGTCACAAGAACAGAAAGTAAAGAACATACTGATACTGATCGAATCGATACTGATTTAGCAGCAGGACAGACTGATGTACAAAAGTTCTTTAGTCTGTTTTTCTTAAATTTGGGGACTCTAAACCGCCTCATGGAGGACATCAGTTCATAATATCCATTTAAAACATGTAAGGGGTCAGAGGAGATACTTTTCGCCAGTATAAGCATGCTCTTGATCTGGGCATCTTTAAAGGAGTGTAACACAGTCTCAACAGGCCTACCAGTAATTTTAGCGCAGATCTTAATTTGGCTATAGAGTTTGTTTTTATAGGCTATAGATAGGCTGTTAAACCAGGCCGTGCTACAGTACAACATCACAGTTTGAACAACAGACGTATAAAAGAGACAAAATCTGACTGCTAGCATCAAACGATCTAAGTCTGCATAAGGAATAGATACGCTGTTATAGTCAATATGAGGGGACCATGATAAGGTTGCATCTATCATCACCCCCAGATATTTGTAAGATGGAACTTGTTCAATATCAATACCATGGGTGGCCACAGGCGGTGTCGTACCACCAGGAGCAAGACCAAAAATGATTTCCTCTGTCTTCTTAGTGTTGATAATCAGAAGGTTTTTGTCACACCAATCCACTAGCCGGTCAACACTACACTGGTACTGTCTCGGGTCATCACTGTCAGTCATCAGCGATATTAAGGTAGAATCATCTGAATATTTCAGAAGAAACTGGTTTGACTGGTTTGACAGGTGTTACAGTCTGCCATGTAAAGAGTAAATAAAACGGGTTAATTAATGCATCCCTGGGGTGCCCCAACTCTGGTCTGTAGTAATGAAAATGTCCCAACTCAAGGGGCAGCACCAAGCATGCATTTGAAAATATCACTGCACGCAATTGGATAACACTACGACCAATCAGAAGAATACAAGGGGTGACGTATCCAGACCAACGGAGCTAACCAATAGATAAGACTCTTGCCGTATCCGCTCGGTAAAACAGCAACACTTTTGGCCCGCCTATATCAGATACACCGATGTGATTGGTTAATGTTCTGGGCCAGGGGAATCGGGGACTGAGTATATTGCTTGTTCCCAGCAGGCCCCCAGGAGCAACGCCTACTTCCGCAATCCACCCGTGCTCAGTGGCCAAGCCTGGTATTGCAGTTTTTTAGCGGGCTGTGGACGGGTCCCTCAAATCATGGGGCCCGGAAGTAGATATCCCCGTTCACTCCAATACAAGTGCAGAAAAGGTGTCTCTGCAAATCTTCTCTGGATATCAATCAAAGGCTCATAATTATCTTTGGACCATGTACTATTAAAATGTAAGTTTTCTCTTTTCAAGACACCACCTCAAGCGTTTTATTAGCCAGAGAAGGAGGGGTGGGCAGCTGAAAGGAGTCGTAGTGAAACAAATGTTGTTTCGGCCAGGCCTCCGAGAGGGCTCATGCACGTATAGTATCACATATAGTGAATAATCGGGGGGGTTAGTAACTTATACTTCCATGGTCGGTAATCAATGCGACTGTGGTCGCTCAGACCTCTCCTTATGATGCTAACAATGCTAGAGAACGAGAATATTTCTACATCCGGAAAGTCATCCACTAGTGCGTGGCTAGGCTCCCATGATGCAGAAGGATTTCTGTCCTTGATGTTGCCCTGTGCCACTGAGCAGTTTCCATAAGAATGAATCGGCGGCATGTTTCAATCCGGTGTCCATTCTTTATAGGTCCTTGGTTCCCAGAGTGACTCGCAAAGTCAAATTGTGCTCTCGCGAGAACTCTGGATTTCCAGGGTACTACTTCCCCATAACAACAACCAATCACAGCCACAAACGTGTGACTCATCAGCTGCAGCCATCTTAGTTGTATGTGAAAGACTTATTGTGTGTGTGTGTGTGTGTGTGTGTCACAGACACCACATCAATGTGGTACAGGCAATATGTACCTACATTCTGAAACCAAGCCAAGGAACATTATAAACGCTACAAGGGGGAGCAGAGAGCAGAGTCCATTCCTTTATTTGACCAGCAAGTGCCTACCACCACCACCTCCTCCCAACACCACCCACACACTCTTCATCGCCATGGAGGTTAACACAGATAAATATATCAAGGATTGTCTACATGATGTTGATACGCTTTGCTTCATGGTTGGGTCCTGATTTCCTGAAATTTCTGGCATTGAGAGAGACGGCCTGTTTGCTTTATTGATTGGTGTAAATGATTACCTGGAGACAAAACACAGAAAAACCTTTCCTTTACGGGAATCCATCTTTCATCTTTCATCATCATTTACAGAAAGCTTAATGACGAAACAAAGGTATTTTTATTAGATGTCATAAAAACAATGAAATCAAAACACTACCATCAAGGAAAGTGACTAAAATGGCTATAATAACACAATTGTTATTTTGGCTTTGGGTTGTTGTTGCAAAATATCAAATGGGTTGTCTATTTAGTAAGCTTTGTTAACATGTGTTTTTTTCTGTCCCCCACCACATACAAAGCGGGGAACATAGAACCCGGGGAACATAGGACCTGGGGAACATAGGGATGACTCCCTCCCGTACCACCACCATCTGTCTCTCTGCATTGCCCTCAGACAGCAGTTTAAGAGGAACAGACTTGGGCTTTCCTCCTCTAGATTGTACTGGTCTTGGTGTTTGTAAGTTGTTTTGTGAATGCAGACAAAATGCATGAATTATCTAAATGGTGTTTTATTTTAATATGGATGGTCTCATTTACAGTAGTGACAGGCCAAGGTAAGAACACTGTCAGAGAACACTACTTCATCACAGATAGCTTAGATAATTCTGTCTTATTGTTTCTGTTTTGTTGTATTTGTGATTATGCTTCCAGTAAAGTCAGTGAAGCTTGATAATTAAATAGACAATTGTTTTAAACATGTAGGCGTTTGAGTCCTTGGTATATTGATGAAAATATATATTTGTAAGCTGTAACAATCCCAATGTTTTTGGATAGTTAATCGGTAACATAAAACATACAATTAACTGCCTAGTGGTCACATTGGAGCTCCGTGGGGTCAACTTAATGTTAGTTAGATTAACAGTTATTTAAAATTAGACTAGATTAGGTTCGTTTCAGAGGAGCGTGGTCAATTCGTAACTAGTTTTGAATACCTGTTCACTGTTGTACCTGAATTGGAGTAGACCTATAGTTAAGGTTATGTCCATGACAATCTGTACCAATCCCAATAATCATTAGCCTACATTAATTAAACTATGCTGCATGCCCTGCACAGACCAATGTTGTTCACTGTGTGTATTCAAAACAAAGGAAAATTTGTATCCACTACCAAACCAAAGTCTGTATCGTATGGCCATATAAAAGCCTCAGCTTACTTACCTTCACTTCCCATATAGATTGTACCATCAGCAATTTCAAAAATGGCAGCATGTCTGATTCAAATTTTGACACTGTTGGTATGGAGGAAACTTATTCTGATAAAAAGCAGATCATAGTTCCCTGCAAACTCGGGTTTACTGGATTCTTCAAAATAAAATGCAGTAGTGGCCATTGGACCAAAGTCTTTGGTGGTATATGTACACGTAAGTTTATCTTTATTTTTGTGGTGTATATATTTACTATGTTGTAATACTACAAATAGGTCATATCTACACACAGACAAATTCAGCTCTGAGTCCTTTTCAGAGTTCAACCTTTTGCAATGATTCATGTCTTCTGTGGTTTAACTTTTCGACAAAAATGCATTTCTTCCAGCAAAATCATGCGGTCACCCTGGCGAGTCCCTGAATGCAGACTTTGCACTGGTTTCAGGAACAGATTTTGTCTTTGCATCTGTAGTGGAATATAAATGCCACGAAGGGTATCAACCATTTTCATTCATGAAAATCATTTTCTTTATTGTTCTCCATGTTTAACAAGCAAACTAAATATATTTTGCAATCTGATCAATTAAAAAATAAATGTTACCATTTACATGTTGTTATTTTGTTCACTGTGTTTCTTCTTAGCTACATAATGGTCAGCCGGAACCCCAACCGCATATGCTTGGACCAGGGTTGGAGTGGGAACACACCTACTTGTGAAGGTAAGAACCAAGCCAAGATGTATTTTTGTATTTAAAGGTAGCCCATTGAAACAAAGGTGTCATTTTCAAAGTTGCAGGAAGGAACAGACAGACATAATATTTTTTACAAGGATAAAATATTAAACAATGAAATCATTGAAAACAACTACAGTTCACAGTATATATACACATATATTGTCTAGCTTGATCCTATAGCCTTAAGTTTGCATTTCCCAATGAATATCAATCTGGACTTGGTTGGGCAGCAATTGATTACCAAATATGGGCACCCCCTAATGTTGGTAAAAATAAATACAAACAAATACAGCCAATCAGAGTGACACGGTTGCTCTCTTCACTCTTGAAATTTTTGGAAAAGGCTTTCATGGGACTCGAGGCCAGAGTGATCTTCAAAGAGAAACAGAATCTGATCAAACAAGATCCGGATGGTCCCATCAGGCTAGTGTGATCCAGTATTGGCTGCATGTCTGATATAACCCAGATCAAAGCTTGATAAGAGAAGAGTGGTAACCAGAGAGTCTATGCAACAATGCTTAATAGATAAAATAATTAAATGCTCCTGGTTTTGATGCAGGGAGGACTGTTGTAAGATCCAGGAGAAGCTTCAAATGATACTAGTTTCTTTCATGATTGAATGTAATTTATTTGCCTTTTGGTTACAATTCTGAATTTGTGCAGGGAAAGGGGATTGGGAACTGACGTCTCTCTTGTGCGCTCAGCCGGCGTTGCGCGTCCGTGTTTCCTTTATTCTGGGGAACACGTAATTGGCCACGCCCACTTTGACAGGTTAGGTTCATGTTTGGAATCGTTCGTCACCATGTGGAATTAACTGCAGTGACGTCTCCTTTGCTTAATGAGCTGCAACGACAGTTGTTAGTGACATGCAATATGGCCATAACAAGGACCAACTGTTTTGTAGCTGGCATCATTACTTGATCTATTTTGTCAGATCGTATTGGGGAAGGTTATGGTCTGAGGTAGCCTCGTGAGACCATCCTGATCTTGGTTGGATCAGTCAGGCCTCCATTCCATTGAAAGCCTTTCCATACATTTAAAAATGAAAGGACCAATCAGTGCTAGGGGGAGGATGTTTTAGTTCATGATGAAGCAAGGCACGCCACAGCCTGCAGTATAACAAAAAAAACGGTTGCACTGATGGAAAGTCTGCAGACCAAAATAGAATTACGATGTTAAAAGATTAAAGCAGCATTTGGCAAGATTAAACATGCCACTAAGAACCAAACAATGTCAATCATGCATGTGCAGATCAGCGCTCTTGGGCAGAGAAAGACAGGCAACCAGTAACTTGACTTTGAAGTTAATTTTACATATTGGTAGCAAAAAAAACAACATAAGGCATTTGTATGAATGTTTTATTTCAAGATGGCAGCAGAGATTATTCTACTGCAGGGGAGTGCAGAGGTCAAGTCTGAAAGAGCTCATCTCAGCCAACTTTATCTTGTTATCTCTTTATCGCCTTCCTTAATCAGATATACACTCATCAGGGCCTTATGATCCTTGGTATTCTCTTAGCCTGCCTTTCTGCCAAGCTGG
>NC_140279.1:6757439-6947439 GCF_964030765.1 Micromesistius poutassou
TATGGAGCTATTACTGTTGCAATATTATTTGCAAATGCGTATCTCAATCTGTGTGTGTGTATTCAGATCTGTGTGTGTGTATTCAGATCTGTGTGTGCGTATTCAGATCTGTGTGTGTGTAATATGATCTGTGTGTGTGTATTCAGATCTGTGTGTGCGTATTCAGATCTGTGTGTGTGTGTATTCAGACCTGTGTGTGTGTAAAAAAAATCTGTGTCTGTATTCAGATTTGCAAGTGAAGACAAATCTGCAAGTGCATGCAACGATCTGTGAATGTGAACACAGATCTGTAAGTGTACATAGATCTGTAAATGTGTAAACCGATCTGTAAATGCGTACATAGATCTGTAAATGTCTGTCATCACTTACAACTCAGGCAGGAGCTCTCCATTGGCTGTGTTTTTACACGTGAATTTTGCAACACTTCTGCCGCGGCAGATCTGTGATCTGCAAATGTGTAGAAATGAGATTTGTCTGTGACCTCAGTGTTCCTTTGCCCTGAGCTCAGGCTCACAGGCTCACGCTGCCTGGCTGCAGTAGCAGTACCGCCTACACACCACCAGTCGGCGCGTAGCACCCAGTGATGATAAGCGTGTCACTTGGGGTCATTTCATTGCGCTCACGGTTGGCATTGTGTCGAGTGTATGGTCGGGAGGCAATACCATGAATTCAAGAGTGTTCGCTGTAAGTACAAGTTCATGTTTCAACAGTAAAAGTGACACGCTTATCATCACTGGGTGCTACGCGCCGACTGGTGGTGTGTAGGCGGTACTGCTACTGCAGCCAGGCAGCGTGAGCCTGTGAGCCTGAGCTCAGGGCAAAGGAACACTGAGGTCACAGACAAATCTCATTTCTACACATTTGCAGATCACAGATCTGCCGCGGCAGAAGTGTTGCAAAATTCACGTGTAAAAACACAGCCAATGGAGAGCTCCTGCCTGAGTTGTAAGTGATGACAGACATTTACAGATCTATGTACGCATTTACAGATCGGTTTACACATTTACAGATCTATGTACACTTACAGATCTGTGTTCACATTCACAGATCTTTGCATGCACTTGCAGATTTGTCTTCACTTGCAAATCTGAATACAGACACAGATTTTTTTTACACACATACAGGTCTGAATACACACACACAGATCTGAATACGCACACACAGATCTGAATACACACACACACATCATATTACACACACACAGATCTGAATACGCACACACAGATCTGAATACACACACACAGATTGAGATACGCATTTGCAAATAATATTGCAACAGTAATAGCTCCATATACATATATATAAACCAATGCAAACCACTTTTAGTGTATAATCCCATGAAAATTAGAATTGCTGTGTGTTCGATACCTTAGAATAAGCTCTTTATATCTAGATAGCGAGTGTGTCCTCTACTATAGAGCCAGCCATGTTTCTACAGATGGAAAAAGAGAGGATGTGTTTTTAATTAAGAATCATAATTGCTATCACTGCTATAAACCAGGCACAGTGTTATGGATGGGCCTGGCGGACCTAGGACCACCCACTGTTCAACAGGCCCACCCAAAACCTTTCTTAAAGGTACACTGTGTAGTGCTTTAAGTCATTCATTACCTGAAATCAACGTCTTCATTCATAAATAAGTCCTCATTGGTGTAAAATTATCTCTGCCAACAATCTCACTTATCCTCCTGAGCGAAGAATCACTTATCTGTATTTATATAGGACGGGAGAGCTCTACGGAGGCTTCAATGTCCTTCCGGTCTATAAAAAACTATGAACTGCCGAGAGGGACAAAAAGCACTATCCTATCAAGATTTTCTCTTGTAGCTGCCGATCGTCTTTGTCGTTGTGGTTGTGACTCTCGTTCTCCTCTTCCTCGTCGTCCTCCTCGTCATCCTCCTCGCCTAGCTCCCACCGATCCACTGCCTCTCTGTGCTCTCCCTCTTCCTCTCCCTACCGGCGTGGAATCGCCTGATGATGATCTCTGACAATGCACGGACATCGAAAAATAAACGGATAAAGAATGTTTCATTACTAATCAGCACATAGTTCATGCGTTGTAGTAGAGCAATAAACTCTAGCCTACTAAAAAAAAAAAAAATTGTCGTGTGTCAAGTGTCGCTATACTGCGACAGTAATGTTACCAATAAAAAACGATATAAACATGAGAACATAATTCACTATCTTGCTCGAGGAGTAATTACTCATACATGCTCACACTAATTATTCAATGCAGTTTAAAGTTTGTTTGAAATAACGTACCTCATCACCCGAAACAAAACTTGATGAAGTGGTGTTTGAAGACATGTTGTTGTCATAGCTTCTTGAAGCTTGACACATGCTGCCTGCCGTAGTTCCAACAGCTTGCAACGCACATTTGAAAACGCGAGGCGCTAGAGAGCATATTTGTTTGAATGCGAAATAAAATTGAACCACTAGGAGAAAAAATTACAGTGTACCTTTAAAAAAAAAAAAATTTTTTCATATATTTTAATTTTGAATTAGAATTATTAAATTAAGAAGAAGATTATTAAATTAAGAATGATTAAAAATCTGCAAATAATCAAGTGCCCTGTGAGTCAGTTTTGGTGAAAAAATGCTCTGGTGCTACTGTTTCACGCTGTTCTAGTGTGGTGGAGGAGGTGGGTGGGGAGGAACGACATGCTTTTGGCTCTTACTCATGACATTCAAATGACTCGCCTCTGATTGGCTAACAGCACTGTCCGTCACAGTAATAAAACCAATTAAACTTCCAGAGACTCAGAGAGAGGGAGAAGGAGAGAGAGAGACACACAGAGAGAGGGAGAGAGAACCACTGGGCTCCTTGGGGGTGTTCTCCTTCTGGTTGATTTAATACAGAAAGAAGAGCCCCCTCGGGGCACCGTGGCCGGAGCTGAGCTTCTGGACTCCCACGGTGCACTGTGGCTGGGGAACGGCAATTGAATACAGAAAGAAGAGCAACATTTACGCGGCTGTGCCCGGGCCGTGTAAATGTTGAAATAGTGGCAATGTCCAATCCAACCATTTCTTCCTCAACTCTTATTTCTTGGCCAAGAGATGAAACATTGATTTGTTATCGCCACAAATAGCACAGTGCACCTGTGTGAGACATAATCGTTGGTTGTAACTTGAAGAAGTGAAGTTTATTCTAAAAAACACACCACAGAGTGATTGGTGGTTTGGACTGTTGGAATCAGTGGAGTCTCAGCTTTCATATGATATATTGTTTGTGTAGATCAAGGATTTGCAACAATATAATTTTAATGTGCATGTGCACAGCTATGAAATACATACCTCATGTTGCTGCATGCTTTTCATTTAGTTTGGGGTTGTAATTGTCTGTCGGTTAGCTAACAATGGTTATGATCTGTGGCATAACTATCGGTAAGCAGGTACGTCAATCTTTGGAGGGCTCATGACATTCAAATGACTCGCCTCTGATTGGCTAACAGCACTGTCCGTCACAGTAATAAAACCAATTAAACTTCCAGAGACTCAGAGAGAGGGAGAAGGAGAGAGAGAGACACACAGAGAGAGGGAGAGAGAACCACTGGGCTCCTTGGGGGTGTTCTCCTTCTGGTTGATTTAATACAGAAAGAAGAGCCCCCTCGGGGCACCGTGGCCGGAGCTGAGCTTCTGGACTCCCACGGTGCACTGTGGCTGGGGAACGGCAATTGAATACAGAAAGAAGAGCAACATTTACGCGGCTGTGCCCGGGCCGTGTAAATGTTGAAATAGTGGCAATGTCCAATCCAACCATTTCTTCCTCAACTCTTATTTCTTGGCCAAGAGATGAAACATTGATTTGTTATCGCCACAAATAGCACAGGCACAAACTCAATACTGTCTTCCTGTGGGCCGTTGCAAGCCAAGGTGGGCGAGGCCATGAATACTAATACACCAAATTACGTCAGTTGGTGAGGCTTTTCTGATTCGTTAGTTTATGCGTCTATTTTCTTTCATTTGCTTATGCAGGCAATCAAGGTAGAAGAACATTTTCACGTTCAGCATGCATATGCATATGACCTATCGTATTTCAAAAGGAAGTACTAAATGGTTTCTTGGGGAATGACACCTTTTAGCCAGCACAAAACATATGAGTGTCATTTAGCCTACCCAGTTGTTATTTTTTAGCCTGATAAGTTAGCCATAAAGGCTTCTGAAATGCTTTGTTTTTGCAATGCAGCAAACTTTGTTGATATTGATGCTTGATCCGATTTGCGTTAAAGCGCCGTTAATCTTCGTGGATGACCTTGAATTGGCTCAGTCTGTTGCTAATGATATTGAAATATTGTTAAAAACTTTAAACAATTAAACAGAATTGTGAAATAGTCTGCCTCATGTTATATGAGCAGAACTAAACTATGTGGGAAATATTAGATTCCTGACCACTTTTACAGTCTATAGGCCTTAGGTCTATAGAGTGACACGCTAAAGCACAGCCAGGTATGGTGCGTTATGGAGAGAGCGATCGCGGATAGGTCCGTCCTATGCACCGAAACTTTTTACAATGCAACAAAATATTTAAAGAGCATCAAGTTATTAAAATCTATATTATGCACAGATAATATAACACTATATTAAACAGGGATTTGATAACCTTTTTCATTTAAGGACCATCCACAATTGGTCTGGCCGATCCACAACTGAAATCCTGGCACCGTGCCTGCTATAAACTAGTTTTTCAGAGTAAATAAATCTATTCAGGAATCTCATCACTTGAAACATGGCTACTTGATGCTATCTTGGACATTGCCATAATTTTCGAACCCCTAGTGGCACATTACAGGCCAGAAAAGAGCACCATAGCTAATTTACATTTATATTTAGCAGACACTTTTATCCAAAGCGACTTACAATAAGTACAGTACATTTGCCAGAAGAAAGAAAAAATATATATATTTCTGTCAGTACTGTAAGGATTTTCATTTTCATTCAACAAGTGCCAAGCATTTGCAATTACTAGGTTAACCCATTCCCAGTAGCAACAAAGATAGCTAGGATAAGATGCTACACAAGGTTAATACTTCTTTAGCATTTTGTACAAACATACAATAAGAGTGTGAGAGGGTTTTTTTAGGAGAGTAAGGAAGGAGGGGGGGGGGACAAGTGAGCCTTGAGTCCCTTATGGAAGCTGGTGAGCGACTTTGCAGTCCTGACATCGGCAGGACTTCTTACTATGTCGTAATAAAGGCAGATGTGGGGGGTTAAATACTCATCTAGCAGTAAGTATTTTACCTCACCGCTAAATGCCTTTAAGGCTTCAAACTGCACCTTTACTTCTTCATCACTTGGCTATGATACTACTTGGTTAGCGTGAATAAAGCTAGAACACAGCTTTATGGAGGATTTTATTTTCGTCTGAAAGAAATTGCAATTGTTTTAGAGTGAATACCACCTACTGAATTATCAGTTGGTAGCCTTACCATACTAAAAGGCCATAACACAACATAATATGTTACATGGGTCAATATTTGATGTCAATAAAGTGAAGTACAGCAAAGAGAGCGGTTTTAGTAGATTCGGGCAAAACCTCAAAATAGAATCAAATCAAAGGCAAACCAATGCAAAATTATGTATAAATATATAAATAATATAAACTTGATGAGACACAAACAGGTGGATATCCTGATAACCCATTGTACAATTTTGACAATTTACCCCTCAATTGAAAGGTCTGGGTCAATTAAATGACTTCAAGCCAAACAATCGCAATTGTACCATACAGCCACCAGATAGCGATGAAGGACAGGTGTTCTGTTTAAAGGCAATTTATTACCTTTGAAACCTTCTCTAAACCTTAAACCTTCTCTCCATGTTAGTGACTAACATGGATTTGTAAACACTGTGTTTAGCTGCAAAATGGTGCCCGGACACTAGCCTGGAAATCCAGACCCACATCTAGAAAGCTGTAGGGTCTGGCAACGAGTTATGAAAATGCCCCAACTCGAGGGGCGGCACCAAGCATGCATTTCAAAATATCACTGCTCGCAATTGGATAACGCTACGACCAATCAGAAGAATACAAGGGGTGACGTATCCAGACCAGCGGAGACAATAGATAAGACTCTTGCCGTATCCAGTCGGTAAAAAAGCGACGCTTTTGGCCCGCCTATATCAGATACACCGTGTCCAGAGGAATCGGGGAGTGAGTATATAAGTGTGTTTCAGATCAAGCATATGTTGAGTTGCCTCGCATAACATAATGCATTCTGGGATAAAAACGTCAGAAATGCTGGTGATGCATATGGTCTCAAATAAATGCAAACATAAGACACTCCCCTCAACATATCAAAAGTTGCCCTATTTGGTTGGAATTACCACGTGGAATATCCCACGTGAGAAATTACTTCTTTCAAAGAGGCGTGCCCTCTCCCAAACTATGCTCGTTCAAACTACGAGAAGTGCACCTGTGTGAGACATAATCGTTGGTTGTAACTTGAAGAAGTGAAGTTTATTCTAAAAAACACACCACAGAGTGATTGGTGGTTTGGACTGTTGGAATCAGTGGAGTCTCAGCTTTCATATGATATATTGTTTGTGTAGATCAAGGATTTGCAACAATATAATTTTAATGTGCATGTGCACAGCTATGAAATACATACCTCATGTTGCTGCATGCTTTTCATTTAGTTTGGGGTTGTAATTGTCTGTCGGTTAGCTAACAATGGTTATGATCTGTGGCATAACTATCGGTAAGCAGGTACGTCAATCTTTGGAGGGCTCCACCCACCCCAGTGACTTCATCTTACCGCCCGGGCCCTGCATTCAGCGCTAGTTCTAAATTTCAAACCCCCCCCCCCCCCCCCCCCACCGTCAACAATCCCACCCACCCGCAATCCCGCAACCCCCCCCCCCGTCAACAATTCCGTCCACCCGCAATCCAACACCCCGACTCTGTAGATTGTACAGAGTCTCACTCCGGCCAAAAACCAAAAAACATCCTGCTTATGGCCCCGTCGTTGGCTTGTTATGCCACTGGTTATGATAGACTAAAACTGAAGTATCTAATCTTTCTTGTGTGTCACGTGACTACTTTTTCATGTGTTGTGCCTGGGCTTTCAAAAAAATGGCTATGTGTCGACAATTGAAGTGAAATCATACTATAACTGTTTGATAGTTGGCATAAGCCTACACGATAAACCAATTTGAAGACCATAAGTGGCTGCAGTGTAGCCTAGTCTAATTCAGGGCTTTATCAGGCACAGACATCAATATGATAATATGACAATATTGCTTGCTGGGTAATGGCAATATTAATTTGTTATCTTACTTTTTGATTTTCAGGAGTGACATGTCAACTGCTGAAAGTGGGGGGAACCACTTATCTTGACGTAAATAAAGACAGATTTTTACCAGGAGAAACCGTTTTGGTGAAATGCAACCGAGGCCGCTGGTTTTCCTACTTTGATCAACGAACCCAGAAAACAATTAATTGTACAGAAAGTGGGGAATGGGATACAGATGCAATATGCCAAGGTAGGCAACATTATTTTCACGCATCAATTAGTTGTAAATGCATAAATGTTCTTAGGATTGTTGTCCTCTTATGTGAACCAACCAGGTTGTCTCGATCCTTCAGGTTTGATTGGATTGGTGTGTTGTTTTTTTAACAATTGTTTTGAAATTAAAGTAAACCAAATACGTTTACGTATGTGTGCAGTAATCTATATTGAGAACTATGTAGATGCCACATTGTATGTTTTGGGATAACAATCATGCACTACTATAAGTTCCCACTGAAACACAATTGTGCTTCTTTATTCAGAGATCAGATGTCAGGATCCAAATGACCCTAATTTGAAACAACGGCTTCCAAGCAAATGGATGGGTGGATATGCAGCATACCGGTGTAAAGAAGGCTTCACGCAAACTGATTATTGGGCTATATGCACGGAAAACGGATGGACACCAAACCCACTCTGTAAAGGTATTTTCATGGGGGATTTTTATTTATATGTGCATATTTAGTTATGTGTGGTTTCTTGCATTTTCTACATTGTTGTACAGGTCGGTCAACGTTCTCATAGACATTGACCTCGACCCTTCTACACAGGGTCAGACATATTGTAGAGAGACAGCTTATCCTATTGAATGTAATGTGACAGGAAAATGACTGAAGTACCATGCTTTAGCACCGGGGAAAGAGTGACTATAGTACAGAAAGGGTGAATTGATCAAAATCGGTTTAATTTATTAACTTTTTATAATGTCTATTTAAGCTGTGCTTAATAATTAGACCTAACTAGACAGGCTATTCACTGCTACTGTGTAAATAACCCAATTTCTACTACTCAAATAACACAATCTGGAGAATTTGAATTATTTCCACATATACGGATAATGGATGTGACATGACCTCCTTTTAGAGCAGTTTCACTAGCAATGAGGCTCCATGACAAGCAGCTGACAGCAGCATGATCCCCCTGAACATCTTCTTGTCAGACATGCAGGAAAATATTTTCGTCAGGGGGTTACAGTCTATGTAGAGTTTATAGAATTCTATAGATACTATGTTGCACAGGCGCTGTATTCTGCAGACCACTTTAAAACTCGTTTGTCATTGTTGTGTCAGGCTGTGAGTGTGCGTGCATGCTATGCTTAGGCTGATTGCAATCGTGTCAAGACAAATCTGATTGGCCAATACACATTGATAAATAAAATTACTAAAATTATCCCTCTCTTCATCCCATACCCCAAACATGACATACAAAATGTCATGGAACAGAAACAACAACCAGAGATATTTATAATATATATTCTATTATTATATTCTATTATTCTATTATATTATTATATTCTAATATAATATTATTATATTCTAATATCTATTATTGTCATTGCAGTTTTAAAGCTTCGCCACTAGGGGGTGCTGCAGCACCTGTCGCACCCCTACTTCCCGCGCCACTGTGTTGCTTCATAAATAGGCGTCAGTTAACGCCTATTCAGCAGGCAAATATTACTTGTGTGTGAGTGTCTGTACTGTGGTTGATTGTTGGTTTAAGCAGCCTCACCTGGCCCAAGTCACACTGATTAGACTCTGGGGCAGGTTGAGGCTGCACACCTGTTGTGCATTGAGTAATCAATGCACCAAAAAAAGGACATGTTTTTTTTTAATCCGAAGTGACAGTTAAGGCTCAGTACAACCAAAGCAATCACAATTAGATGACTACACAATTGCCAAGAGTGCAGAGTTTATGGAAGTTTAAAGCTACCTCAAGGTTCATCGTATTCTATTAAAGCCATTCAGCATAGTTTAACCCAGTGCAAAACCATCAGCCGTTAACATGAGTAGCCCAGGCAAGATTTTAGTGTTTTGTTTTTCTTGTTTTTCATTTTTTTCCACCTTGTTTGTCTTTTTTTCAGTTTGTTTCATCATCAATAGATGAGGAAATTTATATTTGGTTTTGGGTTAACATCGTGTGTGGCCTTTTTCTTTTTTTTTTCTTCAGTGAACACCCCCTGCAATTTACCGACAAGAGTAGAGAATTCAGTTATTATGGAGAAGAAACGGGAGGTCTACAATTCTGGAGCCGAAGTAACCTACGCATGCCGTACCAATTACAGAATGGAAAGAGAGATAACAATTAGATGCCGAAGTGGTCAATGGAGTCCAGGAATTCCTATTTGCAACCGTAAGTGTTTTTTTCTAATGGCATTGCACACAAATCTAGGATTTCTGGCAATGTGACAACTAAGGTCGGAACGGTGAGCCGGGACCGTTTACGTTTGCATCGCGGATTCGCTCTTTTTCAGAACCATTACTTCTAATTAGTTTGATTCAGGTGATATCTTTTTATCATTTATGCCTACATTGTTATTATGCTCTTAAAATACAACAATAATCTGAGTGATCTTCAAGTGATTAGAGGAAAACTCGTGCTTACTAACTGTGTACTATGTACTACTATGTACCGGGCGCTCTCAGGGGTTGAGTGGACATACACCCTGCCATGAATTGCACCCAAGGTCCATGATAGACGATTGAAGTGAAATACTATAACTGTTTGACAGTTGGCATAAGCCTACATGATAAACTTTAACACCTACATTTTTTTAAATTGTCCAAAGTTACTTTGACCCAATTTGAAGACCAGAAGTGGCTGCAGTGTAGCCTAGTCTAATTCAGGGCTTTATCAGGCACAGACATCAATATGAGGGCTATTGCTTGCTGGGTAATGGCAATATTAATTTGTTATCCTACTTTTTGATTTTCAGGAGTGACATGTCAACTGCTGCGATTGAGAGGAACCACTTATCTTGACGTAAATAAAGACAGATTTTTACCAGGAGAAACCGTTTCGGTGGAATGCGACCGAGGCCGCTGGTTTTCCTACTTTGATCAACGAACACAGAAAACAATTAGTTGTACAGAAAGTGGGGAATGGGATACAGATGCAATATGCCAAGGTAGGCAACATTATTTTCACGCATCAATTAGTTGTAAATGTATATATCTTCTTAGGATTGACATGAACCATCCTGGGGCCTCATGTACAAAGACTTGCGTGGATTTCTGACTAAAACTTTGCGGACGCCAAAATCTGGAAAGCTGCTGCGCACAAATAAATCCGGATGTATCAATCCTTGCGTAAGCACGATTTCACGCAGATTCTCTTTGTACATCCCAATTAACGTGAAATTGAGCGCACATGCACGAGCCCGTCTCTCCACCCAGTCTCCTCCCTCATTTAATATGCTAATTCGTACAAATAGGCCTGCAGTAGTGCGCTCGTTAGGAGAAAGGAGAACATGGAGAAAGGAAGAAAAAATAACTTTAGTGAATGCGAGGTGGAGGCGCTGATTTCGGAGGTAGAGGCCAGAAATAAGATCTTGTTTGGCTCTCTTTCCTCCAAAATCAGCACCAAAAGCAAAAAACTGGCGTGGGAAAACGTTGCCAAGTCGGTCACTGAGGTTGGGGCGGAAAGCCGAACTGTGGCTGACATAAAAAAAGTGGACGTAAAAAGAAAGGTCTCTGCCTACGGGAGAAGCGTGGGTCAGAGCGCAGCGGGGCGGAGTCTGGGAGCTCGCCCTATTTGAGCAAAGGGTGGCAGCTGTGATTTGGGATCGGCTCCTTTTTGACCAAAAAATCATAATAGTCGCGGAACACCCGTTAATTTTGAATGCGACCATCTTCTAACAAGGCCAACACTGCCATTGTCAACATATCGATTATTGCCACATTTTGCGCATGCTTTTATATTCTCATTTATTTGGATGCATGCTGACGATAGGTTGTATCCATACACCCAATGTGTCAATAATATGTACATAATTCGAAATTGGCCGACTGGTTCATTGATGGATTGATTTTAAGTAACAATGGCTTGTGCTTACTCCACTCAACATCACATAATAATATTGCAGTCAAGAATTTCACAACAAATGTGTGAAGAGAGATCATATGTCATGCGTGGTCCGGAAAATATGTAACGTTTAATAAACAAGCAATCACTGAAAATAATATTGCTGGGGCTTCCTTTTAATTGCAATATTGACAATTTAGTTTTATGGGTCTGTTTAAGTTTAGCCTAACAACAGTGTCATATTATGCGTCTCGACAACAATAACGCATGATTGAAGCGCATTTAAGATCACGCATTCCGACGTTCAAATCCACTTTGAACTCGCCTCATATTGCAATATTACTTCTTGACTCGTGATCGCGTAGGCTTAATGTTGTTGCGCTGCATTGCCTCTATGTGCCGCCAACTGACAAAATGCAGCAGAAATGTGCGTAAGCCAGGCATTTAGTTTGCGTGGAGAACCGCACTTTCTCACGTCAAGTCAGTCTTTGTACATCCGAACGTTTGCGTGAGTTGCTTACGCAGCTTTTTTGTGCGTAAGCAAGCTTTGTACATGAGGCCCCAGGTCATCTCGATCCTTCAGGTTTGATTGGATTGGTGTGGTTTTTTTGTAACAATTGTAATCAAATGAAAGTAAACCAAATAAATTTACATAAGTGTTCAGAAATCTATATTGAGAACTATGTAGATGCCACATTGTACGTTTTGGGAAAACAATCATGCGCTACTATAAGTTCCCACTGAAACACAATTGTGCTTCTTTATTCAGAGATCAGATGTCAGGATCCAAATGACCCTAATTTGAAACAACGGCTTCAAAGTAAATGGAGGGGTGATCATGCAGCATACCGGTGTAAAGAAGGCTTCACGCAAACTGCTAATTGGGCTACATGCACGGAAAACGGATGGACACCAAACCCACTCTGTAAAGGTATTTTCATGGGGGATTTTTATTTGTATGTGCATATTTAGTTATGTGTCGTTCCTTGCATCTTCTACATTGTTGTACAGGTCGGTCAACGTTCTCATAAACATTGACCTCGACCCTTCTACACAGGGTCAGACATATTGTAGAGAGACAGCGGCTCCTGTTGAACGTAATGTGTCTTGCTTCATAAATAGGCGTCAGTTAACGCCTATTCAGCAGGCAAATATTACGTGTATGTCTGTACTGTGGTTGAGTGTTGGTTTAAGCAGCCTCACCTGGCCCAAGTCAATGTCAATGTCAATGTCAATTTTATTTATATAGCACATTTCATATGGCAAGCATAAACTCAATGTGCTTCACGATAAAAGCAAGATGCAATACATGTTGAGTACATATTAAAACAAACAAAAAGTTAGTGCATATTAAAACAGAAGTCAATTTGTTAAGACAAACAAACAAACAAACAAAAAAAACAAACAAAAAAAAAAAAAAACTAATTAAAAGCTTGCGAGAACAGGTATGTTTTAAGATTGCGCTTAAAAGAAGATGTGGTTGGAGATGTGCGGAGTTCAATGGGCAGAGAGTTCCATAGTGTTGGACCATAAAAACTGAAAGCACCTTGAGCTAATTTTGAATGTATACGTGGAATATTGAGAAGAGATTTACATGAGGATCTGAGGTATCTGTCAGGTGTGTACTGGGTGAGCATGTCAGAAACATAGGGTCACACTGATTAGACTCTGGGGCAGGTTGAGGCTGCACACACCACAGTTTATGGAAGTTTAAAGCTACCTTAAGTTTCACTGTGTTCTATTAAAGCCATTCAGCATAGTTAAGCCCAGTGCAAAACCATCAGCCGTTAACATGAGTAGCCCAGGCAAGTTTTTAGTGTTTTGTTTTTCTTGTTTTTCATTTTTTTTCCACTTCATTTTTCACTTCATTCATCATCAATAGATTAGGAAATGTATATTTGGTTTTGGGTTAACATTGGACAATTCCGGTATTTTGAACATTGAGCCCCATTTCTGGTTTTTCTAGGATGAAATAGAGTGGTTGACACTGAAATTTTGACTATTGGTCCTGTCTCGGGTATTTGGCTCATTTAGAATTTCCCCTGCCTGCTTCAGAATGGCTGGCTATGGGCATTCACAAACCTGTCCTTAAAACAACCCTAAACGTTTGTTTTTAGAAATGTGCAACTCACCGAGTGGTTAATGGTGTTTGTTGATGTTCCAAATCAAGTGTCATAGTGAAATACAGTTTGTCGTGTTTTATTTGGCATTTTGTAAATCCCATTGAAACGGAACCGGACCGGTACCGGAAACGGAAATGGGGCTGTTTACGTTTGGTTGTATTTTTGCTCAGTATCAACAGTAGGGCTAGAGCGAGCGAAAAGACTACAACCAGCCCCCCTTTCTGTTTCAGGTCAATGAGCAATGAGTCTTCCAACAGAAGGATCAATGGATTTACAAAATGCCAAACAAAAGAGAGTATTTTCAGACAACTTACTACTTTTACTCCCCACAATATAGAACATTCTACTCCTTACACGCTGTCATCGTGGCCGAGTCTAGGCAAAGCCCCAAGTAGATTAGCCGATGACTAGGGAGCGGAAAGCTCTTACCCAGTTGATGGCGAAACCCAAGAAGGAGAGATGATTTATCACTGTCATAGGGTCTCTTCTCACAGCTTCCCCTGAATGGCACAGAAGTAGATTGTCGAGATAAAAATAAAGATAATATTTGCTTGACTCTTGAGCGGCCCCAGCACCACCTCCACAAACTACCAGAGTGATTTAACTTTTTTTTATTTTTAAGTGTATGTACTTCTAAAGAAGGAAAAAAACTCATGTCACAACTGTCCAAAGTTTCTGACCAGATTTTAAGAAATGAAGTGGGCTACAGTTCTGCCCTTCTAATACAGGACTTCTCGCTCAATTAATTAAATGAAATCAATTAAAATGGCCGCTGTTGCTTTGGGTATTGTCACTATTAATTCAATTTGATATCAATTTGATTTGCAGAAGTGACATGTCAACTGCTGTGAGCGAGAGAAACCACTTATCTTGATGTGCAAAAAGGGAGAATTTCATCAGGAGAAACCGTTTCGGTGAAATGCAACCCAGGCTTCTGGTTTTCCTCTGATCAGCGATTTAACTTTACAAGACACAGGCAGAGATTGTGTAATGTCCGTGTGGATATAGTTTCAAAATCTCAGAGGTGCATGACACACAGCCTATTACTGTATGAAACGTGCGCAATACGTTATTATGTCTTTCTTGGTTCGTGGCGGCTCGCGGGGTTGGACTCCCACGCACGCTCTCGTATGGGAAGCTGAATGGCAATGATGCAGCTAACTACCATAAAGGAAATCACTTCCAGCTGGCAGAAGACATAAGGCACAAAATGAAGAAGTGCAATAATCGGCGTAAACATAATGCTTTTTTACGCATTGTTTCCAGATTAATCGCAAGCGTTAACACTGACAGGAAGCCCTTATACATCTATATCTATATATAGATAGATATAGATATAGATCTATGACATTCTGTTTTATAGCTGATGGCTCTGAACTGGAGAAGGTGGAGGCTGCGGTCGTGCCTGGGTCCAGTGCAACAACCACGGCAGGTGAGGAGCATCACAGCTGTGACCCACAAAATTCTACGTCCGAACCAGAGGGAGTATTCACCCACACAGAAAATGCCCCTCATTAAGTGTGTCAAACAACTTGTTTGTGCTAAAAATTTACTGCTGTGATAATGTGACGTCAGACTCTGCAGTGGGAGGTGCTGAAGTGCAGAAATCCCGCCTTCCAGCGGTTAGCCACGCCCTCAAACGAAGCTGTTCACAGCGGGGGGTGCGTGGAGTACGGTTTGTTAGCTTTAAAAACTTGCGGGAGCTCCAGGGTAACTCCCTCCGTCTGCTTTTCTGTGCATATGGTCTCAAATAAATGCAGACATAAGACACTCGGTTGGAATTACCACGTGGAATTTCCCACATGAGAAATGACTCCTTTCAAAGAGGCGTGCCCTCTCCCGAACTATGCCCTCTCCCAAACGATGCAGATCTTCTCAAGTCTCGTGCATGCATGCGCTCAAATGCAGGCGATCTGAAACACGCCTTATTGTTCGTTCCCAGAGTGACTCGCTAAGCAAATTCAAATTGTGCTCTCGCGAGAACTCCCAGACACTAGATCAGGGCTATTCAACCTCCTTAACAAGTGGGCCAAAAAGGAAAACCACTGGGGGTTCAGGGGCCACACATAGAGTAAAACTATGTCAATGAATCGCTACAAATAAATCTTACTTAAAGTAGTGTTAACTTAATAGATATAGTACTATTACATGGAATAAACTTGGCAGACGCATTCCTTTCTTCTTCACTTTTAATTGTATCATTATAACATTTTTTGTTAATAAATATTTGTCGGTCCGTACGCTTTTGAATTGGCGATTTTTACAATCAATCATAAGTTTTTTTGGCTTGGAGACACATCTTGAAGCGTGTTGTTGCAAGTGACTTTCTCTGTGGCCCGCCAGCAATAAATGCAACTTGAACTTGACTGAGCCAATAGCAGGTGCAGACAGAGCCTTATATGCATGTGTATGACAGATTTAATGGATTTGTTTTATTTATCATATTACATTGTAATATGATAAATTACGGAGCCGCCGAAGTGACATGAAGGAAAATAAAAAAGACAAAAAAAGACATACTAACATACGTACTGGGGACAAACAATGACATAGTTTTGCGAGATCTTCAGTTTGTTTTGCGAGATCTTGACTTTGATTTGCGAGATCTTGACTTTATTTTGTGAGATCTTGTGTTTGTTTTGCGAGATCTTGACTTTGATTTGCGAGATCTTGTGTTTGTTTTGCGAGATCTTGATCCAGCCTCGCCAGACCCACACGCACATTGCACTCTGCACGGCGAACCGCTGGTCTGTGTCCCCCTCGGGAGCGGGTCCACGGACTCCAGCCTCGCCAGACCCACACACACGCACTCTGCACTCTGCAGCATGGCGGAGCGCTGACCAACGTGAACTCTCACTCGGGAGCGGGTCCGCGGACTCCAGCCTCGCCAGACCCACATGCACATTGCTGGTCAGCAATGTGCTGGCCAGGGTCTGGCGAGGACCCTTTTTAGGCTGCACGCGCAGCCTAACTCTAGCCCCAGGAAAGGAGCAAAACAAACGGCAAAACACTGGTCCATGTCCCCCTCGGGAGCGGGTCCGCAGACTCCAGCCTCGCCAGACCCTGGCCAGGTCAGCAATGTGCGTGTGGGTCTGGCGAGGCTGGAGTCCGCGGACCCGCTCCCGACGGCGACACGTGTCCCCCCCCCTCCAGCCTCGCCTCTCCAGCCTTTGCAGAGCCGCTCCCAAGGGGGTCTCGCCCTCCCACCATCTCCAGGGCACATCCACCACCCCGATCGCCAGCCGGCCCTTTGAGCCCAAATCAAACTCAAGATCTCGCAAATCAAAGTCAAGATCTCGCAAAACAAACTCAAGATCTCGCAAAACTATAGTCAGTGTTTGTCCCCAGTACATTTTTTTTTCTCTCCTTCATGTCACTTCGGCGGCTCCGTAATGGAAGCCCATTCCTGCCAGTGATAAAAAAGAAAATCCCCATTGTAAGTCATAATTATGAGAATTAAAATTCATAATTAAATAAAAAGTTTCAATTAAGAGTCAATTATGAGATAGAAAGTAAAGTGCATGCGCTCCAGTAGCGCTGTTTTCAAAGGTCTCTTCATCGTCACCATCATCGCTGGCATCCCCAACCATGCTTAAATTAACTAAACAAATTAGATCTGTTCGTGTAGCTTTGACAAACAGATCTAATTTGTTTAGTTGTAATGGTGTACTTATTGAAAGACTTTAACAAAAGTAACCATAGCTGTAATTCTTACCTTATTTTATTTTTTATTTTTTTATTATACCGTGAGGAGAAAAATATTAGATTTTATTTTGAAAGCGCAACACAGCGTCTTGTCACCGGTGTTTTGTGCCCCTAACTGTGCGTTCACACCAAAAGACACAATTTTCGCCTGTTCGCGCGAAGCTGCGTATGTTGTCGCACGACTCAGCGAAATCTGTCGCTGTGCTTAAAGACCGGGTAAACCAAATTCAGTATTTTTCTTCTTATCATATTAATTAGGCCTTAAATGTGTCCCTCAAAACATGTAAAAAATATTTTTCCCATTCATCATTTCCTTGAGGAGCTAGGCCTCAGAGAATGTTCTGTGTGCAGGTTTAAAATGGGCGGGTCTACATCGAAGACCGCGTTACGTAAAGCGGCCATACTCACATAAACCCGCCCCCTGCTGCCCTCTAGGTATAAATACATTAACCGCGCACTAGCATTCTGTGGTTTCACCCGTCTATGGTTTTACCGCTCACGAGTCTGGTTTGAATTGTCAGTTTGCAGCTAGCTTGCCCGTTGGACCTCTCCGGTGATGGGCGTGGTTTCCTGGCCTGCAGCGCACACGCCCCCACCGTCCTGAGCCAGGGATTACTGCTCATTTTTCATCAACTTTGAAGCATAATTTTATATACTTCGCGATTTTTTTAGTCCTTCAAATTTGGCAGGATGGTTAATAATATATTTTCCTGTGGTATTATAAACTCAAAACCCATAATTATTTTTGGTTTACCCGGTCTTTAATGTGTGCACTGAAACGTGTTGCGGGGCAAATTTTGTCGCAGAGCATTTTGCCCGCCAACGGTCATTCATGCCAATTCATTCTCATCAACCATGGCCGAGATCACCACTATTGCGTGTCTGTACCTGTTGTGGAAGAGGGAGAGACGCCGGAATGCCCATTGTTTATGGGTTAATAATATAATCTGGAGGCGCACACCGCTTTGTGCCGTGATATTATATATATCGTATATATTATATAGATATAGATATTTATATATAATATATATTTATATACTTTATATACTTTCTCCTCCTCAAGCTGCGGTTCACTGCTGAGTGCAGGGAACGGTTGGTCCAGGGCGATGTATATTAACAGGGGGACACATGCATATTATGAACACAAGTCGACAACGATAATGTATACAATACTGGTAACAAACGATGTTTGTTAATGTATTGCCGCATATCATTAAATAGACCCACAGTTGCGGTCGGTTCCGAACGGTTGGCCCAGCCGGCTGAACGGTGATTGGCTGTTTTACGTTATTTCACCCAGGGAGTGAACTGATTGGCTGTTACGTGACGTCAGCCAGGGAGTGAACGCTGATTGGCTGTTTTACGTTACTTCACCCACGTTACGAACAGTCAACACTGATTGGCTGTCTCACCGCGAGTGCTGCGAAAGAAGTTGAAATATTTAAACTTCTGCGAAATCTGTCGCTCATTCGCGCGACAAATCCACGTGAACGTGCCCGCCCGTTTTGGGGAAAACTGTCGCCCCGTTAATCAAATCTTGTCGCGGGTCCCGGCGACAAAAAATTTCGCCCGATACGCGTCTCTACGTTCACTTTGCATTGAAATGTGTCGCGGGGCGAAGTGCGGTGTGAACACACAGTAAAGGAGCCTTCAAGGCAGCGCGCAGGGTTGTCCCGGTTTCCACCAACCACTATGAAATGTCCCCTTGTCCGCGATTACATAGCCAACGTGGTCTAATTATAGCCCGATCATTAACTAAAAACCACATAGAAACATTAAAGCATCCAACATATGATTTCAACAATGTGTGAGGGCATACGCAACAGGGATGGACGTACAGTGGAATGCTGATGGAAAACCAGCGGACGAGCGCTGGGCGGAGATGTTTGCGCATTTCAGAAGCAGGGAGATTCGGTACAAAAATATGTCTAAATTGTCAGTTTGCCGTGTGTCTGCCTGGCACTAATGCTCCCGTTGAGCTGATCTTTCCATCATGAGCAATACTTGGACTGACGAGAGAAACCGCATGACCGTTCCCACCTGAAAGGCGTTGCTTGTTACAGGGGCCAATTCCACAGCAGAAGAATCGATTTTGGAGCAAAGTCACTCCTCAAACAGATATGTGTAGGCTAATTTGAAGAGCGTCTGTCTCTGAGCTCTATGAGGTTGACCCCACACACACACACACACACACACACACACACACACACACACACACACACACACACACACACACACACACACCTATGCTTTGTTCAAAATTTTCTGAAGCTTCAGGCTAATTCATAAAAATAGATAGTTCCACACGACACTCATTCAATGTATTTTCATATTTTCTCATAAATGTGTAAATAGTCCTACCAAAAACATTTATGATTTTTTTTCCCCATCAGCTTTGTTGTGAGCAGTAGTCCTATAGGACAGTGATCATGATTTGCCTCAATATCAGAATAACACCCATAGGACAAATAGCAATGGTGGGTGGAATGCCATAAAGTAGGTCTGTATATGTGTTACACCACTCAGACAACGACAGTGTATTTTAGTTCAGTTTAATTACTTCGAGAGTCAGCATCATCACCAGAACAGCAAGGTCAAGTTCACAAGACTGCGAGCACCACGTTAATTTCCGGCTCCCCCTAACCTCTGAACCTTGACTTCTTCTGAAGGCCATCTGCTGGCGAGATGACAGTGAATTACTCACTGGAAATAAAACTATCAACTATTAAATTAGTAATTCTGTGTAAACAAAACAAAATACTTTTAAAGGGGTATTTCCAGGTGCTACATTCCTCCCCTGCAAAATAAAGGTTGTTTTTTTCTGATCTCAGTCCTTTTTCTCGGGTGACACACTTAATGGATATTTAGTACTTAGTTCAAAGTTTTACTGTGTCCATATTTCTCTTTACAACAGTCTATATTGAACTTACAAACAGTCTTTCAGTAGTATCCCATGGAAACAAGTGAAGGATTAACCAGATGTGGTCCAAACATCCATGGAAGTGGCCAAGTCGTACAGTATTGTCCATAACCTGAGGTCAGTGCATTTACATACAGTGGGTTAGTGGGAAGCCCCACCACACGATGCGTTGGATGACCTAATGAGTCATACGTCAGTGTTTCCCTGGGTCGTCTTTCCCTCTGTGAACGACGAGGTTGCATGTCAGTGAGTTCTGGCTCCTGGTGACCAGGACAGTCTGCAGTTGGAACTGTCTGTGGCACCTCTTCTGTGTCAACCCTAGTAAAATCAATTCCAGTAGTGTCCTTGTCCACAAGCACTGGGGCTGGAGTATCCTCCCTGACCTCCTCTGCGTCAGCCTCAGGTCCAGGCTGAAGTATTTCAGGAGCATTTTGAGGTACAACATTTTGCTCTCCAGTCTTGTGGTGCTGGTGCCTCAGTCTATTAGCCCAGTAGTATTCATCCTCACTTGAGCTCTCTGAGTCCTCGGATGTATCTTTTGTTTTGTTCTTCTTGTGTCTCTTTGCTTTTTGAACAAGCTGATTTTGTCCAGTTTTATTTTCTAGTTCCTGCAGTGGCAAAGCATCACAGGGCATTAACATATTACGATGGAGGATTCTGACTCTCCCTGTGCCACGTAAGGACTTGACTTCATAAACTGGGCTGTCTTTCCCCTTTTGGGAGACCACAATGTGTATTTGCTTTTGCCAATATGAGCGCAATTTCCCAGGCCCTCCTCGTTCTGACATATTTCTGACAAGGACTCTGTCACCTGGAGAAAGCACTGCACTTTGCTTCTTTTGATCATAGTATGTTTTTCCTCTTGCTGTAGTCTTTTTGATCGTTTTGGATGCAATGTCATATGCTTCTTTCATTTGTTGCTGCCATTTTTTAGCATATTCCTCAAGAGAGTTACATCCTTCCTCCTCACTTATCCCAAATATCACATCAATCACATCAATCTACCAAAAAGCAAATAGAAAGGAGAGTAACCCGTTGCTTCACTAGTCGTACAGTTGTATGCATGTACAACTTTGCCCACATAGTCACTCCAATTTCCCTTCTTCTCCTCATCCAAGGTCCGCAGCATAGATAACAATGTACGATTAAATCTTCCAGCTGGGTTCCCTTGAGGGTGGTAAGGAGTTGTTTTAGAGTTTGCAATGCCTGTGTTTTTTTGCAGTTGTCTGAATAAACTCTCTGCCTTGATCATGGTGTATTTTAGCAGGGAAACCATATTTCAGGGCAAAATCATTAAAAATCTTATCTGCTGCCGTTTTGCCTGATTTGTTACGGGTTGGGTACGCTTGAGCAAACTTGGTAAAGTTGTATAGAAATGATCTCAAATGGTGCCGTAGCAGGTATATGCAGGGGCGTACTTAGTCATTTGGGGGCCCAAGGCAAAATTCTCGTTCTGCACTGTGTGTGTGTGTGTATATATATATATATATATATATATATATATATATATATACACAGTGCAGAACGAGAATGTGGAGGGCCCCAATGACTGGGTTTGCCTTGGGCCCCCAAATGACTAAGTACGCCCCTGCATATACCTGCTACGGCACCATTTGAGATCATTTCTATACATATTCTATATATATATATATATATATATATATATATATATATATATATATATATATATATATATATATATCTCTGCTTCATTTTCTCAACCCACACCAACTAGTTTGTTCTGGTAACGTCTTCCTGAATCAAGCCTGGACATGCACAGTAACATGGAATAGTCCATTGCATGAGAAGGGAGGGGGGGGCAGTCAAAAGATCATGATAGATTAAGCATTTTTATGGATTTTTAAGTGCGCGAATTAAGACAAAAAAAATAATTGCTTTAAATCGAAGAAAACTTTGTTTGGGGGCCCCTGGAAATCTCGGGGCCCCAGGCAATTGCCTGTGTTTGCCTAATGGTAGGTCCGCCCCTGGGTATATGACACATGGGAGCTTGGGTGTGGACTGCAGGTTTCTTTTGAATGTTACATCTACACACTTTTGTAATAAAAAACTCAATGTCCTTCTGCATCCCAGGCCAATAGAACCTCTGTCTAGCCAGGTGTAAGACCCGTTCCACCCCCAGGTTACCCATTTCACAGTGAAGGTATTTGTAAATCAACTCTTTATACACTTCAGGAAGTACGTTTTGCGTTTTAACAACCCCTCTTGAGAAACAGTCTTTTCCACTCATGTAAAAGTTGTATCCCTCTTATCTTGTCTGGTTTCTCTCCAGACTTTTTCAGCTGGATCGCATAGGAAATGGCAGTGTCTTGCATCTGTGCCTTCAGCAGCTCCTGCCGTGTTATCTTTATGTCTGACTGGATATCGGCAGCTATTTCTTGAACATGTGGGCTGCACGTAATGGCTGAGATCCAGTTTACATCGTACTCTTTCTGATTTTCAACTGCAGTGAATATTGTACCCAACACCTCGGGGCCACACTGCTCTGTGCATTCACACATTAATGCATCCATACTCAAATGTGCCCGGGACAGGAAGTCTGCGTCCGTGTTTACTTTCCCCGGACAATATTTTAATGACAAGTTAAAGTCAGCCAGCTCGGACACCCAGCGATGTCCTGTTGCAATTAATTTAACTGTGCTCAGGACATAAGTAACAGGGTTATTATCGCTGTACACAGTTACAGAGGAAGCATAAAACAAATAGTCTCTAAACCTTTCTGTAACCTCCCACTTGAGTGCTAAAAACTCCAGTTTTCCTGAATGTAGTTGATCGTTTTTTTCTGCTGGTGTCAATGTCCGTGAGCCATAGCCGATAACTCTCAGTTTGCCTCCCTGTCTCTGGTAAAGGACTGCTCCCAGCCCCTCCTCGGAAGCGTCAACATGCAAAATATATGGATCCTCAAATCTGGGATAAGCCATTACAGGTGGGTTAGTCAAGACATCAACAAGATAGGTCAATGCTTTTTGGTGTGTGTCAGTCCACTCTATTTTTTTATTCGGAGGGGGTTGTCCTGCCCTCGCTGATTGAAATTTTGACTTAGATTTCGTACTCTGGTTTATGTCTGATGAGAGCAGGTCATACAGGCATTTTGCCTGACGGGAAACTGTTTCCCACAGACCAGGTAGCAATGTGTGGTGGATTTGTTGACGGGGGGGGAGGCGCGATTACCGGCTGGTGGAGTTGTTGACGGGGGGAGGCGCGATTACAGGCTGCCGGAGTTGACGGGGGGCGGGGGGGTATTATCGATAATAGAAAATGCGCGGATCATTTTATTTCTCGTGTGTCTCGTTTTTCGCCTGTGCCTAAAACCGCCGCTGCTTATAATGCTTACGTTATAACCGCTGGTGGAATTGTTGAGGGGGGGGGGGGGCAGTTGGGTTGCGGACTGGATTGATGACGGGGGGGGGGGGGGGAGAGGGCACGATTACGGGCTGGCGGAGTTACATTTAGAAATTGTGTTAAAGTAAAAATAACTAAGAAAAGCGGAATCAATTTGTGGCGCTCGTTGTTCATTCTGTGGCGCAGCGCCACACATTGGCCTATGTGTAGGAAACACTGGGAAAAATCCTGCATGTAACTCCTATAATAACCCAGGAATCCTAAGAGTTTACGGAGCTCTCTGATGTTTGTAGGTGGTTTTGTTTTAAGCGCTTGTACTGCAGCTATCTCTTTATTATCCATTCTGTAGCCGTCAGCTGAGATCACTTTTTCAAGGTAACGCACACTATTTTTGAAAACGTCACATTTATCCGGCCTCAGCTTGATTCCCCAGGCTTGTTGACGTTTTAAGACTGACCTCATATCCTCAACATGCTGAGAGAATGTTTTGCTGTACACTAAGACATTGTCTAAATAAGGAATACATATCTTGTCTCTGAGTCCTTCGAGGCTCTCTTCCATACTGCGTTGGAAAGCTGACGGTGCATTAGTGAGGCCAAATGGGATTCGGTTCCATTCGTACAACCCCCATGGGGTTGTGAAGGCTGTGCATTTCCTGGAGTCCGCGCTAATGTTACCCTGGTGGTAAGCTTTGCCCTGGTCCAGTACACTGAACCAAGCGTTCCCAGCCAGACCATCAAGTATTTCCTGAATGCGTGGTATCCTATCTGGGATTGTCTTTTTATTAAGCCCCCTGTAATCCATACATAGTCTCAGGCCTCCGTCTCGTTTTCTCACGCAAACAACTGCAGATGCATATGGGGAGGTGGATTTGCGGATGAAACCTTTCGTTAACAAGTCCTGTATGTGAGCTTTTACCTCCTCATACAATGGTCGTGGTATGGCATTATATGTTTTAGCTACTGGGGTATTATCAGTAAGCATAATGTCCATCTGTAAGTTTTTAATAAAACCAACCTCATCTTTGTCCCTTGCAAATACACTTGACTCTTCTCTGAGCATTTGTTTAACAACTGTTTGTTGTTCACTGGTCAAGTGGTCCAAGTTGACAGGTGGATCCCACTGTTTGTCTTTGGAATCACTCAGTGACTTTTCTGTGGTAGAATTAAGTTGAGCCGGGGCATTTTCGACAACTACTGCATTAACATGGTGCTCCTCTGGGTACACGGGATAACATTCTGTTATTCTCTGTATGCTCCCTATCATAATTTTACCTGGCATCGAGATGTCATGCTGTGTGGCATTTCTGACACAAATGTTAACTTTACGCAAGGAGCAGGAAATGTTTACCGGCTGGCAAGTGATTTCCAATCCCTCCTCTAACAAAATATTTTCTTCGGGTTCAAAGAGCATTTCAGCATTTACTTTGATATCTGTTTTTACAGGGCAGCTAATGCACTTGACTTGTCCCCCTGGAACTACAATGGGCGTGCGTCCTGTTCTGACTGGGTAAGTAACATTGTCATTGGTAGCTTCCTGAATCAGATTTAGGAGTGCCTCTGCCTTCCCTGAACCTAGTCTTAGTGACTGTCTGAGCAGAGCTACTTTTTCACTGGGCTGCACCTGGACTTTTTGATCTCATTATTTCCACAATGGCATTGAACCCTATTATTGGTCTTTGTACTACGTCACTGCTCACTAGCACTGGGACTATTACTTCATCAGACTCTGATGTTTGACCTTTTGGGTCACACAGATTGGGACTAACCTCAACCCATCCCTGAAAGGGAATCTTTGAGCCATTGGCTGTTCTTAAATCCAGAATTTCCTCACCCTTTAACAAGTCACTGATTGATGGATGGATTTTTGCATCAGGTAAGTTTTGGGATTTCCATGCCTCACTCATGACTGATACTTGTGCCCCTGTGTCCCACAGACCTAAAGTCTTAACCTTATTCATTTTGCACCAGACTAGACGAGTGCCCTCTCATTTTCATCATATTGCGCAACCTGTGTTGCCGTTTGACAAGCCTGTCATGATGGACTGTGAACACTGGCTTTGGACTAGCTCTTTGTTATATTTCAGGCCAGATGGGCACGCTCAGATGCAGACAGTACCTTTTGGCGTAGATCCAGCACTCTGACCAGAAAATCTAGTGGTGTTTCCCCAGGTCCCTGCATAGCTTTTGTCAGTTGTTGGTACAATGCAGTTGCATCCTTTTCTGCATAGTGGGCTCTAAGTATTTGTCTAAGGGTAGCAAGGGTGAGATTATTTTTCCCCTCCAAATAACTCCTCAGTTTCAGCCCAGGCCTCACAGCACGAATAACTGCTACTACAATTTCAAATTCAGTATAGCCTGTTCCTAGCCCACTTTCAATCTGATGTTCCAGGCTACTAAAACTAAGAGTGTCTTTTGAGGTTGACTCACCCACATGTCCATTTATTTTGAAGTCCTTTCTGAACCCTGAGTCAACTGTTTCAGATTCCTTGGAATTAACATCAGTGATGATCTGAGCTGGTCACACCATATTGGTGTGGTCACAAAGACAGCTAAACAGCGGCTCTTTTTTCTGCGGCGACTGCGGAAATTTGGCATGGATTGCAAAATACTGACCAATTTTTACAGATGTACCATAGAAAGCATTCTTACCGGTGGCATTACAACATGGTATGGTAACAGCAATGCCCAGGACAGGAAATCTTTACAAAGAGTGGTCAAATCTGCACAACGTATTACAAGGACTGTGTTACCATCCATCCAGGACCTTTACAGCCAGCGCTGCAGGAGAAAGGCCAAGCGGATCATTTCTGACCCTAGTCATCCCAGCCACAGTCTTTTCTCCCTCCTGCCTTCTGGAAGACGCTACAAGAGCATAAGGACTCATACCAGCAGATACAGGGATAGTTTTTACCCTCATGCCATCAGGATGCTGAACTGTCCTTGAACATTATTATTTTTTATTCTACCCTTTTTCTCCATCCTTAACTCCAGTATTTTATTTATTCTTTAAGTTGAACAGACATTTGAGCACAACAATTTTCAATACTGATAAATTATGATTTATGAGTACTTGATAAATAAAAAACTTGAACTTGAACTTGAACCCCCTTGAAGAAGCGTAGTAGCTGTTGCTCATGGACTCTCTGCCTCCGCGTTGAGTCTCATTGTGCCGCGCTGTCTCCAGGGCTCCTCCTTGTTCCAGCAGTGACAGAGATGGTGTGCTGTCTCCTCGTTGTCCTTCCGACGCAGGCTGTGCCGAGTGAGCTGCTCCCCCGTCACCAACCACATGTGTGGCGAGTGCCGCTGCTCCCCCGCCATCGGCCGCTGCTGTCCCGCCATCGGCCGCTGCTGTCCCGCCGTCGGCCGCTGCTGCTGCTCCCGCATCCGCGTAGTATGTCACCGGGTTGCCTCGCAGAGTGTCAAGGAGGTCGTTCAGTTGCAAAAGCACAGTCATGCCTTCATCCTCTTCCAACAATAACTCAGTGCTCTCACAAAAGTTGATAACGTGCTTAACCAGTGCACGGCGAATTTTACCTGTAATGTCTGCTGAGCCTTTGTGTTAGCAGTATTACACTCTCACAGCGGAATAATTATTCTAATACATGCCTTCTCTTTAGCCGTCAACTGGTGTAGTTTATTATAGAACAGACACACGCTCTTCAAGAGCCGAGTGCAGAGAGAGAGAGAAAGTTGGCGGGAGTATTCTCTTATACAGAGTCACAGACATGGCGCAACAGCACCTCCTCTTGGTTCTGAACAGGTAACTACAGTTACATACAATCATACATATATCAACAATATATTAACACTCCCACTTATGAATGACATGTATACTGTACAACTTTAACATAGTCAAATAAACAAACAAAAAGAACATGGCAGTCAAATGTCAAACATTTACACACCGAACATGACCCCTGTCAATTTCAATAGCTTGAGTTTGGAGACAGGCTTGGTCATAGCATCTGTGGGACAGTACACAAGTGTCATCTTCTCTTCTCTTATGGTGGACCTAATGAAGTGATACTTCATGTCTACGTGCTTACACCTTTGCCTGCACACAGGGTTCCTAACAAGTGCAATAGTCCCCTGGTTGTCCTCATAAACAACAGTTTTCATGTACCCATAGGTATCTATACCTTTCAGTAGTTGCTCCAAATAGATACACTCCTGTATTGTTAGAGCTAGAGCCATGTATTCGGCTTCGCACGTGGATAGTGCTACTGTGGGTTGCTTCTTGGTTTTCCATGAGACCAATGAGCTGTTTTTACTCAAGCTCACACAATAACCACTTGTACTACGCCTGTCGCTGGCGTCTGACCCCCAGTCTGCGCCACTGTATGCTCGAAGGCCTAGACCCTCACTGCTCTTTCTGAAACAGAGCTGTTTGTCTACAGTACCCCTGAGATAGCGCAAAACATGTTTCACTGTAACCCAGTGCTCATCTGTGGGGCTAGCGAAATGCTGTGATAGCCTGCTTACCACAAAGCATAGGTCAGGTCGTGTACAGGTAGCTAAGTAGATGAGGCTGCCTACGACCTCTCTGTACTTTTTTACATCAGCCATTTCAGGCGCATCCTCAGAATAGTCTATCTTTTGGTCACATGGTGTCTCCCTAGTTCTACACTCCTGCATGTCAAAACGATTCAGGATCTTTCCAACATACTTCCCTTGTGACATTTTTACGCAGCCATCAGACTGGCTGAAGTCCATGCCCAGGAAATGCTTTAACCTGCCTAGGTCTTTCATCTTAAACCTGGTGGAAAACATGGACTTCACCTGCTCTAGACTCTTAGTGTTTTTGGCTGCGATGAGAAGATCATCCACCCAGATAACAACTATTACCTTTCCTGTCTGTTTGGACTCTTTTGTGTAGACACAGTGGTCTGCTGGGTTCTGTGTGAAGTTATCATCTATTAGACATGTGTGAAGCATCTCATTCCAATTACGCCCGACTGTTTCAGGCCATAAATGGACTTCTCTAATTTACAGATTAGCTTCTCTCCCCCCTTTTCGTAACCCTCAGGTTGTTCCATGTAGATATCTCGGTCAATGGGCGCGTGCAGATAGGCTGTTTTTACGTCCATTTGATGTAATATCAAGTTGTCTTGGGCTGCCTTCTGCATCACTACACGTACACTGGTCAGATTGGCTGTAGGTGAGAACGTCTCGCCATAATCTATCCCTGCCCTCTGGCTATATCCTTTAGCCACAAACCTGGCCTTGTACTGGTCATGTCCATCACTGTCCTCCTTAATCGAGTATACCCACCTACCTCCCACTGTCTTTCTGCCCTCTGGCAATGTAGTCAGGGTAAAGGTCTGGTTGTCCTCTAAGGACTCGATCTCCTCGTCCATTGCTCTTTTCCACTTTCCTGATTCAGTTGATGCCATGGCCTCTTTAAAGGTCAGCGGCGCACCACAAACTGTTCGGTAGCAATAGTCTATACTAGTGAGTGTAATGTCATCCTCGTTACTATCTTCCTGAGTATAATCTCTCAGATACCCTGGAGGTTTACGCTCTCTGGTGGGATATCTCCCACTGCTTGAGGCCTGTGGCGTCACCCTAGGGTGCTTCTCGCCATCATCCTCTGGTGACTGTGGACCGCCAGTCTGTATGTCTGTGCTGAGGACACTAGGCTGTGGTGTCTCTCTCTCCTCACCGTCTATTCTGGGGTCCATCCCTAGCTCCTGAGTCTGAGTCTCGTTCTCGCAGGTTGTCTTTGTGACAAACTTTACCAGCCTGTGTTTTTGCACTTTCCCTTTGTTGGGGTAGTAAACTAGAAAGGCGGGACTGCCCTTGTCATGCCCTACAAAGAGTCCTCTCTCACACCTAGGATCTAGTTTACCCCTGTCCTGTTGGTAGGCGTAGCATCCTGACCCGAACTTGTGCATCTTGGCTAGATCACACTTTTTCCCTGTCAGTGCTGTATAAGGGGTAGTACCTGTGTGCTTATTAAAGCACCAATTCCTGGTGTAGGCTGCTTCCTGAATGGCATAGTGCCAAAGGCTCTTAGATAGGTTACTGTCAATAATTTTACACCTGCCTACCTGTTTACTGGGCCAGCTAGATCTGTGTTTACCATTTCAAGTGGTGTCTTTACCTTGTCAATTGGATCTCTGTTTCTCGTTTGAGTAAACTTCCCCTCTATGCACACCTCACATTCTTTATCAGGCCTACATTTTTCACCTTTAATGTGCATGCGTACTGTTACATCCTGCAATTTCAATATGTCCTCGTAATTAGAATGACCCATGATCTCATGCCATGTCTGGATATCATGGCTGACATTACACACATCATTTTCATCACACTCGGTCTGCCACTAGTACATTCTCTTACATACATGGATCTTAAACCTTGTGCCATCAGGCACCACAAGAACATCTTTACCTTCGTCAAAGGATACCTTGGCACCACTAACATTTTTTTGAATGATTAGAATACATTTTTAGAATTTTTAAAATGTATTCAGAAAATTTGTATTCAAATTTTGATCAATATTATTCTTCCCATGTTATTTATTATTCTACAAAACTGGATGATTAGGCCTGCAATTAAAGAATTGGTTTGATATTTATCAGTTCATTACTGCCGTTCAAAATGAGTTTTCTTTTACCTTTACAAATGTATCTTTTTAGTAGAATAAAATATATTTGTGAATGTTTTTCAGTGTAGTTCATTTAAGACATATTTCGGTTCAAACCATTAACGGATCTGTCAAGTTTCCGTTATGTGTCCCCCCCCCAATGTTAAACTCATTCTTACGCCCCTGGCTATGGTTACTTTCAAGTCTTTCAATAAGTACACCGTTACAACGAAACAAATTAGATCTCTGTTTGTGTAGTCAGAAATCTGAGTTGTTTAGTTAATTTAAGCATGGTTGGGGATGCCAGCGATGATGGTGACGATGAAGAGACCTTTGAAAACAGAGCTACTGGAGTGAATGCACACTTTACTTTCTATCTCATAATTTCGACTTTTTATCTCATTATGACTTTTTATCTCACTATTATGACTTTTTATCTAATCATTTCGACTTTTTATCTCATTCTTTCGACTTTATTATCTCATAATTATGACTTACAATGGGGATTTTTTTTTCATCTTTTCAAAAAAAAACAAGAAGGAATAGGCCTGCACTAGATTATCAAACACAATTTTGACAAAAACAACAAAGGTGAGACATAATCTTTGGTTGTAACTTGAAGTGAAGTTTATTCTAAAAAACACATCAAAGTGATGTGGTTTGGACTGTTGGAATCAGTGGAGTCTCAGCTTTCATATGATATATTGTTTGTGTAGATCAACGATTAGCAACAATATCATTTTAATGTGCATGTACACAGCTATGAAATACATACCTCATGTTGCTGCATGCTTCTCATTTAGTTTGGGATTGGGATTGTCTGTCGGTTAGCTAACAATGGTTATGATAGACTAAATCTTAAGTATCTAATCTTTCTTGTGGTGTGTCACATGACTACTTTTTCATGTGTTGTGCCTGACAAAGTCTTTGAAATTGGCTTTCAAAAAAATGTCTATGTGTCGACGATTGAAGTGAAATCATACTATAACTGTTTGACAGTTGGCATAGGCCTACATGATAAACTTTAACACCTAAATCTTTTTAAATTGTTTTTAAAAGTTACTTTGACCGAATTTGAATACCATAAGTGGCTGCAGTGTAGCCTAGTCTAGGTATTCAGGGCTTTATCAGGCACAGACATCAATATGAGGGCTATTGCTTGCTGGGTAATGGCAGTATTAATTTGTTATCCTACTTTTTGATTTTAAGGAGTGACATGTCAACTGCTGCAAGTGAGAGGAACCACTTATCTTGACGTAAATAAAGACAGCTTTTTACCAGGAGAAACCGTTTCGGTGGAATGCAACCGAGGCCGCTGGTTTTCCTACATTGATCAACGAACCCAGAAAATAATTAATTGTACAGAAAGTGGGGAATGGGATACAGCTGCAATATGCCAAGGTAGGCAACATTATTTTCACGCATCATTAGTTGTAGATGCATAAATGTTCTTAGGATTGTTGTCCTCTTATGTGAACCAACCAGGTCGTCTCGAACCTTCAGGTTTGATTGGATTGGTGTGGTTTTTTTTAACAATTGCAATCAAATTTAAGTAAACCAGAAATGATATTGAGAACTATGTAGATGCCACATTGTCTGTTTTGGGAAAACTACTATAAGTTCCCACTGAAACAATTGTGCTTCTTTATTCAGAGATCAGATGTGAGGATCCAAATGACCCTAATCTGAAAAAACAGCTTTCCAGTAAACGGAAGAATAATTCTACACCATATTCGTGTAAAGAAGGCTTCACGCAAACTAATTCTTTGGCTACATGCACGGAAAAAGGATGGATACCAAACCCACTCTGTGAAGGTTTTTTCATGTTTTTTTAATTTATATGTGCATATATAGTTAGGTGTGGTTTCTTGCATTTTCTACATTGTTGTACAGGTTTGTCAACGTTCTCATAAACATTGACCTCGACCTGACCTTCTACATAGGGTCAGACATCAGACTAACTAGACAGGCTATTCACTGCTACTGTGTAAATAACCCAATTTCTACTGCGCAAATAACACAATCTGGAGAATTTGAATTATTTGCACATACACAACCAATGGATGTGACATGACTTTCTTTTAGAGCAGTTTACTAGCAATGAGGCTACATGACGAGCAGCTGACAGCAGCATGATCCCCCTGAACATCTTCTTGTCAGACGCACAGGAAGATATTTTCGTCAGGGGGTGTGTGGGGATTGCGTGGAGTTTGGTTAGCCACCATCTCTATATAATAAATAAATAAATATATCCAGAAATTACAGTGGCCGAGAAGGGTCACAACACATGCAAACGCCACAACATCTGCATATACAGAAAAACCCTGCAAATTCAGAAAACACTTTCATCGATTACACAACACGTGCGCTGCAAATTCCAAAACACATGCATATTCAGAAAACACCTGCAAATTCAGAAAAACACCTGCAAACTTAGAAAACACCTGCATTGATTTCACAACACATGCGTTGCACATATTCACAACACGAGCAAATAGAGAAACGAACTGCAAGTAATGACAATGGAAATGTTTATGGGGACAATGACTTAATATGTTGAAAACACACAAAACTACTTTGTTATCAGAGCACACCGACAAGTCTGTCATAAAAGAGAAACACATACCTATTGTAGCACAATCCAATCATAGATATATATACTGACTAGATATCGCCTGAGCTGCGCTGTTCAGTGGAACATATACGTCAATGCCGCCTATTTTTACTGTCATTACACGTCTGACCTATGTCAGAAACTAACCCGCTTGAATATTGCCTTAAAATAAGGCGTTTTATATGGCGACACATTAGTGCTATAAAGCACTAATGTGATAAAACATGCATTCGGGCATATTGTATTATTTCACACGAGTAGATATTAACTGCGAGCGCGCAAATTATCTCTGCGCGCGCGCACTCAGAGCGCTGCTCCCAGAGCGAGGAAAACAGCTCCTCAAGAGCATTACCTCGTTGCAAGCGAGAGGGGGGAATAACTTCGGTCGCACAAAACAACCTCTCGCGAATGATGTTCTGCTCTCTTGCTCTAATTTAATTTTGGCACTATGGGGGAGGGAACCAAGGCAGGGCGGGCTCTCCTATGATTGGCCGTTTCTGAAGTGCGATATTTGATTGACAGCCCTCCTCTCATTCATTCTGAATTCGCTCCGTGCACAACAACGGCGTCTGTTTCCGCTTGTGAACCGAGTGTGCGCTTGAGTATTTCCGGAATACTTCCTGATTGCAGAGTTTACAACTAGAACGGGATACCGGCAAGTTTGTTTTGTAGTTTTTCATACGTTTCATATGAGTGTATTTACAGTTGAAGAACGGCGACTTGCTTACCAAAAGGTACGAAGTTCAGCGCTCCATTGTTGTGTGCCAAAATGCACAAATTTGCGATACAATAGGGAAATAAAGTTTCATTCATTCCCTGTTGATCCCGTGGTACGGGCTGAGTGGATGACGAAGATCCGGAGAGAAGACTTCAACCCTACCTAAAACACCTGGGTCTGTAGTAGGCATTGGTTCCCTCCCCCATAGTGCCAAAATTAAATTAGAGCGAGAGAGCAGAACATCATTCGCGAGAGGCTGTTAGGCGCGAGAGGCTGTTTTGTGCGACCAAAGTTATTCCCCCCTCTCGCTTGCAACGAGGTAATGCTCTCGAGGAGCTGTTTTCCTCGCTCGGGGAGCAGCACTCTGAGTGCGCGCGTGCGCAGAAATAATATGCGTGCTCGCAGTTAATATCTACGTGTGTGAAATAATACAATACGCCCGAATGCATGTTTTATCACAGTGCTTTATGGCACTAATGTGTCGCCATTTTAGAGTGATTTAGACTGGGAAAGGACCTCTGCCCCATCTACGTTCATTCATTCAGGTGGGTGGTTACCCCGCGGCATTGTTGACGCATGCTTGGAAGCCGAATGCGATATCTAGTCAGTAGCTGTGTTCGAAATCCTTCCCTATTCCCTCACTCACTATTCCCTATATAGTGTTTATGATATAGGGAACGAACAAACGAGAATTCAGACACTACGCTGAACATTTCTGAACGTCATTTGCGTCAGTAAATGTGCCCGCATTGCATTGTGGTATATGGGAGTAACATGTAGGGAACATCGTATGTTCACTCAAATTTTGAGTATTTTATAGTCCACTATATAGTGAATGAAATTAACCACTGAGAATTCAAACAGCACTACAAAATGGTGAGCACCCTATATTGTGCACTATATCCGTGATAGGGAACGATTTCGAACACAGCTAGTATATATATCTATGCAATCCAATGACTGAAGACGTTCGTAATTGAATAGAACCGCCAACCGGATATGGGCCCGTCACTGATTATGGTCCCCCCGGAAACATTTCCATTGTCATTACTTGCAGTTCGTTTCCCTATCTGCTCGTGTTGTGAATATTTGCAATGCATGTGTTGTGAAATCAATGCAGGTGTTTTCTGAGTTTGCAGGTGTTTTCTGAATATGCATGTGTTTTGGAGTGTGTGTGTGTGTGTGTGGAAAGAAACGCCCCCATTCAAAATGCATGGGTTTACATTTAGTGAAGTCTAGCACGAAAAAAGTCTGAGAAACGTGCTCTGGGACAATAGATTAATTTTCGTGAGCATGAGCAAGAAATCGCGTGATACCGGGTTGTATTATGCCACGGTGTGTGTGTGGGTGATGAAGCTCTGTCTGAGCAGCGATATATTTATTGTTTGTGTAAGAGTGAGGGTTAGGCTTCCCAGACTATAGTATAACGCTACAGTGTGTGGCGCATTTCATAAACATCGCTCATTATAACGCTCATACACAGTGACTGTAATAAAAAACATCACAAAGTTGGCGTTGTTCGTAACCATGGGGATAGCACCCACCTCCTTCCTAAAACTCAAACCAATTATTTGTTTTGCATGCTTGTTTGGTGATCTGATGCCGCTGCAGATAAGCTGGCTTCATCCAATTATTTGTCAGGATTTCGCCACAGAGAAAACACTCTTATTGCATTAGATCCTCGGACGAACACATGAATACAAGCAAAATATACTTCTCATTCAACTGCTGGTGTTTGGTCTTGGCAGTTTTTTATTTTTTCACTGGACTCCCCAAACCTTTATTCCGGATCAACAGAAAGGGAAGGGCGGGTGTTTAAGCCATTCATCCTTGTTTCATAGCAGCTAGCTGTAGTTGGTTTGCACGCAGTTTTGACATGAAATAGAATGCACTGTGAAGTGAAGTGTTACAGTTGACACATGCTGGGAGGGGGGAGAACTTGTTGCTGCATGCACACAGCCTACCATTTATGCAATGGGAAAGATTTGGAATCTCAACAGTCTTTCCACGTACTACCTACAATCTCCTCATATACCACTAGGGGTACGCAAACCCCCGGTTGGGGTTTGACAGTGGTAAACCACTGTCTTAGACTACAGGACTTTGATTTTGAGATCATACACAATCTCACCGTTTCAAACTCAATCCCAGATGCGCTCTCCCGCAACCCAACTTCATGGGCTGAGGCTGTGGACCTGCTTTGTCCTTACTGGACGATGATGCTGGACCTCAAAGACCAGCTCTGTTCTCTCCAAGAGTGTGTCCTTGAAAAGTGTAAAATCCAATAATCTGAATTTTTGGTTTTAGGAAACAATAACCACTAATGCAAACAGTGCAACCCGGTTAGAATTCATCAGAGCACACCCAGCTAGTGTGTTGCAGGGGCTAGTGGTGTCTCCTCTTATCATAAAATAACTTCTTGTTTCTGTTGACTTTAAGTTCATCTTCTATGGGTAAAGGTAACTTCAACAAGATCTAACCCGAGAACAGCCCTGCACCGTGTGCATGAAAATGCTCAAAGCAGGCACTTTGGGTATAAAGGCATTAGAGTCGCATGGGAAGTCAGAAAAACCACTGTAACAAGCCTACCATCACGCAATATTGTTCGGTATTCACAGTGGGAGCATCACAGTCTGGTCCCAGCACGACCAACACTGCACTAACGACTCCTGCAACTCCGTAATGGTTCCCAAGCCATGAGCTTCCCGATCGCGTGCACGTGGCAGGCACGGGCACATTAACCCAGATGAATCAGATGAAGCGGAGCACACGTCAGTATATAAGACAGTACTCACCGAACACCATGCAATCGTGGACAAATTTTCCGCACCAGTTGTCATGCCTATTTATTCCGTCTGCTCCCTTCACTCCCTGCTTTATCTTCACAAATGTTTGTCCTGTTGAATATTGCCAGAACATGGTTCCTAGTTGTGACTATTGTCAATAGTGTTTCTAAGACGAGTTTCTCACTTTTTTTGTTTGTTTTCTCATGTAAAGTCTGTGGTTTTTGTACTGCGTTTGTACTCACTTCAGTAAAGAATTATTTTATTTTATTATATGTTGTCCCTCTCTCTGCATAGACGACAGCAGTCACCAAAGACCGTGTGGGCCTCCGCCGCCGCTCCCTGATGGTGACATCAGCAGTGATTTGAAGTCACCCTACCAGCACGGGGAAACAGTGAGATACACTTGTCACTTAAAGTTCACCATTGAGGGAGAAGTCAAGACCTGTATGAACGGACAATGGACCGGAGAGACTACATGTCTTAGTGAGTAGTCTCTGAACCTTTAAGTCAAATTGAGGTCAATGTTACGATACTGTACAGTCAACAGTTGTTGCCTGAACACACACAGCATTGATTACACGAAAAATATATCAAGAGTGATGATGGTCACTTAAAAGTTGACTTTCATTTCCATCTTAATGGGGGGTGAATGGATCAAAATCAGTTTAATTTATATTATTTTTATTTCCTTTCATTCCTTTCACCCCTGCCCAAACCAACCTTATAAGCACCCTGGCCACTAAGCTACCAACCAATGGTGAAAAACACAAGAAAGAGCTATTCACTGCTACTGTGTAAATCACTCAATTTCTACTGCGCAAATAACACAATCTGGAGAATTTGAGTTATTTGCACATACACAACCAATGGATGTGACATGACCTCCTTTTAGAGCAGTTTCACTAGCAATGAGGCTACATGACAAGCAGCTGACAGCAGCATGATCCCCCTGAACATCTTCTTGTCAGACACGCAGGAAGATATTTTTGTCAGGGGGTGCGCGGGGGGTATGTATTCTGCATACCACTCTAGAACTTGTTAGGGTTACTAGTGACGCTCATGAACATGGCGGAACATATATTTTACTCAATATAAAAGAATAAACCATCATAATCACATACTTTACTATTGATTGACGTTGTAACCGTCTGTTGGCATCGACTTTGCTCAGTTTTAAACGTTGTAGGCTACTGGTAAACCAGCTCCAGATAAGGGCAAGTGTAGCCTTCCATACAGTGGCAATACAATGTGCTTCTCATAAATGTAATATAGTGAGAATCTAGTTCTGTAGTCCTTCCCCAACAGATCTTAAAGGACCCACAAAGACGCTGGTATAGAAAAGATAAATCTAAAATTTATTATGACACAATAACTATAGTAAATATAAACAAGGAGGTAAGACCTGGTCACATAAAAACACAGTCGCCCAACATCTTATTCAATCAGTTCAGTTATTGCACAGCACTCAAAAGATGGCGATACACAGCACAACAAGATAGTCTAAGCACATAGTAATACAAGTGACAAACCACAGCAAACTTATTATTATGAGCTACCATGAACATAGATTAATGGACAACACGCGCTCTCGACCAGGCCCTAATAATTAGGACCCCCCCCCATCCCAAAAGAAACAAAAGAAATGAAATTCAAACCAAAATAGATGAATATAATAATTAAATTCCCACAGAAGCTTGGAGGTAAACTATACAGGGGAGAAAGCGGCACAAACACTCAGACGCACGCCACGTCTGAAACAGACCAAAAACACACATAATGACACAGCACACAGATAGAAACATCTCATCGTCAGTTAAACGTTCCCTGTACTATACAGTACGTTAAACATAAAATCAATCGTACATATGGCACACCATTTGTAATAAATATACGGGAAATGTAGACAGAAGTATTGCTAAAGTGCAATTAGACTCACGAGTAGCTACCTTGCGCAATGACTCCCGACACGACACGCCACGTCTTTGGGCAATGCTCTCCGTAGCCCCAGTTCGCGGCGATGGACCGATCAGTGTAAATGAACACGCTCGCTCGTCCAATTACACATTTGACGCAGGTGGTACCACCCCCGCCATCAACCTCCTAAAGTCCCCGAGATCAAAGCGGCTCCCTCTGTAGGGAGGGAGTGTATGCAACCAATGAATATTTAGTCTATACTTAAACTAATAATTCACCCCGTCACACCCATCCCAGCTTTAAAAGCTCACCGTCCCGGTGAGACTCTCAAGGTCTAAATGTCATGTGCATGGGGGCAGCGGGGGATCTAGGTCTACCTTCAATTGAATTGGTGTGGCCTACGTTCACAGAGGTTGCCGTAGGAAGATGGAATGGGTTACTATGCTGTCCTGCTCTAGCCCGTGCTGAGCGTCTTACTGCCATAGCAAGATTGGGGGAGGGGCTTGGTGCATTTTCCAGTGTCATTGCCTCATGGACATCAGGCTGTATGTGGTCTGGGCTATAGCTTGGTGTGGTTACTGCTGGCTCGTGGGGAAGTGGTACACCTTGATCACCTATGGGGAATGTTCCCTCAACTGCCTCTAGACTCGTCGCGGGCTCCATCACAATGATTTCCTCATCATCGCTCTCTTCTGCCAGAGGCGTCCCTCTCCTTCCATCTCCCCTCCGCTGGGGACCTGCTGGTGCTCTGGGAATCCTGATGGTGAGGGTGGGTTCCGCTCGCACCTCAGCTGGAATGACCCGTAATTCGGCCCGGTTGATGTTCTTCTGGGCACCTGTTCCATCTTGTGGGCATATGGTGTATACTCTCCCATCTTGATCCAAGGCTCTCTGCACTTCGTAGACCGTTGAATCCCAAAAGTCTTGAATCTTATGGCGGCCCAACGGATGGTTTCTTCGGTGGACCAGCGTGCCTGGTGCAAGTGGCTGGCTTACTGAAGGAGTAACTTGTTGGTTTCGGCGCTCTGCGGCCACAGTTAACTGATCTCGGGCATGGGCGTAAATTTCCTTGAGATTCTCCTGATGCCGTTTCAGCCAATCATGAGTGCACACTGGGTCCAATTCTTCTTCCGCATGGCCCAAGAGAAAGTCTACCGGCAATCGCACTTTCTGCCCGAACATCAATTCGAAGGGAGAATGCCCAGTTGATGCATGCGGAGTGGTGTTATAGGCAAAGAGTATTTGAGGGAGTGCCTGCGGCCATCTGCGCTTCTGCTCCGGGGGTAAAGAGCGGAGCAAGTCATGTAGTGTACGATTGAATCTTTCGCACTGCCCATTACCCTCCGGATGATATGGTGTTGTTCGGCTCTTCTCAATATGATATAGTTGGCACAGCTGTTTCATGAGGTCTCCCTCAAAGTTTCTTCCCTGATCACTATGGAGTCGCTTAGGCACCCCGTAGTGGTAAAACCACCCCTCTGTCAGTAATTTCGCCACCGTACTAGCTTTCTGGTCGCGGGCTGGGTAAGCCTGTGTGAACTTTGAGAATACATCCGTTACTACAAGGACGTTTTCTCGGCCATCCGTAGACTTCTCTAGTGTTGTAAAATCAATGGCAACAACATCAAGGGGGCAGGATGCCATCAGATTCCCTGGAAAAGTCTGAACCCTTGGGCGGACCGCTTTTGCCACCACACAGCGGCCACACTCCTGACAGTGCTTTTCAATTTCATGAGTCATGCCCGGCCAAAAGCATCTCTCTCGGATGAGTTGAGTGGTTCGTTCTATGCCCTGATGCCTGTGATCGTCATGGAGGCTTATCAAGACTTCGCGCTTTAAACACTGTGGCAGAAGGAGCTGGAGTGTCTCCCTAGTCTCCCCTGGCAGCCGGATGCTTCGGTACAAAACCCCCTCCTGACACTGAATTCTCGGCCATTCCTTAAGAAGCCTTTGCGTTCCTGGTGGCAGGAGTATCCGTTCGGCTTTGGTGGGCAATATTCCTCGCTTCCACAGGAGACTAAAAGGTCCAATAACTGCATCCATAGACTGCAGAGACTGTAGATCAACCTTTTGCCGTAGTGGAAGGGCACTAGTCTGTTGGCACAGGACTTCGGTTGGAGGCTCAATGGAGCCCAGAGGCAGAGGGGGGATGGCTAGGCCTGGGGCAACCGCAGCAATAGGGACTGGGTCAGGGAGCCTAGAAAGTGCATCCACATTTCTATTTGCAGTGCCAGGTCGGTATCGGATGTCGAAGTCGAACATCGCCAGCTCTGACGCCCAACGGTGTTCTGTCGCCCCCAACTTGGCTGTTTGTAAATAACTTAGTGGATTATTGTCTGTGTAGACAACAAATTTCACACCCAGCAGGTACTCTCTAAACTTACTGGTTACGGCCCATTTTAGGCCCAACAGCTCCAGTTTCCGAGAACTGTAGTTGGACATGTTCCTCTCTGTAGGGCGGAGGCCTCTGCTGGCAAAGGCGATGGGTTTCCTTTGCCCACCTTGATCTTGGGCAAGAACAGCCCCGAGTCCTGCATGACTAGCATCAATTTCTAGAATGAATGGTTTTGTAAAGTCAGCATAAGCTAGGACTGGTGCACTGATCAGCTGATCTTTAAGGGTCTGGAAACTCTGCTGGCATTCTTGGGTCCACCGACTTCCTAGAGTGTTCACCCGGGCTCTGGCCTTGCTCTGACTTGCCTCCACCATAGCAGCTAAACGATGCAATGGCGTGGCGACCTTTGCAAAGCCCTCCACAAACCGACGATAATAGGACGCGAATCCTAAAAAGGACCTCAATTCCTTCGTAGTCGTCGGCTGCTTCCATTCCGCTACGGCTTTGATTTTATCTGGATCAGTCGCTACCCCTGACGCAGAAACTACATGCCCCAGATACTTCACTTCCGTTTGAAAGAAATGACATTTGGACAGTTTTAGTTTAAGATGGTTATTTTGTACGCGGGTTAGGACAAGTTCCAGGCGCTTCAGGTGTTCCTCAAAGGAAGAGGAAAAGATGATTATATCATCCAAATACAAAAGTAGTGACTGAAAGCTTTGATCTCCAAAAATTCTCTCCATCAACCTCTGGAAAGTGCTTGGTGAATTGCAAAGACCGAATGGCATGCGATCAAATTCAGGCCAAAGGGTGTACAAAATGCAGTCTTAGCCTTGTCAGCCTCTGCTACTGGCACCTGATTGTAGCCACTTGCAAGATCCAGAGTCGAAAACCACTTCGCTCCCGTCAGTGCGTCCAAAGACTTCTATTCTAGGTAATGGGTATGCGTCCTTCTTTGTCTTACCATTCAGAAGTCGGTAGTCAACGCAGAGTCTCATGTCACCCCCTTTCTTTTGTACGATGACTATAGGTGATGAGTAGGGGCTAGAACTAGGCTGGACAATCCCAGCCTCCAACAGCTGTTGGATATGGGCCTTTACTTGCTCATACTGGGACGGGGGCAGGCGGCGGTATCTCTGTCGGATGGGGGTGTCATCGGTGAGAGGGATTTGATGCTCGACTAGAGTGGTACACCCCACATCTCCTTCCCCTCTACTGAAGACCCCATTATGTTGGTAGAGAAGTGCCTTCGCTTGCTTCTCTTGCTCTGCCGATAACATGGGCCATGACAGATTGGAGAGGTCTATTGTGGGAGTGGCCTGCACCTCTGCCGACTGAACTATGGCAACCTGTCCCCCACTGCCCCCCTCCACAATATCCACAGCACACCCTGCAGACATCACTTGTACGATGTGAAGCTCACCCAAAGTAGTGTGTGGTTGAAGCCACACCTCTTGTGAACTTACATTGGTCACGGGTACTTCTACCACCCCCTTAGTCACTGACAATAACGCTTTAGATATTAATAAACCCACGGGCCACTGGGTGTCTTCTAACGGGGGCTCTAATAACACAGAATGAAGGGACAGCTTGGCAGCGCTGGGGCAAACTAGGGGAATGAGCTTAAGAGATCCCGGGGGAATACGTACTGCACCCCCCTGCACTCTAGCCTTACCCAAGTACCCTTTACTATAAAGGTGTTCGATAGATTGGCATGTGGTAAAGACCTGCTGCCAAGCCTTACTGTCTTTATCCCTTGACGGTTTGGAAAGGGTGAGGTGGAGATCTGCAAACAATTCCTTGTAACAACTTTGGATTATGTTCATCCCTATGAGTCCTGGTACTGCCTGTTTTTGTTGTCGGGTGAAAGGGTCAACTGGATCACGTACTACTAGAATACCCATACTAGGAAATGTTTTACCCAACACTACAACATCCAGTTCTACATAACCTGAGTATGGAATTTCATAACCGTTAGCGGCTTGTAGTTGCAGCCAGTTACAGGGTTTGAGCGACTTGTCACATGATTGAAAGTTTTCCAAAAAAAAAGTTTCTGTTATAGTGGAAACCATAGAACCCGTATCCAGAAGACAGGGCACTACCTCCCCCCCCATTGAGATATGAACCACGGGACACTGGCCTATGAGTTGGGGCATAGGGCTGGGGTCATTAGGTGTCAAACGATGTGAGTCGGAGGGAGCACCTCCTGGTGTTTGACTCCACACACCAGGGGGCGCTAGTTTCCCTGAGGCTGCAGAGACATGGATTGCTCTACTAGTTGATTGTGAGTCATAGCCCTCTGTGGCACTCCTTGAGCCGTTACTTTAGTGGACTCTACATCTACGCGACAATATTTGGCTATATGACCAGCCCGATCGCAGCGCATACAGATTGGCTTGCCATCTTGTTGAAAACGATACGATTTAGAAGTGCTCCCCCCACCCCGTTGATTAACCTGTGGGCGAGATGTATTCAACTGTGTCAGAATGGCATCCAACTGCAATCCAACATCCGTCACATAAATAAGAGCAACAGGATAGTAGGTGATAGGCTACAAGGAAATAAAGGCATGCGAACTTGAAACTGATCTTACTAAGTTCGGTTTGGTTCTGACTGTTTTTTATTGGATAAAAAAAACCCTTGCTGTTAAGAACTTGATGCGCTCTCAGATTCCCAATGCAGTGCACATGAACGGTCGCTGTCGGGAACACGCGTAAGCGTGAGCGTCATCACTGGTGAGCCGTCTCGTTATCACCAGGACCATGGACGTTCCTTTAGGCTAATTGCAATCGCGTCAAGACAAATCTGATTGGCCAATACACATTGATTAATGAAATAATTTTCAAGTGACTAAAATTATCCCTCTCTTCATCCCATATCAAAACATGATATACAACATGTCGTGGAACAGAAACAACAAGAGATATTTATAAGCTATAATTTTCTAATTACTAAAATTATCCCTCTCTTCATCCCATATCCCAAACATGACATACAAAATGTCGTTGAACAGAAACAACAACCAGAGATAAGCTATCATTTTATTGTCATCGCAGTTTTAAAGCTTGCCACCAGGGGGTGCTGCAGCACCTGCCGCACCCCTACTTCCCGCGCCACTGGGTTGCTTCATAAATAGGCATCAGTTAACGCCTATACAGCAGGTGTGTGAGTGTCTGTACTGTGGTTCATTGTTGGTTTAAGCAGCCTCACCTGGCCCAAGTCACACAGATTAGACTCTTGGGCAGGTTGAGGCTGCACACCTGTTGTGCATTGAGTAATCAATGCACCAAAAAAGGAGATGTTTTTTTTATCCAAAGTGACAATTAAGGCTCAGTACAACCAAAGCAATCACAATTAGATGACTACACAATTGCCAAGAGTGCAGAGTTTATGGAAGTTAAAGCTACCTTAAGTTGCATTGTGTTCTATTAAAGCCATTCAGCATAGTTAAGCCCAGTGCAAAACCATCAGCCGTTAACATGAGTAGCCCAGGCAAGATTTTAGTGTTTTGTTTTTCTTGTTTTTCATTTTTTCCAACTTGTTTGTCTTTTTTTCAGTTTGTTTCATCATCAATAGATGAGGAAATGTATATTTGGTTTTGGACATTGGAAAATTCCGGTATTTTGAACATTGAGCCCCATTTCTGGTTTGTCTAGGATGAAATAGAGTGGTTGACACCGAAACTTTGACTATAGGTCCTGTCTCGGGTATCTGGCTCATTTAGAATTGCCCCTGCCTGCTTCAGAATGGCTGGCTATGGGCATTCACAAACCTGTCCTTAAAACAACCCTAAACGTTCGTTTTTAGAAATGTGCAACTCACCAAGTGGTTAATGGTGTTTGTTGATGTTCCAAATCAAGTATCATAGTGAAATACAGTTTCTGTCGTGTTTTATTTGGCATTTTGTAAATCCCATTGAAACGGAAACCGGACCGGTACCGGAAACGGAAATGGGGCTGTTTACGTTTGGTTGTAGTATTTTTGCTCAGTACTTCATATCAACAGTAGGGCTAGAGCGAGCAAAAAGACTACAACCAGCCCCCCTTTCTGTTTCAGGTCAACGAGCAATGAGTCTTCCAACAGAAGGATCAATGGATTTACAAAATGCCAAACAAAAGAGAGTATTTTCACTTACTACTTTTACTCCCCACAATATAGAACATTCTACTCCTTACACGCTGTCATCGTGGCCGAGTCTAGGCAAAGCCCCAAGTAGATTAGCCGATGGCTGAGGAGCGGAAAGCTCTTACCCAGTTGATGGTGAAACCCAAGAAGGAGAGATGATTTATCACCGTCATGGGGTCTCTTCTCACAGCTTCCCCTGAATGGCACAGAAGTAGATTGTCGAGATAAAAATAAAGATAATATTTGCTTGACTCTTGAGCGGCGGCTCGCAGGGTTTGACTCCCACGCACGCTCTCGCATGGGAAGCTGAATGGCAATGATGCAGCTAACTACCATAAAGGAAATCACTTCCAGCTGGCAGAAGACATAAGACACAAAATGAAGAAGTGCAATAATCGGCGTAAACATAATGCTTTTTTATGCATTGTTTCCAAATTAATCGTAAGCGTTAACACTGACAGGAAGCCCTTATATATCCATATCTATATATAGATATATAGATATAGATATAGATATATCTAGCTGTCTGTCTGTCTGTCATATTCTGTTTTATAGCTGATGGCTCTGAACTGGAGAAGGTGGAGGCTGCGGTCGTGCCTGGGTCCAGTGCAACAACCACGGCAGGTGAGGAGCATCACAGCTGTGACCCACAAAATTCTACGTCCGAACCAGGGGGAGTATTCACACACACAGAAAACGCCCCTCATTAAGTGTGTCAAACGACTTGTTTGCACTCAAAATTGACTGCTGTTACTGCTGATAATGTGACGTCAGACTCTGCAGTGGGAGGTGCTGAAGTGCAGAAATCCCGCCTTCCAGCGGTTAGCCATGCCCTCAAACGAAGCTGTTCATAGCGGGGGGTGCGTGGAGTACGGTTTGTTGCGTTGCCTCGCCTCGCATTACATAATGCATTCTGGGATGAAAAAAGGTCAGAAATGCTGGTGATAACTTCCCTATGCGACATGTCACATGGCTTTAACAACTCGCGGGAGCTCCAGCTCCCTCCGTCTGCTTTTCTGTGCATATGGTCTCAAATAAATGCTGACATAAGACACTCCCCTCAACATATCAAAACGTTGCCCTAGTTGGTTGGAATTACCACGTGGAATTTCCCACATGAGAAATGACTCCTTTCAAAGAGGCGTGCCCTCTCCCAAACTATGCTTGTTCAAACTACGAGAAGTGCACCTGTGTCCGACTTGACGTGGTGGGAACTTGATGTGTGTCTGACTAGTTCCGGCGGATCTTCTCAAGTCTCGTGCATGCATGCGCTCAAATGCAGGCGATCTGAAACATGCCTTATTGCTCGTTCCCAGAGTGACTCGCTGAGCAAATTCAAATTGTGCTCTCGCGAGAACTCCCAGACACTAGATCAGGGCTATTCAACCTCCTTAACAAGTGGGCGAAAAAGGAAAACCACTGGCGGTTCAGGGGCCACACATAGAGTAAAACTATGTCAATGAATCGCTACAAATAAATCTTACTTAAAGTAGTGTTAACTTAATAGATATAGTACTACTACATGGAATAAACTTGGCAGACGCATTCCTTTCTTCTTCACTTTTAATCGTATCATTATAAAAAATTTTGTTAATAAATATTTGTCGGTCCGTACGCTTTTGAATTGGCGATTTTCACAATCAATCATACACACATCTTGAAGCGTGTTGTTAGCCTAGCTAAAGTGACTTTCTCCGTGGCCCGCCAGCATAAAATGTAACTTGAGCTTGACTGAGCCAATAGCAGGTGCAGACAGAGCCTTATATGCATGTGTATGACATGCATTGATGATTTAATGCATTTGTTTTATTTGTCATATTACATTGTAATGTGATAAATTATGGAGCCGCAGAAGTAACATGAAAGAAAAAAAGAAAAAAAACTGTACTGGGGACAAACACTGACTATAGTTTTGCGAGATCTTGACTTTGATTTGCGAGATCTGGACTTTATTTTGTGAGATCTTGATCCAGACCCACACGCACATTGCACTCTGCACGGCGAACCGCTGGTCCGTGTCCCCCTCAGGAGCGGGTCCGCAGACTCCAGCCCCGCCAGACCAACACACACACGCGCGCAGCCTAACTCTAGCCCCAGGAAAGGAGCGACACAAACAGCGAAACGCTGGTCCGTGTCCCCCTCAGGAGCGGGTCTGCGGACTCCAGCCTCGTCAGACCCACACACACGCACTCTGCTCTCTGCAGCATGGCGGAGCGCTGACCAACGGGAACTCTCACTCGGGAGCGGGTCCGCGGACTCCAGCCTCGCCAGACCCACACGCACATTGCTGGTCAGGGTCTGGGGCTAGAGTTAGGCTGCTCACGAGCACGTGTGTGTGTGTGTGTGTGTGTGTGTGTGTGTGTGTGTGTGTGTGTGTGTGTGTGTGTGTGTGTGTGTGTTGGTCTGGCGGGGCTGGATCAAGATCTCGCAACTCAAATTCAAGATCTCGCAAAATAAAGTCAAGATCTCACAAAATAAAAAAAAACACGAAGACGAAGAAAAAAAAAACATGTACTGGGGACAAACACTGACTATAGTTTTGCGAGATCTTGACTTTGATTTGCGAGATCTTGTGTTTGTTTTGCGAGATCTCTAGTTTGATTTGTGAGATCTTGATCCAGACCCACACGCACATTGCACTCTGCACGTCGAACCGCTGGTCCGTGTCCCCCTCGGGAGGGGGTCTGCGGACTCCAGCCCCGCCGGACCAACACACACACACGCGCAGCCTAACTCTAGCCCCAGGAAAGGAGCGACACAAACGGCGAAACACTGGTCCGTGTCCCCCTCGGGAGCGGGTCCACGGACTCCAGCCTCACCAGACCCTGGCCAGCACATTGCTGACCAGCAATGTGCGTGTGGGTCTGGCGAGGCTTGAGTCTGCGGACCCGCTCCCGAGGGGGACACCGTGTCGCCGTCGGGAGCGGGTCCACGGACTCCAGCCTCGCCTCTCCAGCCTCTGCAGAGCCGCTCCCGAGGGGGTCTCGCCCTCCCACCATCTCCAGGGCACATCCACCACCCCGATCGCCAGCCGGCCCTTTGAGCCCAAATCAAAGTCAAGAACTCGCAAATCAAACTCAAGATCTCGCAAAACTATAGTCAGTGTTTGTCCCCAGTACATGTTGTTTTTTTTTGTAACAAGCCTGCCATCACCCAATATTGTTCGGTATTCACATTGGGAGCATCACAGTCCGGTCCCAGCACGACCAACACTGCACTAACGACTCCTGCAACTTCGTAATGGTTCCCAAGCCATGAGCTTCCCGATCGCGTGCACGTGGCAGGCACGGGCACATTAACCCAGATGAATCAGATGAAGCGGAGCTCACGTCAGCATATAGGACAGAGGACACCACACACAGTGGTGTCCTCACCAAACACCATGCAATCATGGACAAATTTTCCGCACCGGTTGTCATGCCTATTTATTCCGTCTGCTCCCTTCACTCCCTGCTTTATCTTCACAAATGTTTGTCCTGTTGAATATTGCCAGAACGTGGTTCCTAGTTGTGACTATTGTCAATAGTGTTTCTAAGACGAGTTTCTCACCTTTGTTTTCTCATGTAAAGTCTGTGGTTTTTGTACTGCGTTTGTACTCACTTCAGTAAAGAATTATTTTATTTTATTATATGTTGTCCCTCTCTCTGCATAGAAGACAGCAGTCACCAAAGAACGTGTGGGCCTCCGCCGCCGCTCCCTGATGGAGACATCAGCAGTGATTTGAAGTCACCCTACCAGCACGGGGACACAGTGAGATACGCTTGTCAATTAAAGTTCACCATTGAGGGAGAAGTCAAGACCTGTATGAACGGACAATGGACCGGAGAGACTACATGTCTTAGTGAGTAGTCTCTGAACCTTTAAGTCAAATTGAGGTCAATGTTACGATACTGTACAGTCAACAGTTGTTGCCTGAACACACACAGCATTGATTACAGTCAACAAAAAATAGTGATGATGTCACTTAAAAATTGACTTTAATTTCCATCTTAAATTAACATTATTTAGGATCTTTCATATAGCATAATTATGTTTTCCATCCATGATGTGCATGGAGTTTGTAATATTGTTCATAAACATTGGAATTAGTTCCAGAAAGCAGGTTGGTAAATCTTAAGCTTTATCAGAAACCAGAAAACTGATGAGGTCTATGGCAATTTTTGTAAAAAATGTATAGGCTAAAAGGTATACACTGAGCACCGTATCAAATAACAAAACACTCAAAGTCAAAACCATCTATTTCAAATATGAGGCTGTGTTTGAAATCTGGCCCCTGAACTTGTCTTTCCATCAGGGCTAACTTGGAGCCTTTCACGAGAGTTTATTTGTCATCTTGCCGTTGATTGGTGCACCCTTAACCACATTCTGGTCTTTTTCTCTTTCAGGGCCGTGCACCGTGGGCAGACAGCAGTTGCAACCACATCATATTAAATTCCTTCGAGACGGAGTTGATGAGTTGGACTGTGCTCACGATGATAAGCTTACATTTGTTTGTGAAGAAGGATTCGTACACAGCCTAGAGAGAATTAGTAAGGTCTGTGTTAATGGAGAGATTGATTTGCCTACTTGCCACAGGGGATAAAAACAAGTGAATTAAATGGACGACAAGTAATATGAGTCATTGTCTTTTTATATCTCGTTATTCTGTTGTGGAGGGTGGGGGGGGAGGGGGGTTTGTGGAAACCATCCTGATGACCTGACCAAACATTCTGTTTCACTACACAGATCATTCTGGACCTCTAGCCACCCACATCGCTTTCATGAATTGACAATGTAATCTTGCCTATCAGGCACTGTTTCATACTTGGTGAAGTAACCCGGCCAATCTGGGACTGCGTAGGCTGCCGCTGGCAAAACCGTTATGGTATATCCCAGAGCAACGAGCAGTATTAGTAAACAGCCATAAGTGCAGCTATTGCAGGAATAGACTCAATGACAACTATTAAACAAGAACAAGAGTCTGCATTAGTGGAGATTCTCAACACAAAATGCGTTATACTTTATCCCGTGTATCTGAACAGCACACCATGATGACGTCACATGTTTTGTGGGGCAGATCGGCTTGTACGTTAAGGCAAGAACTCCACTGAAATGGACAGGAGAGATCCAGACTGATTTCCTAAATATTATGTGATTGCCAAGGTATGTGTGTGCACTGTGCACCTGCATATGCTGGTAAAACGGTGTGACTTATGAATGTTGGGAAATTACGTGTGTATTATGTGTAGTGGGAGTGATCCTATGGATCTGCACAGCACTCAAAAGTCAGTTTTGAATTGAAAATGAACTATTTTACTATCTCTGTTTCAGCAATATGAGAATTTGGTTGACAAAAAAGAGAGGTTTACTATCTGAGCTATGCATGGACTCCAGCCAACTCTAGCACATATAGGCCGGTATCAATCAGATACCGACCAGCATCAGATCAGTGCATCCCTAATAATATTAGAAACTGATACTTTATATGAACTTTATTATACACACAGCCAGAAACAATGTCTATCGACCGCATCAGTGATTGCGGTGCTGATTAATCACTGGGCAGTGGAAATCACAAAGGTAGAGAATGGTGAGCAGTGAAAGCCAAACATGTACATTTTTCATAAAAAAATAGGACTAAAGGAAATTATATTATATATATTATAATTGTAGCCAATAAATGATATACCAAATATACTCTTTCATGTTAGGGCACAGACAAGGAACGGAGCATTTGATGCCATGGTGATCCTACCCTGGGTTTATAAAGGTCAAAATATTGTAATGTTCTCACATACGGAGGGAGTGTCGAATCCACGGTTTATTCCACCCACAAACTGTACACACCCCCCCCCCCCACCCCCATTCTAGTGGTTGGCAGAGAGCAGGGTGATTGACGGCCGACCCTGCAAACCCAGAACCCCCATGTGTACAGGGTCTCTACAATATATATATTGTTTTAGGATATCAGGGCGAGGGAGAGCAAGCGTTGCAATAATATATCTACAAAACTTTATAATAAGTTGGGGGGGGGGGGGGGGTTAGGGGGGTGGCAGTGCACCCTCTAGTTATGGATACGTCAAAACAAAATCAGATTTTTCAGAACCCCTCAAAAACTGAAACTAATCACGTCCCTTAAACCCAGTCTCACACCAGCATGTACGTTGGTCCACAGCGGAAAACGTAGTCTTTTTTTGGCCTATTCTTTTCAATGGGCCTGTGTCCATGTTACGTGACAGTCCAGGTTGCTATTGTGCTTGCTATCTCACCCCCAGTTATCTCACTGGTTTAAGACCTATGGCCATTATTTAAATTTCTGTAACATGCACGCATATATCCTGTATTTAATACATGAACATCTTATAAGAACATAATATTCTGATTCTGATTCTCAACCCACAAACATATTGCACATTAATGTAAACAATATAAGCACTGTGCACTTTTGTAATCAACGTGAGTCGTTTTTTAAAATCACTGGGGGCTAGTTACGTCACTCTGAGTGATGCACACAGATCGATTTTTAGATTATTTGAAACAATTCATTAATTTATCATGTGTGAGAGGTCATTCCTCATCCTGAGTGTGTATTGCCCATTTCTGTTGTTGAGTATAGTAATGCTCATTGCAAACTTCCTATTTATGTATGGTGTACCCAACTGCTCACAAGCACCCCCTCACCCATATGGATATGGAGAATTGATGGCAAGCCCCAGTGGTGGTGGTGTCATATATATGAAAGAGGGCATTCAAACATACTATGATAAATTAGGAGGCCGAAGCCCTAAAGGAGGTGGTGAGGTGAGGTGGCGTTCTTTGTACTTAATTGTGTAGCATGTACTTAATTGTGTTGTGCATGCATGTTGTGTAGCACAGAGCTGCCGACTCTCACGGTTTCACCATGTAACACACGCTTTTGCCTGCTTACACACGCTCACACGCCACACATCCAATTTCTCACGGCAAAAAATATAAAAAATACGCGCCCCCCATCAACAATCCCAATCCCCCCCCCCCATCAACAATCCCGATTCCCCCCCCCCCCCACAGTCAACATTTACACCCGCGGACCCTGCTATAAAGTATGCATTACAAGATTCTACAGAATCTCACTCCAGCGAAAACCCAAAACTTGGCAGCCCTGTTGTAGCATGTACTTATTTGTGTAGCATCTGCAGTAGCTAGCTATCACTGCTGTACACAGGGTTAGGGTTAATGGGGTTAGCTTGGCGAATGTTAGTACTTGCACTTGGTTCTATGAACATCTTTACTGTACCGACGGCGATATATTGTTTCACTTCTATGACAAATGTACTTATTGTAAGTCGCTTTGGATAAAAGCGTCTGCTAAATGCCCTAAAAGTAAATGTGATAAAATGAGTAGGTGACTTCTGAGTCGAGGACAGTAACAAGTAAGCTATAGACCTGGGGTCTCTTTTATATCGAAGAGGGTCTCAAAGCATATGATTATCAATTTGGGGGCGCCAGCCCTACAAGAAATGAATCACAAAGCCTCAGCAAATGCTCCGAGATTGCTAAGGATTACAAAATGTATATTCACGTTTCCCGGGTTCCCGGGAACGACATATGAGATTTGGAGTTCTAGCCCTTACAGAAAAATAGTTTTCCCAAATGGGCTTCTTGTTGACAAAGCCTGTCAGAAGTGTTGCCAGAAGACCTAGTGGATCAGAATGTGGTGTAAAAGGCCGCTTTTGAGATGGGAAGGTCCTACCGCCCTGAAACTTGACAACCTTATTCTAGGGCCTGACTGGGACCCCCACACCAAAACTTGCCTGCATGTTACAGAAAATGACATAATGGCCATAGGTTGAAACAAGTGGATATTTAAGCAATATCACATGAGAAGGAGTGATGCTGTACTGAATTTCAGAACGGCTGTGATTCTGTCTTAGGTACGAGGCCGTAGGCAGCGTGTGTGGGCTTAACACGCCTCCTGCCATCAATAAGTTTTCATGGCAAAAAAAAATCCAGCTGTTTTTATGAATTCACAAGATTCCTCAAAATCCCAAGAGAAGCTGCATTTAAGGCTGAGGCTTTTAGGAAAGAGCGGGTCTGTTATCCCCATGGTTACGACCCACACCAACTCATGATACTTTTTTAGTACCGTTGTGTTACTGTTATTAGTGTTATAATGAGCGATGTTACATATGAAATGCACCACATACCGTAGCGTTATACTATAGGTGTCCAGGAAGCCTAACCCTGACTTGGATGTGGACATGAAACACATCGCTGCTCAGACAGAGATTCACCATCCACACACACCGGGGTGTTGATCCTGGACAAACGCTGCAATGTCATCAGATTAGAGCATCAGATCAGAACCTCAGATCAGAACCTCAGATCAGAGCATCAGAAGATCAGAACCTCAGATCAGAGCATCAGAGAATCAGATCAGAATGGGCTTTCTGTATGAACAACCCCAAAGTCCTGAGGTGCTGCAAGTCAACAAACTAATAGCAATTCCATCAATATTACTTAAGGACACGAGCATCTCCCAACGTCTCAAGCATAAACGAAAATAAAACTAGATTGAACTAAACAGGCAGGACATGTATGCTTCTATGAAATAGAGCTCTTAAGTGAATGAGCTTCTTCTTTTGAGGTATCTCGTTAATTCAGAAAAACTGCAGAATTAATTTTCTCAAATGAATGCATTATGCTGCCGTACATGGTGCTGTCTGATCAATGAAAATGCGTAGGGCAGGGGGCAAAAATGGCTCCAACTTCACCGGCAGGGCTGTTATCTCGATCCTGCTGTTGTCATCTAACTTCTGCGTCTGCTTGCGTGTGTGTGAATGTATGTGCGTGTGTGCGTGCGGTGTGTGTGTGTGTGCGTGCGTGCTGTGTGTGTGAGCTGCTCGCTGCTTGGCACATGTGCACTTGACCAAGTGTGGAGGAGCCGACAGGCCTGCTATTATAATAGTACGATGAGACACCGAAGCCTTTAGCAGGTTGATTATAGTCCAAAGAGGTTGCGGACGTTGGAAGCACACGCGGTTCAGTACACAGGCTATTACAGTTCAACAGATGTTTTGCAAAGTATTTCCTGACGTTTTTTGGTGGTTTGGTGGATTAGAAAAGGAATATCATTGAAGGAGTGCTGTGGTTTGAAAAGGTTAAGGAAACACTCCGCAGGAGAGGGCAAATTTACTCATTCTAGTGTCGGCTTGCTCAAGATAGTTGTAAAGATTCAGCCAAAACATCAGTTTTGCAAGAAAAAGATATAGCACCAAAAAAAAGGGACATGAATGTTTTAATGTGTGTGAGTGTATGTCACAGACACCACATCAATGTGGTACAGGCAATATGTACCTACATTGTGAAACCAATGGCAGACACGTTGCTCAGACGCTACACGATGGAGCAGAGATTATAGTCCATTCCTTAATGTTCAAGTGACCAGCAAGCGCCTACCACCACCACCTCCTCCCAACACCACCCACACACTCTGCATTGCCATGGAGGCTAACACAGCATATATCAAGGATCTTCTACAAGATGTTGATACGCATCCTTTTGGCTTCCTGTCTGGGTCCTGAGTTCCCAATATCCCTATCCCAATATCTGGCATTGAGAGGGACAGCCAGTTTGTTTTATTGATCGGTGTAAATCATTACCTGGAGATAAAACACACAAAAACATGCACTTTTACGGGAATAGGCATTCTTCTTTCGGTAAATACTGGAAATTGTACCGAATGATCAATGACGAAACACAGGTATATTGCCCTCAGACAGCAGTTTAAGAGAACAGACTTGGGCTTTCCTCCTCTAGGTTGTACTGGTCTTGGTGTTGGTGAATTGTTTTGTGAATGCCGACAAAATGCACAGATTATCTAAAGGGTGTGTTCTTTTAATATGGATGGTTGCATTTAAAGTAGTGACAGGCCAAGGTAAGAACACTTTCAGAGAAATTTTGATCACAGATAGCTTAGATAGTTCTGTCTCATTGTTTCTGTTGTGGGTTATTTGTTAATGTGCATCCAATGTAGGCTGTGTGATTTAACTTTACAAGACACAGGCGGACATTATCTATTCGTAGATCGTGTCATGTCCGTGTGGATATACAAATACAAATACAAATACAAATCAAATTTATTGTCATTTTGTTGATAACAAGTACCAACAGAACGAGAAGGCGTTTCTCAGGGATCGTGATTGAGTAAAAAAACATACATTCCCACACATTCATTACAGTCATACATCCCAATGAAGAATAAATAGATGTAGCTGGCTAGCTGATAGCTGAAAGACCATAACATAATAATACCTGTAATGCATTTGATAAATAAAGACATTTAAAATACTCTAATAAATAGATAAAGTGCAACAGATAAAAAAAGATTTAAAGTGATGTGTGCCAGTCCAGTGAGTTCAGTGGGTAGATCTGGTGTCTGATGCTGGTGTGTTAAGTAATATCATTTCAAAATCTCAGAGGTGCATGACACACAGCCTATTGCTGTATGAAACGTGCGCAATACGTGATTATTGGTAGGTTTTGACTCCCACGCACGCTCTCGCATTGGAAGCTGAATGGCAATGATGCAGCTAACTACCACGTGTGTCAAACGCCTTGTTTGCACTCAAAATTTACTGCCGTGATAATATGACGTCAGACTCTGCAGTGGGAGGTGCTGAAGTGCAGAAATCCTGCCTTCCAGCGGTTAGCCACGCCCTCAAACAAAGCTGTTCACAGCGGGGGGTGAGTGGAGTTCGGTTTGTTGCGTTGCCTCGCATAACATAATTAATTCTGGGATAAAAACGTCAGAAATGCTGGTGATAACTTCCAGGGTAGCTCCCTCTGTCTGCTTTTCTGTGCATATGGTCTCAAATAAATGCAGACATAAGACACTCCCCTCAACATATCAAAACGTTGCCCTATTTGGTTGGAATTACCACGTGGAATTTCCCACGAGAGAAATGACTCCTTTCAAAGAGGCGGGCCCTCTCCCAAACTATGCTTGTTCAAACTACGAGAAGTGCACCTGTGTGAGACATGATCGTTGGTTGTCACTTGAAGAAGTGAAGTTTATTCTAAAAAACACACCACAGAGTGATTGGTGGTTTGGACTGTTGGAATCAGTGGAGTCTCAGCTTTCATATGATATATTGTTTGTGTAGATCAAGGATTAGCAACAATATCATTTTAATGTGCATGTGCACAGCTATGAAATACATACCTCATGTTGCTGCATGCTTCTCATTTAGTTTGGGGTTGTAATTGTCTGTCGGTTAGCTAACAATGGTTATGATCTGTGGCGTAACTATCGGTAAGCAGGTACGTCAATCTTTGGAGGGCACCACCCACCCCAGCGACTTCATCTTACCGCCCGGGCCCTGTATTCAGAGCTAGTTCTAAGTTTCAAACCCCCCCCCCCCCCCGTCAACAATCCCACCCACCCGCAATCCCGCCCCCCGGTCAACAATCCCGTCTGCCCGCAATCCAACACCCCGACTCTGTAGATTCTACAGAGTCTCACTCCGGCCAAAAACCAAAAAACATCCTGCTTATGGCCCCGTCGTTGGCTTGTTACGCCACTGGTTATGATAGACTAAAACTAAAGTATCTAATCTTTCTTGTTGCGTGTCACGTGACTACTTTTTCATGTGTTGTGCCTGACAAAGTCTTTGCAATTGGCTTTGTGTCAACAATTGAAGTGAAATCATACTATAACTGTTTGACAGTTGGCATAAGCCCACATGATAAACCAATTTGAAGACCATAAGTGGCTGCAGTGTAGCCTAGTCTAATTCAGGGCTTTATCAGGCACAGACATCAATATGATAATATGACAATATTGCTTGCTGGGTAATGGCAATATTAATTTGTTATCTTACTTTTTGATTTTCAGGAGTGACATGTCAACTGCTGCAAGTGAGGGGAACCACTTATCTTGACGTAAATAAAGACAGATTTTTACCAGGAGAAACCGTTTCGGTGGAATGCAACCGAGGCCGCTGGTTTTCCTACTTTGTTCAACGAACCCAGAAAACAATTAATTGTACAGAAAGTGGGGAATGGGATACAGCTGCAATATGCCAAGGAAGGCAACATTATTTTCACGCATCAGTTAGTTGTAGATGCATAAATGTTCTTAGGATTGTTGTCCTCTTATGTGAACCAACCAGGTTGTCTCGATCCTTCAGGTTTGATTGGATTGGTGTGTTGTTTTTTTAACAATTGTTTTGAAATTAAAGTAAACCAAATACGTTTACGTAAGTGTGCAGAAATCTATATTGAGAACTATGTAGATGCCACATTGTATGTTTTGGGAAAACAATCATGAGCTACTATAAGTTCCCACTGAAACACAATTGTGCTTCTTTATTCAGAGATCAGATGTCAGGATCCAAATGACCCTAATTTGAAACAACGGCTTCAAAGTACACGGATGGGTGAATTTGCAGCATACCGGTGTAAAGATGGCTTCACGCAAACTACTAATTGGGCTACATGCACGGAAAACGGATGGACACCAAACCCACTCTGTGAAGGTATTTTCATGGGGGATTTTTATTTATATGTGCATATTTAGTTATGTGTGGTTTCTTGCATTTTCTACATTGTTGTACAGGTCGGTCAACGTTCTCATGAACATTGACCTCGACCCTTCAGGGTCAGACATATTGTAGAGAGACAGCTTATCCTATTGAATGTAATGGGACAGGAAAACAACTGAAGTACCATGCTTTAGCACCGGGGAAAGAGTAACTATAGTACAGAAAGGGTGAATTGATCAAAATCGGTTTAATTTATTAACTTTTTATAATGTCTATTTAAGCTGTGCTTAATAATTAGACCTAACTAGACAGGATATTCACTGCTACTGTGTAAATAACCCAATTTCTACTGCTCAAATAACACAATCTGGAGAATTTGAATTATTTGTACATATACGAATAATGGATGTGACATGACCTCCTTTTAGAGCAGTTTAACTAGCAATGAGGCTCCATGACGAGCAGCTGACAGCAGCATGATCCCCTGAACATCTTCTTGTCAGACACGCAGGAAAATATTTTCGTCAGGGGGTTACAGTCTATGTAGAGTTTATAGAATTCTATAGATACTATGGTGCACAGGCTCTGTATTCTGCAGACCACTTTAGAACCTGTTTGTTGTTGTTGTGTCAGGCTGTGAGTGTGCGTACATGCTATGCTTAGGCTGATTGCAATCGCGTCAAGACAAATCTGATTGGCCAATACACATTGATAAATAAAATTACTAAAATTATCCCTCTCTTCATCCCATACCCCAAACATGACATACAAAATGTCATGGAACAGAAACAACAACCAGAGATATTTATAAGCTATAATTTTATATTTTTTTTCTAAATAACTCCCTCCAGTTTTAAAGCTTCGCCACCAGGGGGTGCTGCAGCACCTGCCGCATCCCTACTTCCCGCGCCACTGCGTTGCTTCATAAATAGGCGTCAGTTAACGCCTATTCAGCAAGCAAATATTACCTGTGTGTGAGTGTCTGTACTGTGGTGGAGTGTTGGTTTAAGCAGCCTCACCTGGCCCAAGTCACACTGATTAGACTCTGGGGCAGGTTGAGGCTGCACACCTGTTGTGCACCAAAAAAAGGACATGTCTTTTTTTAAATCCGAAGTGACAGTTAAGGCTCAGTACAACCAAAGCAATCACAATTAGATGACTACACAATTGCCAAGAGTGCAGAGTTTATGGAAGTTTAAAGCTACCTCAAGGTTCATCGTATTCTATTAAAGCCATTCAGCATAGTTTAACCCAGTACAAAACCATCAGCCGTTAACATGAGTAGCCCAGGCAAGATTTTAGTGTTTTGTTTTTCTTGTTTTTCATTTTTTTTCCACCTTGTTTGTCTTTTTTTCAGTTTGTTTCATCATCAATAAATTAGGAAATTTATATTTGGTTTTGGGTTAACATCGTGTGTGGCCTTTTTCTTTTTTTTTTATTCAGTGAACCCCACCTGCAATTTACCGACAAGAGTAGAGAATTCAGTTATTATGGAGAAGAAACGGGAGGTCTACAATTCTGGAGCCCAAGTAACCTATGCATGCCGTACCAATTACAGAATGGAAAGAGAGATAACAATTAGATGCCAAAGTGGTCAATGGAGTCCAGGAATTCCTACTTGCAACCGTAAGTGTTTTTTTCTAATGGCATTGCACACAAATCTAGGATTTCTGGCAATGTGACAACTACGGTCAGAACGGTGAGCCGGGACCGTTTACGTTTGCATTGCGGATTCGCTCTCTTTTTCAGAACCATTACTTCTAATTAGTTTGATTCAGGTGATATCTGGTTATCATTTATGCATACATTGTTATTATGCTCTTAAAATACAACAAAAAAGGTTTAAAAAAAAAAAAATAAGTCAGAAATGCTGGTGATAACTTCCCTATGCGACATGTCACATGGCTTTAAAAACTTGCGGGAGCTACAGGGTAACTCCCTCCGTCTGCTTTTCTGTGCATATGGTCTCAAATAAATGCAGACATAAGACACTCCCCTCAACATATCAAAACGTTGCCCTAGTTGGTTGGAATTACCACGTGGAATTTCCTACGTGAGAAATGACTCCTTTCAAAGAGGCGTGCCCTCTCCCAAACTATGCTTGTTCAAACTACAAGAAGTGCACCTGTGTCCGACTTGACGTGGTGGGAACTTGATGTGTGTCTGACTAGTTCCGGCGGATCATCTCAAGTCTCGTGCATGCATGCGCTCAAATGCAGGCGATCTGAAACACGCCTTATTGCTCATTCCCAGAGTGACTCGCTAAGCAAATTCAAATTGTGCTCTCGCGAGAACTCCCAGGCACTAGATCAGGGCTATTCAACCTCCTTAACAAGTGGGCCAAAAAGGAAAACCACTGGCGGTTCAGGGGCCACATAGAGTAAAACTATGTCAATGAATCGCTACAAATAAATCTTACTTAAAGTAGTGTTAACTTAATAGATATAGTACTACTACATGGAATAAACTTGGCAGACGCATTCCTTTCTTCTTCACTTTTAATCGTATCACTATAACTTGAGCTTGACTGAGCCAATAGCAGGTGCAGACAGAGCCTTATATGCATGTTTATGACATGCATTGATGATTTAATGCATTCATTTTATTTGTCATATTACATTGTAATGTGATAAATTACGGAGCCGCCGAAGTGACATGAAGGAAAAGGGGAAAAAAAGACAAAGAAAAAAAACTGTACTGGGGACAAACACTGACTATAGTTTTGCGAGATCTTGACTTTGATTTGCGAGATCTTGACTTTATTTTGCGAGATCTTGATCCAGACCCACACGCACATTGCACTCTGTGACGCCGCGGTTGTTGGCGCGTCCTCACGCGTCCGTATTGCGGCCGCACCAAACATTTCTCTAATCATTCACTAGCGCTAAAACATTAACCCAAGCTAAAGCCGTATGGCCGTTGTGTAATGTCCGTTTAGGAGATTGTGATCGCTGCAATGTGTTTACTTATTCACTGTTTAGAAGTGTAAACTTCTCACGCTGTATCCACTGCTCTCTCCGGGCTGCTCCTAGGAAGCGCGCTCCCGCCCACGGACAGCTATATTCGCGGGTGCGCGCAAACGGAGCAGTCGCGTCTCCGACAAATCAATTATGTTTATTTTGACTTTTACTTTGTATGTAGTGGCATGTGTCCATGCATGAATGTTCACTGTAAGGTTTGACGAAGAGATATTTGTTATAGGTACCTTTTCACCACTGTTTAACGTATATTTATAGGTTGTTAGGTAAACACCCCGTGTGTGTTCAGTATGTTGGTATGTACCAATTTGGGGTGGGTCTGGCCAACGTATATAAGTGATGCGTGACAGTTGGGCGAGAAGGACGAGTGGGACCGAAACTATGACGTGTTGTCCTTGTCCATCAGTTGCGTATTGTGGCGACGCACAGAAAGATTGAGACAGAAGCCCAGGTTTAAATGGTTTACAACTTCCGTGCCCCATACACCGCACGACTACGGAAGTTGTCTTTATTTTGAACACCATCGCACAGAACACAGCACAACCAACACACATACATACATGACATTCTCAATAACGGTGCGACACGAAGAACACAACATGATAACAGCACTACACTCCAACAACCCTAACCCATTAATCCCACTTAACTCAACACTCCCAAACCACTCCAACAAATACAATGGGAACGTCGATCCAACTGCAACAGCAATGATCCCATGATCCCCTGCACGGAACCCGAACAGACGTCCACGGCAGTGGTCGCCACAGTATGTTATGATGTCTGCCATTATTTGCAAAGGACTTTTGGCTGAATTATAGACTAGCCTTTACTTTTTGTATTTTTTCTAGTATTTTCCCTTTTGCCAATTTCCTTTATTTTTGGATTGAAGACTGCCTATGCCTGGTGATATAAAAATAAAAATATCACCACGTCATTTTTGCCTCTCTGCTGATTATTGTGCCGACCCTTAAGACCCTCGACACCCACCTTTTAACACACTCTGCACGGCGAACCACTGGTCCGTGTCCCCCTCGGGAGTGGGTCCGCGGACTCCAGCCCCGCCGGACCAACACACACACACACATGCGCAGCCTAACTCTAGCCCCAGGAAAGGAGCGACACAAACGGCGAAACACTGGTCCGTGGACTCCAGCCTCTCCAGACCCTGGCCAGCACATTGCTGACCAGCAATGTGCTGGCGAGGCTGGTGTCTGCGGACCCGCTCCCGAGGGGGAGCGGGTCGGGAGCGGGTCCACGGACTCCAGCCTCGCCTCTCCAGCCTCTGCAGAGCCGCTCCCGAGGGGGTCTCGCCCTCCAACCATCTCCAGGGCACATCCACCACCCCGATCGCCAGCCGGCCCTTTGAGCCCAAATCAAAGTCGAGAACTCGCAAATCAAACTCAAGATCTCGCAAAACTATAGTCAGTGTTTGTCCCCAGTACATGTTTTTTTTTTTTGTAACAAGCCTGCCATCACCCAATATTGTTCGGTATTCACATTGGGAGCATCACAGTCCGGTCCCAGCACGACCAACACTGCACTAACGACTCCTGCAACTCCGTAATGGTTCCCAAGCCATGAGCTTCCCGATCGCGTGCACGTGGCAGGCACGGGCACATTAACCCAGATGAATCATATGAAGCGGAGCTCACGTCAGCATATAGGACAGAGGACACCACACACAGTGGTGTCCTCACCAAACACCATGCAATCATGGACAAATTTTCCGCACCGGTTGTCATGCCTATTTATTCCGTCTGCTCCCTTCACTCCCTGCTTTATCTTCACAAATGTGTATCTTCACAAAAAGTGTTTCTAAGAGGAGTTTCTCACCTTTGTTTTCTCATGTAAAGTCTGTGGTTTTTGTACTGCGTTTGTACTCACTTCAGTAAAGAATTATTTTATTTTATTATATGTTGTCCCTCTCTCTGCATAGAAGACAGCAGTCACCAAAGACCGTGTGGGCCTCCGCCGCCGCTCCCTGATGGTGACATCAGCAGTGATTTGAAGCCATCCTACCAGCACGGGGACACAGTGAGATACACTTGTCAATTAAAGTTCACCATTGAGGGAGAAGTCAAGACCTGTATGAACGGACAATGGACCGGAGAGACTATATGTCTTAGTGAGTAGTCTCATAATATCATCATATTAAATTCCTTTGAGATGGAGTTGAAGAGTTGGAATGTGGTCACGATGAAAGGCTTACATTTGTTTGTGAAGAAGGATTCTTACACAGCCTAAAGAGAATTAGTAAGGTCTGTGTCAATGGAGAGATTGATTTGCCTACTTGAGACAGGGAATAAAAACAAGTGAATTAAATGGACAAGTAATATGAGTCATTGTCTTTTTATATCTCGTTATTCTGTTGTGGAGGGTGGGGGGGGAGGGGGGTTTGTGGAAACCATCCTGATGACCTGACCAAACATTCTGTTTCACTACACCGATCATTCTGGACCTCTAGCCACCCACACCGCTTTCATGAATTGACAATGTAATCTTGCCTATCAGGCACTGTTTCATACTTGGTGAAGTAACCCGGCCAATCTGGGACTGCGTAGGCTGCCGCTGGCAAAACCGTTATGGTATATCCCAGAGCAACGAGCAGTATTAGTAAACAGCCATAAGTGCAGCTATTGCAGAAATAGACTCAATGACAACTATTAAACAAGAACAAGAGTCTGCACTAGTGGAGATTCTCAACACAAAATGCGTTATACTTTATCCCGTGTATCTGAACAGCACACCATGATGACGTCACATGTTTTGTGGGGCAGATCGGCTTGTACGTTAAGGCAAGAACTCCACTGAAATGGACAGGAGAGATCCAGACTGATTTCCTAAATATTATGTGATTGCCAAGGTATGTGTGTGCACTGTGCACCTGCATATGCTGGTAAAACGGTGTGACTTATGAATGTTGGGAAATTACGTGTGTATTATGTGTAGTGAGAGTGATCCTATGGATCTGCACAGCACTCAAAAGTCAGTTTTGAATTGAAAATGAACTATTTTACTATCTCTGTTTCAGCAATATGAGAATTTGGTTGACAAAAAAGAGAGGTTTACTATCTGAGCTATGCATGGACTCCAGCCAACTCTAGCACATATAGGCCGGTATCAATCAGATACCGACCAGCATCAGATCAGTGCATCCCTAATAATATTAGAAACTGATACTTTATATGAACTTTATTATACACACAGCCAGAAACAATGTCTATCGACCGCATCAGTGATTGCGGTGCTGATTAATCACTGGGCAGTGGAAATCACAAAGGTAGAGAATGGTGAGCAGTGAAAGCCAAACATGTACATTTTTCATAAAAAAATAGGACTAAAGGAAATTATATTATATATATTATAATTGTAGCCAATAAATGATATACCAAATATACTCTTTCATGTTAGGGCACAGACAAGGAACGGAGCATTTGATGCCATGGTGATCCTACCCTGGGTTTATAAAGGTCAAAATATTGTAATGTTCTCACATACGGAGGGAGTGTCGAATCCACGGTTTATTCCACCCACAAACTGTACACACCCCCCCCCCACCCCCATTCTAGTGGTTGGCAGAGAGCAGGGTGATTGACGGCCGACCCTGCAAACCCAGAACCCCCATGTGTACAGGGTCTCTACAATATATATATTGTTTTAGGATATCAGGGCGAGGGAGAGCAAGCGTTGCAATAATATATCTACAAAACTTTATAATAAGTTGGGGGGGGGGGGGTTAGGGGGGTGGCAGTGCACCCTCTAGTTATGGATACGTCAAAACAAAATCAGATTTTTCAGAACCCCTCAAAAACTGAAACTAATCACGTCCCTTAAACCCAGTCTCACACCAGCATGTACGTTGGTCCACAGCGGAAAACGTAGTCTTTTTTTGGCCTATTCTTTTCAATGGGCCTGTGTCCATGTTACGTGACAGTCCAGGTTGCTATTGTGCTTGCTATCTCACCCCCAGTTATCTCACTGGTTTAAGACCTATGGCCATTATTTAAATTTCTGTAACATGCACGCATATATCCTGTATTTAATACATGAACATCTTATAAGAACATAATATTCTGATTCTGATTCTCAACCCACAAACATATTGCACATTAATGTAAACAATATAAGCACTGTGCACTTTTGTAATCAACGTGACTCGTTTTTTAAAATCACTGGGGGCTAGTTACGTCACTGAGTGATGCACACAGATCGATTTTTAGATTATTTGAAACAATTCATTAATTTATCATGTGTGAGAGGTCATTCCTCATCCTGAGTGTGTATTGCCTATTTCTGTTGTTGAGTATAGTAATGCTCATTGCAAACTTCCTATTTATGTATGGTGTACCCTACTGCTCACAAGCACCCCCTCACCCATATGGATATGGAGAATTGATGGCAAGCCCCAGTGGTGGTGGTGTCATATATATGAAAGAGGGCATTCAAACATACTATGATCAATTAGGAGGCCGAAGCCCTAAAGGAGGTGGTGAGGTGAGGTGGCGTTCTTTGTACTTAATTGTGTAGCATGTACTTAATTGTGTTGTGCATGCATGTTGTGTAGCACAGAGCTGCCGACTCTCACGGTTTCACCATGTAACACACGCTTTTGCCTGCTTACACACGCTCACACGCCACACATCCAATTTCTCACGGCAAAAAATATAAAAAATACGCGCCCCCCATCAACAATCCCAATCCCCCCCCCATCAACAATCCCGATTCCCCCCCCCCCCCCACAGTCAACATTTACACCCGCGGACCCTGCTATAAAGTATGCATTACAAGATTCTACAGAATCTCACGCCAGCGAAAACCCAAAAGTTGGCAGCCCTGGTGTAGCATGTACTTATTTGTGTAGCATCTGCAGTAGCTAGCTATCACTGCTGTACACAGGGTTAGGGTTAATGGGGTTAGCTTGGCGAATGTTAGTACTTGCACTTGGTTCTATGAACATCTTTACTGTACCGACGGCGATATATTGTTTCACTTCTATGACAAATGTACTTATTGTAAGTCGCTTTGGATAAAAGCGTCTGCTAAATGCCCTAAATGTAAATGTGATAAAATGAGTAGGTGACTTCTGAGTCGAGGACAGTAACAAGTAAGCTATAGACCTGGGGTCTCTTTTATATCGAAGAGGGTCTCAAAGCATATGATTATCAATTTGGGGGCGCCAGCCCTACAAGAAATGAATCACAAAGCCTCAGCAAATGCTCCGAGATTGCTAAGGATGACAAAATGTATATTCACGTTTCCCGGGTTCCCGGGAACGACATATGAGATTTGGAGTTCTAGCCCTTACAGAAAAATAGTTTTCCCAAATGGGCTTCTTGTTGACAAAGCCTGTCAGAAGTGTTGCCAGAAGACCTAGTGGATCAGAATGTGGTGTAAAAGGCCGCTTTTGAGATGGGAAGGTCCTACCGCCCTGAAACTTGACAACCTTATTCTAGGGCCTGACTGGGACCCCCACACCAAAACTTGCCTGCATGTTACAGAAAATGACATAATGGCCATAGGTTGAAACAAGTGGATATTTAAGCAATATCACATGAGAAGGAGTGATGCTGTACTGAATTTCAGAACGGCTGTGATTCTGTCTTAGGTACGAGGCCGTAGGCAGCGTGTGTGGGCTTAACACGCCTCCTGCCATCAATAAGTTTTCATGGCAAAAAAAAATCCAGCTGTTTTTATGAATTCACAAGATTCCTCAAAATCCCAAGAGAAGCTGCATTTAAGGCTGAGGCTTTTAGGAAAGAGCGGGTCTGTTATCCCTATGGTTACGACCCACACCAACTCATGATACTTTTTTAGTACCGTTGTGTTACTGTTATTAGTGTTATAATGAGCGATGTTACATATGAAATGCACCACATACCGTAGCGTTATACTATAGGTGTCCAGGAAGCCTAACCCTGACTTGGATGTGGACATGAAACACATCGCTGCTCAGACAGAGATTCACCATCCACACACACCGGGGTGTTGATCCTGGACAAACGCTGCAATGTCATCAGATTAGAGCATCAGATCAGAACCTCAGATCAGAGCACCAGAGAAGAACATCAGAGCTTCAGATCAGAGCATCAGAACCTCAGATCAGAGCATCAGAAGATCAGAACCTCAGATCAGAGCATCAGAGAATCAGATCAGAATGGGCTTTCCGTATGAACAACCCCAAAGTCCTGAGGTGCTGCAAGTCAACAAACTAATAGCAATTCCATCAATATTACTTAAGGACACGAGCATCTCCCAACGTCTCAAGCATAAACCAAAATAAAACTAGATTGAACTAAACAGGCAGGACATGTATGCTTCTATGAAATAGAGCTCTTAAGTGAATGAGCTTCTTCTTTTGAGGTTAATCAAAATTCAGAAAAACTGCAGAATTAATTTTCTCAAATTAATGCATTATGCTTCCGTACATGGTGCTGTCTGATCAATGAAAATGCGTAGGGCAGGGGGCAAAAATGGCTCCAACTTCACCGGCAGGGCTGTTATCTCGATCCTGCTGTTGTCATCTAACTTCTGCGTCTGCTGCGTGTGTGTGAATGTATGTGCGTGTGTGCGTGCGGTGTGTGTGTGTGTGCGTGCGTGCTGTGTGTGTGAGCTGCTCGCTGCTTGGCACATGTGCACTTGACCAAGTGTGGAGGAGCCGACAGGCCTGCTATTATAATAGTAAGATGAGACACCGAAGCCTTTTTAGCAGGGTGATTATAGTCCAAAGAGGTTGCGGACGTTGGAAGCACACGCGGTTCAGTACACAGGCTATTACAGTTCAACAGATGTTTTGCAAAGTATTTCCTGACGTTTTTTGGTGGTTTGGTGGATTAGAAAAGGAATATCATTGAAGGAGTGCTGTGGTTTGAAAAGGTTAAGGAAACACTCCGCAGTAGAGGGCAAATTTACTCATTCTAGTGTCAGCTTGCTCAAGATAGTTGTAAAGATTCAGCCAAAACATCAGTTTTGCAAGAAAAATATATAGCACCAAAAAAAAGGGACATGAATGTTTTAATGTGTGTGTGAGTGTATGTCACAGACACCACATCAATGTGGTACAGGCAATATGTACCTACATTGTGAAACCAATGGCAGACACGTTGCTCAGACGCTACAAGATGGAGCAGAGATTATAGTCCATTCCTTTATGTTCAAGTGACCAGCAAGCGCCTACCACCACCACCTCCTCCCAACACCACCCACACACTCTGCATTGCCATGGAGGCTAACACAGCATATATCAAGGATCTTCTACAAGATGTTGATACGCATCCTTTTGGCTTCCTGTCTGGGTCCTGAGTTCCCAATATCCCTATCCCAATATCTGGCATTGAGAGGGACAGCCAGTTTGTTTTATTGATCGGTGTAAATCATTACCTGGAGATAAAACACACAAAAACATGCACTTTTACGGGAATAGGCATTCTTCTTTCGGTAAATACTGGAAATTGTACCGAATGATCAATGACGAAACACAGGTATATTGCCCTCAGACAGCAGTTTAAGAGAACAGACTTGGGCTTTCCTCCTCTAGATTGTACTGGTCTTGGTGTTGGTGAATTGTTTTGTGAATGCCGACAAAATGCACAGATTATCTAAAGGGTGTGTTCTTTTAATATGGATGGTTGCATTTAAAGTAGTGACAGGCCAAGGTAAGAACACTTTCAGAGAAATTTTGATCACAGATAGCTTAGATAGTTCTGTCTCATTGTTTCTGTTGTGGGTTATTTGTTAATGTGCATCCAATGTAGGCTGTGTGATTTAACTTTACAAGACACAGGCGGACATTATCTATTCGTAGATCGTGTCATGTCCGTGTGGATATACAAATACAAATACAAATACAAATCAAATTTATTGTCATTTTGTTGATAACAAGTACCAACAGAACGAGAAGGCGTTTCTCAGGGATCGTGATCGAGTAAAAAAACATACATTCCCACACATTCATTACAGTCATACATCCCAATGAAGAATAAATAGATGTAGCTGGCTAGCTGATAGCTGAAAGACCATAACATAATAATACCTGTAATGCATTTGATAAATAAAGACATTTAAAATACTCTAATAAATAGATAAAGTGCAACAGATAAAAAAAGATTTAAAGTGATGTGTGCCAGTCCAGTGAGTTCAGTGGGGAGATCTGGTGTCTGATGCTGGTGTGTTAAGTAATATCATTTCAAAATCTCAGAGGTGCATGACACACAGCCTATTGCTGTATGAAACGTGCGCAATACGTGATTATTGGTAGGTTTTGACTCCCACGCACGCTCTCGCATTGGAAGCTGAATGGCAATGATGCAGCTAACTACCACGTGTGTCAAACGCCTTGTTTGCACTCAAAATTTACTGCCGTGATAATATGACGTCAGACTCTGCAGTGGGAGGTGCTGAAGTGCAGAAATCCCGCCTTCCAGCGGTTAGCCACGCCCTCAAACGAAGCTGTTCACAGCGGGGGGTGAGTGGAGTTCGGTTTGTTGCGTTGCCTCGCATAACATAATTAATTCTGGGATAAAAACGTCAGAAATGCTGGTGATAACTTCCAGGGTAGCTCCCTCTGTCTGCTTTTCTGTGCATATGGTCTCAAATAAATGCAGACATAAGACACTCCCCTCAACATATCAAAACGTTGCCCTATTTGGTTGGAATTACCACGTGGAATTTCCCACGTGAGAAATGACTCCTTTCAAAGAGGCGGGCCCTCTCCCAAACTATGCTTGTTCAAACTACGAGAAGTGCACCTGTGTGAGACATGATCGTTGGTTGTAACTTGAAGAAGTGAAGTTTATTCTAAAAAACACACCACAGAGTGATTGGTGGTTTGGACTGTTGGAATCAGTGGAGTCTCAGCTTTCATATGATATATTGTTTGTGTAGATCAAGGATTAGCAACAATATCATTTTAATGTGCATGTGCACAGCTATGAAATACATACCTCATGTTTCTGCATGCTTCTCATTTAGTTTGGGGTTGTAATTGTCTGTCGGTTAGCTAACAATGGTTATGATCTGTGGCGTAACTATCGGTAAGCAGGTACGTCAATCTTTGGAGGGCACCACCCACCCCAGCGACTTCATCTTACCGCCCGGGCCTTGTATTCAGAGCTAGTTCTAAGTTTCAAACCCCCCCCCCCCCTCGTCAACAATCCCACCCACCCGCAATCCCGCCCCCCGGTCAACAATCCCGTCTGCCCGCAATCCAACACCCCGACTCCGTAGATTCTACAGAGTCTCACTCCGGCCAAAAACCAAAAAACATCCTGCTTATGGCCCCGTCGTTGGCTTGTTACGCCACTGGTTATGATAGACTAAAACTAAAGTATCTAATCTTTCTTGTTGCGTGTCACGTGACTACTTTTTCATGTGTTGTGCCTGACAAAGTCTTTGCAATTGGCTTTGTGTCAACAATTGAAGTGAAATCATACTATAACTGTTTGACAGTTGGCATAAGCCTACACGATAAACCAATTTGAAGACCATAAGTGGCTGCAGTGTAGCCTAGTCTAATTCAGGGCTTTATCAGGCACAGACATCAATATGATAATATGACAATATTGCTTGCTGGGTAATGGCAATATTCATTTGTTATCTTACTTTTTGATTTTCAGGAGTGACATGTCAACTGCTGAAAGTGAGGGGAACCACTTATCTTGACGTAAATAAAGACCGATTTTTACCAGGAGAAACCGTTTTGGTGGAATGCAACCGAGGCCGCTGGTTTTCCTACTTTGATCAACGAACCCAGAAAACAATTAATTGTACAGAAAGTGGGGAATGGGATACAGATGCAATATGCCAAGGTAGGCAACATTATTTTCACGCATCAATTAGTTGTAAATGCATAAATGTTCTTAGGATTGTTGTCCTCTTATGTGAACCAACCAGGTTGTCTCGATCCTTCAGGTTTGATTGGATTGGTGTGTTGTTTTTTTAACAATTGTTTTGAAATTAAAGTAAACCAAATACGTTTACGTACGTGTGCAGTGATCTATATTGAGAACTATGTAGATGCCACATTGTATGTTTTGGGATAACAATCATGCACTACTATAAGTTCCCACTGAAACATAATTGTGCTTCTTTATTCAGAGATCAGATGTCAGGATCCAAATGACCCTAATTTGAAACAACGGCTTCCAAGCAAATGGATGGGTGCTTATGCAGAATACTGGTGTAAAGAAGGCTTCACGCAAACTACTAATTGGGCTACATGCACGGAAAACGGATGGACACCAAACCCACTCTGTAAAGGTATTTTCATGGGGGATTTTTATTTGTATGTGCATATTTAGTTATGTGTGGTTTCTTGCATTTTCTACATTGTTGTACAGGTCAGTCCACGTTCTCATAGACATTGACCTCGACCCTTCTACACAGGGTCAGACATATTGTAGAGAGACAGCTTATCCTATTGAATGTAATGTGACAGGAAAATGACTGAAGTACCATGCTTTAGCACCGGGGAAAGAGTGACTATAGTACAGAAAGGGTGAATTGATCAAAATCGGTTTAATTTATTAACTTTTTATAATGTCTATTTAAGCTGTGCTTAATAATTAGACCTAACTAGACAGGCTATTCACTGCTACTGTGTAAATAACCCAATTTCTACTACTCAAATAACACAATCTGGAGAATTTGAATTATTTCCACATATACGGATAATGGATGTGACATGACCTCCTTTTAGAGCAGTTTCACTAGCAATGAGGCTCCATGAGAAGCAGCTGACAGCAGCATGATCCCCCTGAACATATTCTTGTCAGACATGCAGGAAAATATTTTCGTCAGGGGGATACTGTCTATGTAGAGTTTATAGAATTCTATAGATACTATGTTGCACAGGCGCTGTATTCTGCAGACCACTTTAGAACTCGTTTGTCATTGTTGTGTCAGGCTGTGAGTGTGCGTGCATGCTATGCTTAGGCTGATTGCAATCGTGTCAAGACAAATCTGATTGGCCAATACACATTGATAAATAAAATAATTTTCAAATTACTAAAATTATCCCTCTCTTCATCCCATACCCCAAACATGACATACAAAATGTCATGGAACAGAAACAACAACCAGAGATATTTATAATATCTATTCTAGTATTATATTTTATTATTCTATTATATTATTATATTATAATATAATATTATTATATTCTAATATCTATTATTGTCATTGCAGTTTTAAAGCTTGGCCACTAGGGGGTGCTGCAGCACCTGTCGCACCCCTACTTCCCGCGCCACTGTGTTGCTTCATAAATAGGCGTCAGTTAACGCCTATTCAGCAGGCAAATATTACCTGTGTGTGAGTGTCTGTACTGTGGTTGATTGTTGGTTTAAGCAGCCTCACCTGGCCCAAGTCACACTGATTAGACTCTGGGGCAGGTTGAGGCTGCACACCTGTTGTGCATTGAGTAATCAATGCACCAAAAAAAGGACATGTTTTTTTTTAAATCCGAAGTGACAGTTAAGGCTCAGTACAACCAAAGCAATCACAATTAAAGCTGCATGCAGCATTTAACGGTGCCAAGCCTGATTCGACCAATACAACCCTTCCGACCAATAAAACATTAAACCTAACCCTAACCCTACCGACTAATAAACCATCAAACCTAACCCTAACCCTACCGACCAATAAACCATTTTTTGCATTTTTGGACTGTTGCAATAGCGCCAACTTTAGCGGCAACTTTTGGCGGCCATGTTGTTTTGCCAATCGACATGATTTTACTTGAGCAGTTGGAACTTTGGGCCCCAACAGCCACTAAGTTGGTCCCGCTCAAATCAAACATTGCGTCTATGAACTGTGGCGTTTTTTGTGACAGGCCACGCCCATTTCGATGCCACGCCCTATTTGAAAAGATGTTGACTTTATTTTGTTCAGAATTTGATTCCAAACAACTTTTGTATTGGACTCAAGATCATAGGAGTCCAACTTGATGTTGATATGAGCATTTAACTCTTTTCGCGTTTTAAACCACACCCCTTTTAAAAGTCATTGGCTCCTGGGTGCTTTATTCTTTACTTTACAGATTTTATTTTATGTCAGATTAAAGACCTTGGTCCATAGATAATATGTGGCAAAGGATTTTTGCCTAAGTAAAAAAAACCTAGGATCCTTAGGGAATTGAGTGTTTTTAACAAAATTCAAAATGGCGGCAAATCTGGAAACCGGAAGTCATAGGTTCTTGAGACATATTTGTTCAGCATGATGATATGCATGTGGGGACCTCGGTTCCGCTCAAATCAAACATTGCGTCTATGAACTGTGGTGATTTTTGTGACAGGCCACGCCCATTTCGATGCCACGCCCTATTTTAAAATATGTTGGGTTTATCTTATTCAGAATTTGATTCTGAACAACTTTTGTATTGGGGTCAAGATCATAGGAGTCCAACTTGATGTTGATATGAGCAATTAACTATATTTCGTGTTTTTTTGATGGTTCTTAGCCTCTGGCGGCCATGTTGTTTTGTAAATCACCTTCATTTTACATGAGCAGTTAGAACTTTAGGCCCCAACAGCCACTGGGTTGGTCCCACTCAAATCAAACATTGCGTCTATGAACTGTGGCGATTTTAGTGACAGGCCACGCCCATTTCGATGCCACGCCCCATTTGAGAATTTGATTCTGAACAACTTTTGTATTGGGGTCAAGATCATAGGAGTCCAACTTGATGTTGATATGAGCATTTAACTATTTTTGCGTTTTAAACCACACCACTTTTAAAAGTCAATGGCTCCTGGGTGCTTTATTCTTTATTTTACAGACTTTCTTTCATGTCAGATTAAGGACATTGGTCCATAGATGATATGTTCCAAAGGATATTTGTCTAAGTAAAAAAACCTAGGATCCTTAGGGAATTGAGTGTTTTTAACCAAATTCAAAATGGCGGCAAATCTGGAAACCGGAAGTCATAGGTTCTTGAGGCATATTTGTTCATCATGAGAATATGCATGTGAGGTCAAAGTTTCATGATTGTAAGTTAAAGCGTTTACGAGATATGCTTGTTCAAATTTTGCATTTTTGGGACTGTTGCTATAGCGCCACCTTTAGGCCAATCAGTGTGATATTTGCTCTCTGTTAATCTTGACTCAGCCTCTACAGCTGTAGTAAGTTTCATAAAAAGCGTGCGAGCGGTTTAGGCTGTGTAATGCAAACGCGGCGGAATAATAATAAAACTAACAATTACAATAGGTTCCTCGCACTTTGTGCTTGGCACCTAATAAAACTAACAATTACAATAGGTTCCTCGCACTTTGTGCTTGGCACCTAATTAGATGACTACACAATTGCCGAGAGTGCAGAGTTTATGGAAGTTTAAAGCTACCTCAAGGTTCATCGTATTCTATTAAAGCCATTCAGCATAGTTTAACCCAGTGCAAAACCATCAGCCGTTAACATGAGTAGCCCAGGCAAGATTTTAGTGTTTTGTTTTTCTTGTTTTTCATTTTTTTCCACCTTGTTTGTCTTTTTTTCAGTTTGTTTCATCATCAATAGATGAGGAAATTTATATTTGGTTTTGGGTTAACATCGTGTGTGGCCTTTTTCTTTTTTTTTTCTTCAGTGAACCCCCCCTGCAATGTACCGACAAGAGTAGAGAATGCAGTTATTATGGAGAAGAAACGGGAGGTCTACAATTCTGGAGCCGAAGTAACCTACGCATGCCGTACCAATTACAGAATGGAAAGAGAGATAACAATTAGATGCCGAAGTGGTCAATGGAGTCCAGGAATTCCTATTTGCAACCGTAAGTGTTTTTTTCTAATGGCATTGCACACAAATCTAGGATTTCTGGCAATGTGACAACTAAGGTCGGAACGGTGAGCCGGGACCGTTTACGTTTGCATCGCGGATTCGCTCTTTTTCAGAACCATTACTTCTAATTAGTTTGATTCAGGTGATATCTTTTTATCATTTATGCCTACATTGTTATTATGCTCTTAAAATACAACAATAATCTGAGTGATCTTCAAGTGATTAGAGGAAAACTCGTGCTTACTAACTGTGTACTATGTACTACTATGTACCGTATGTATGCGCTCTCAGGGGTTGAGTGGACATACACCCTGCCATGAATTGCACCCAAGGTCCATGATAGACGATTGAAGTGAAATACTATAACTGTTTGACAGTTGGCATAAGCCTACATGATAAACTTTAACACCTACATTTTTTTAAATTGTCCAAAGTTACTTTGACCCAATTTGAAGACCAGAAGTGGCTGCAGTGTAGCCTAGTCTAATTCAGGGCTTTATCAGGCACAGACATCAATATGAGGGCTATTGCTTGCTGGGTAATGGCAATATTAATTTGTTATCCTACTTTTTGATTTTCAGGAGTGACATGTCAACTGCTGCGATTGAGAGGAACCACTTATCTTGACGTAAATAAAGACAGATTTTTACCAGGAGAAACCGTTTCGGTGGAATGCGACCGAGGCTACTGGTTTTCCTACTTTGATCAACGAACACAGAAAACAATTAGTTGTACAGAAAGTGGGGAATGGGATACAGATGCAATATGCCAAGGTAGGCAACATTATTTTCACGCATCAATTAGTTGTAAATGTATATATCTTCTTAGGATTGACATGAACCATCCTGGGGCCTCATGTACAAAGACTTGCGTGGATTTCTGACTAAAACTTTGCGGACGCCAAAATCTGGAAAGCTGCTGCGCACAAATAAATCCGGATGTATCAATCCTTGCGTAAGCACGATTTCACGCAGATTCTCTTTGTACATCCCAATTAACGTGAAATTGAGCGCACATGCACGAGCCCGTCTCTCCACCCAGTCTCCTCCCTCATTTAATATGCTAATTCGTACAAATAGGCCTGCAGTAGTGCGCTCGTTAGGAGAAAGGAGAACATGGAGAAAGGAAGAAAAAATAACTTTAGTGAATGCGAGGTGGAGGCGCTGATTTCGGAGGTAGAGGCCAGAAATAAGATCTTGTTTGGCTCTCTTTCCTCCAAAATCAGCACCAAAAGCAAAAAACTGGCGTGGGAAAACGTTGCCAAGTCGGTCACTGAGGTTGGGGCGGAAAGCCGAACTGTGGCTGACATAAAAAAAGTGGACGTAAAAAGAAAGGTCTCTGCCTACGGGAGAAGCGTGGGTCAGAGCGCAGCGGGGCGGAGTCTGGGAGCTCGCCCTATTTGAGCAAAGGGTGGCAGCTGTGATTTGGGATCGGCTCCTTTTTGACCAAAAAATCATAATAGTCGCGGAACACCCGTTAATTTTGAATGCGACCATCTTCTAACAAGGCCAACACTGCCATTGTCAACATATCGATTATTGCCACATTTTGCGCATGCTTTTATATTCTCATTTATTTGGATGCATGCTGACGATAGGTTGTATCCATACACCCAATGTGTCAATAATATGTACATAATTCGAAATTGGCCGACTGGTTCATTGATGGATTGATTTTAAGTAACAATGGCTTGTGCTTACTCCACTCAACATCACATAATAATATTGCAGTCAAGAATTTCACAACAAATGTGTGAAGAGAGATCATATGTCATGCGTGGTCCGGAAAATATGTAACGTTTAATAAACAAGCAATCACTGAAAATAATATTGCTGGGGCTTCCTTTTAATTGCAATATTGACAATTTAGTTTTATGGGTCTGTTTAAGTTTAGCCTAACAACAGTGTCATATTATGCGTCTCGACAACAATAACGCATGATTGAAGCGCATTTAAGATCACGCATTCCGACGTTCAAATCCACTTTGAACTCGCCTCATATTGCAATATTACTTCTTGACTCGTGATCGCGTAGGCTTAATGTTGTTGCGCTGCATTGCCTCTATGTGCCGCCAACTGACAAAATGCAGCAGAAATGTGCGTAAGCCAGGCATTTAGTTTGCGTGGAGAACCGCACTTTCTCACGTCAAGTCAGTCTTTGTACATCCGAACGTTTGCGTGAGTTGCTTACGCAGCTTTTTTGTGCGTAAGCAAGCTTTGTACATGAGGCCCCAGGTCATCTCGATCCTTCAGGTTTGATTGGATTGGTGTGGTTTTTTTGTAACAATTGTAATCAAATGAAAGTAAACCAAATAAATTTACATAAGTGTTCAGAAATCTATATTGAGAACTATGTAGATGCCACATTGTACGTTTTGGGAAAACAATCATGCGCTACTATAAGTTCCCACTGAAACACAATTGTGCTTCTTTATTCAGAGATCAGATGTCAGGATCCAAATGACCCTAATTTGAAACAACGGCTTCAAAGTAAATGGAGGGGTGATCATGCAGCATACCGGTGTAAAGAAGGCTTCACGCAAACTGCTAATTGGGCTAGATGCACGGAAAACGGATGGACACCAAACCCACTCTGTAAAGGTATTTTCATGGGGGATTTTTATTTGTATGTGCATATTTAGTTATGTGTCGTTCCTTGCATCTTCTACATTGTTGTACAGGTCGGTCAACGTTCTCATAAACATTGACCTCGACCCTTCTACACAGGGTCAGACATATTGTAGAGAGACAGCGGCTCCTGTTGAACGTAATGTGTCTTGCTTCATAAATAGGCGTCAGTTAACGCCTATTCAGCAGGCAAATATTACGTGTATGTCTGTACTGTGGTTGAGTGTTGGTTTAAGCAGCCTCACCTGGCCCAAGTCACACTGATTAGACTCTGGGGCAGGTTGAGGCTGCACACACCACAGTTTATGGAAGTTTAAAGCTACCTTAAGTTTCACTGTGTTCTATTAAAGCCATTCAGCATAGTTAAGCCCAGTGCAAAACCATCAGCCGTTAACATGAGTAGCCCAGGCAAGTTTTTAGTGTTTTGTTTTTCTTGTTTTTCATTTTTTTTCCACTTCATTTTTCACTTCATTCATCATCAATAGATTAGGAAATGTATATTTGGTTTTGGGTTAACATTGGACAATTCCGGTATTTTGAACATTGAGCCCCATTTCTGGTTTTTCTAGGATGAAATAGAGTGGTTGACACTGAAATTTTGACTATTGGTCCTGTCTCGGGTATTTGGCTCATTTAGAATTTCCCCTGCCTGCTTCAGAATGGCTGGCTATGGGCATTCACAAACCTGTCCTTAAAACAACCCTAAACGTTTGTTTTTAGAAATGTCAGCCTCTACAGCTGTAGTAAGTTTCATAAAAAGCGTGCGAGCGGTTTAGGCTGTGTAATGCAAACGCGGCGGAATAATAATAAAACTAACAATTACAATAGGTTCCTCGCACTTTGTGCTTGGCACCTAATAATAATAATAATAATAAAACTAACAATTACAATAGGTTCCTCGCACTTTGTGCTTGGCACCTAATTAGATGACTACACAATTGCCAAGAGTGCAGAGTTTATGGAAGTTTAAAGCTACCTCAAGGTTCATCGTATTCTATTAAAGCCATTCAGCATAGTTTAACCCAGTGCAAAACCATCAGCCGTTAACATGAGTAGCCCAGGCAAGATTTTAGTGTTTTGTTTTTCTTGTTTTTCATTTTTTTCCACCTTGTTTGTCTTTTTTTCAGTTTGTTTCATCATCAATAGATGAGGAAATTTATATTTGGTTTTGGGTTAACATCGTGTGTGGCCTTTTTCTTTTTTTTTTCTTCAGTGAACCCCCCCTGCAATGTACCGACAAGAGTAGAGAATGCAGTTATTATGGAGAAGAAACGGGAGGTCTACAATTCTGGAGCCGAAGTAACCTACGCATGCCGTACCAATTACAGAATGGAAAGAGAGATAACAATTAGATGCCGAAGTGGTCAATGGAGTCCAGGAATTCCTATTTGCAACCGTAAGTGTTTTTTTCTAATGGCATTGCACACAAATCTAGGATTTCTGGCAATGTGACAACTAAGGTCGGAACGGTGAGCCGGGACCGTTTACGTTTGCATCGCGGATTCGCTCTTTTTCAGAACCATTACTTCTAATTAGTTTGATTCAGGTGATATCTTTTTATCATTTATGCCTACATTGTTATTATGCTCTTAAAATACAACAATAATCTGAGTGATCTTCAAGTGATTAGAGGAAAACTCGTGCTTACTAACTGTGTACTATGTACTACTATGTACCGGGCGCTCTCAGGGGTTGAGTGGACATACACCCTGCCATGAATTGCACCCAAGGTCCATGATAGACGATTGAAGTGAAATACTATAACTGTTTGACAGTTGGCATAAGCCTACATGATAAACTTTAACACCTACATTTTTTTAAATTGTCCAAAGTTACTTTGACCCAATTTGAAGACCAGAAGTGGCTGCAGTGTAGCCTAGTCTAATTCAGGGCTTTATCAGGCACAGACATCAATATGAGGGCTATTGCTTGCTGGGTAATGGCAATATTAATTTGTTATCCTACTTTTTGATTTTCAGGAGTGACATGTCAACTGCTGCGATTGATAGGAACCACTTATCTTGACGTAAATAAAGACAGATTTTTACCAGGAGAAACCGTTTCGGTGGAATGCGACCGAGGCTACTGGTTTTCCTACTTTGATCAACGAACACAGAAAACAATTAGTTGTACAGAAAGTGGGGAATGGGATACAGATGCAATATGCCAAGGTAGGCAACATTATTTTCACGCATCAATTAGTTGTAAATGTATATATCTTCTTAGGATTGACATGAACCATCCTGGGGCCTCATGTACAAAGACTTGCGTGGATTTCTGACTAAAACTTTGCGGACGCCAAAATCTGGAAAGCTGCTGCGCACAAATAAATCCGGATGTATCAATCCTTGCGTAAGCACGATTTCACGCAGATTCTCTTTGTACATCCCAATTAACGTGAAATTGAGCGCACATGCACGAGCCCGTCTCTCCACCCAGTCTCCTCCCTCATTTAATATGCTAATTCGTACAAATAGGCCTGCAGTAGTGCGCTCGTTAGGAGAAAGGAGAACATGGAGAAAGGAAGAAAAAATAACTTTAGTGAATGCGAGGTGGAGGCGCTGATTTCGGAGGTAGAGGCCAGAAATAAGATCTTGTTTGGCTCTCTTTCCTCCAAAATCAGCACCAAAAGCAAAAAACTGGCGTGGGAAAACGTTGCCAAGTCGGTCACTGAGGTTGGGGCGGAAAGCCGAACTGTGGCTGACATAAAAAAAGTGGACGTAAAAAGAAAGGTCTCTGCCTACGGGAGAAGCGTGGGTCAGAGCGCAGCGGGGCGGAGTCTGGGAGCTCGCCCTATTTGAGCAAAGGGTGGCAGCTGTGATTTGGGATCGGCTCCTTTTTGACCAAAAAATCATAATAGTCGCGGAACACCCGTTAATTTTGAATGCGACCATCTTCTAACAAGGCCAACACTGCCATTGTCAACATATCGATTATTGCCACATTTTGCGCATGCTTTTATATTCTCATTTATTTGGATGCATGCTGACGATAGGTTGTATCCATACACCCAATGTGTCAATAATATGTACATAATTCGAAATTGGCCGACTGGTTCATTGATGGATTGATTTTAAGTAACAATGGCTTGTGCTTACTCCACTCAACATCACATAATAATATTGCAGTCAAGAATTTCACAACAAATGTGTGAAGAGAGATCATATGTCATGCGTGGTCCGGAAAATATGTAACGTTTAATAAACAAGCAATCACTGAAAATAATATTGCTGGGGCTTCCTTTTAATTGCAATATTGACAATTTAGTTTTATGGGTCTGTTTAAGTTTAGCCTAACAACAGTGTCATATTATGCGTCTCGACAACAATAACGCATGATTGAAGCGCATTTAAGATCACGCATTCCGACGTTCAAATCCACTTTGAACTCGCCTCATATTGCAATATTACTTCTTGACTCGTGATCGCGTAGGCTTAATGTTGTTGCGCTGCATTGCCTCTATGTGCCGCCAACTGACAAAATGCAGCAGAAATGTGCGTAAGCCAGGCATTTAGTTTGCGTGGAGAACCGCACTTTCTCACGTCAAGTCAGTCTTTGTACATCCGAACGTTTGCGTGAGTTGCTTACGCAGCTTTTTTGTGCGTAAGCAAGCTTTGTACATGAGGCCCCAGGTCATCTCGATCCTTCAGGTTTGATTGGATTGGTGTGGTTTTTTTGTAACAATTGTAATCAAATGAAAGTAAACCAAATAAATTTACATAAGTGTTCAGAAATCTATATTGAGAACTATGTAGATGCCACATTGTACGTTTTGGGAAAACAATCATGCGCTACTATAAGTTCCCACTGAAACACAATTGTGCTTCTTTATTCAGAGATCAGATGTCAGGATCCAAATGACCCTAATTTGAAACAACGGCTTCAAAGTAAATGGAGGGGTGATCATGCAGCATACCGGTGTAAAGAAGGCTTCACGCAAACTGCTAATTGGGCTACATGCACGGAAAACGGATGGACACCAAACCCACTCTGTAAAGGTATTTTCATGGGGGATTTTTATTTGTATGTGCATATTTAGTTATGTGTCGTTCCTTGCATCTTCTACATTGTTGTACAGGTCGGTCAACGTTCTCATAAACATTGACCTCGACCCTTCTACACAGGGTCAGACATATTGTAGAGAGACAGCGGCTCCTGTTGAACGTAATGTGTCTTGCTTCATAAATAGGCGTCAGTTAACGCCTATTCAGCAGGCAAATATTACGTGTATGTCTGTACTGTGGTTGAGTGTTGGTTTAAGCAGCCTCACCTGGCCCAAGTCACACTGATTAGACTCTGGGGCAGGTTGAGGCTGCACACACCACAGTTTATGGAAGTTTAAAGCTACCTTAAGTTTCACTGTGTTCTATTAAAGCCATTCAGCATAGTTAAGCCCAGTGCAAAACCATCAGCCGTTAACATGAGTAGCCCAGGCAAGTTTTTAGTGTTTTGTTTTTCTTGTTTTTCATTTTTTTTCCACTTCATTTTTCACTTCATTCATCATCAATAGATTAGGAAATGTATATTTGGTTTTGGGTTAACATTGGACAATTCCGGTATTTTGAACATTGAGCCCCATTTCTGGTTTTTCTAGGATGAAATAGAGTGGTTGACACTGAAATTTTGACTATTGGTCCTGTCTCGGGTATTTGGCTCATTTAGAATTTCCCCTGCCTGCTTCAGAATGGCTGGCTATGGGCATTCACAAACCTGTCCTTAAAACAACCCTAAACGTTTGTTTTTAGAAATGTGCAACTCACCGAGTGGTTAATGGTGTTTGTTGATGTTCCAAATCAAGTGTCATAGTGAAATACAGTTTGTCGTGTTTTATTTGGCATTTTGTAAATCCCATTGAAACGGAACCGGACCGGTACCGGAAACGGAAATGGGGCTGTTTACGTTTGGTTGTATTTTTGCTCAGTATCAACAGTAGGGCTAGAGCGAGCGAAAAGACTACAACCAGCCCCCCTTTCTGTTTCAGGTCAATGAGCAATGAGTCTTCCAACAGAAGGATCAATGGATTTACAAAATGCCAAACAAAAGAGAGTATTTTCAGACAACTTACTACTTTTACTCCCCACAATATAGAACATTCTACTCCTTACACGCTGTCATCGTGGCCGAGTCTAGGCAAAGCCCCAAGTAGATTAGCCGATGACTAGGGAGCGGAAAGCTCTTACCCAGTTGATGGCGAAACCCAAGAAGGAGAGATGATTTATCACTGTCATAGGGTCTCTTCTCACAGCTTCCCCTGAATGGCACAGAAGTAGATTGTCGAGATAAAAATAAAGATAATATTTGCTTGACTCTTGAGCGGCCCCAGCACCACCTCCACAAACTACCAGAGTGATTTAACTTTTTTTTATTTTTAAGTGTATGTACTTCTAAAGAAGGAAAAAAACTCATGTCACAACTGTCCAAAGTTTCTGACCAGATTTTAAGAAATGAAGTGGGCTACAGTTCTGCCCTTCTAATACAGGACTTCTCGCTCAATTAATTAAATGAAATCAATTAAAATGGCCGCTGTTGCTTTGGGTATTGTCACTATTAATTCAATTTGATATCAATTTGATTTGCAGAAGTGACATGTCAACTGCTGTGAGCGAGAGAAACCACTTATCTTGATGTGCAAAAAGGGAGAATTTCATCAGGAGAAACCGTTTCGGTGAAATGCAACCCAGGCTTCTGGTTTTCCTCTGATCAGCGATTTAACTTTACAAGACACAGGCAGAGATTGTGTAATGTCCGTGTGGATATAGTTTCAAAATCTCAGAGGTGCATGACACACAGCCTATTACTGTATGAAACGTGCGCAATACGTTATTATGTCTTTCTTGGTTCGTGGCGGCTCGCAGGGTTTGACTCCCACGCACGCTCTCGTATGGGAAGCTGAATGGCAATGATGCAGCTAACTACCATAAAGGAAATCACTTCCAGCTGGCAGAAGACATAAGGCACAAAATGAAGAAGTGCAATAATCGGCGTAAACATAATGCTTTTTTACGCATTGTTTCCAGATTAATCGCAAGCGTTAACACTGACAGGAAGCCCTTATACATCTATATCTATATATAGATAGATATAGATATAGATCTATGACATTCTGTTTTATAGCTGATGGCTCTGAACTGGAGAAGGTGGAGGCTGCGGTCGTGCCTGGGTCCAGTGCAACAACCACGGCAGGTGAGGAGCATCACAGCTGTGACCCACAAAATTCTACGTCCGAACCAGAGGGAGTATTCACCCACACAGAAAATGCCCCTCATTAAGTGTGTCAAACAACTTGTTTGTGCTAAAAATTTACTGCTGTGATAATGTGACGTCAGACTCTGCAGTGGGAGGTGCTGAAGTGCAGAAATCCCGCCTTCCAGCGGTTAGCCACGCCCTCAAACGAAGCTGTTCACAGCGGGGGGTGCGTGGAGTACGGTTTGTTAGCTTTAAAAACTTGCGGGAGCTCCAGGGTAACTCCCTCCGTCTGCTTTTCTGTGCATATGGTCTCAAATAAATGCAGACATAAGACACTCGGTTGGAATTACCACGTGGAATTTCCCACATGAGAAATGACTCCTTTCAAAGAGGCGTGCCCTCTCCCAAACTATGCCCTCTCCCAAACGATGCAGATCTTCTCAAGTCTCGTGCATGCATGCGCTCAAATGCAGGCGATCTGAAACACGCCTTATTGTTCGTTCCCAGAGTGACTCGCTAAGCAAATTCAAATTGTGCTCTCGCGAGAACTCCCAGACACTAGATCAGGGCTATTCAACCTCCTTAACAAGTGGGCCAAAAAGGAAAACCACTGGCGGTTCAGGGGCCACACATAGAGTAAAACTATGTCAATGAATCGCTACAAATAAATCTTACTTAAAGTAGTGTTAACTTAATAGATATAGTACTATTACATGGAATAAACTTGGCAGACGCATTCCTTTCTTCTTCACTTTTAATTGTATCATTATAACATTTTTTGTTAATAAATATTTGTCGGTCCGTACGCTTTTGAATTGGCGATTTTTACAATCAATCATAAGTTTTTTTGGCTTGGAGACACATCTTGAAGCGTGTTGTTGTAAGTGACTTTCTCTGTGGCCCGCCAGCAATAAATGCAACTTGAACTTGACTGAGCCAATAGCAGGTGCAGACAGAGCCTTATATGCATGTGTATGACAGATTTAATGGATTTGTTTTATTTATCATATTACATTGTAATATGATAAATTACGGAGCCGCCGAAGTGACATGAAGGAAAATAAAAAAGACAAAAAAAGACATACTAACATACGTACTGGGGACAAACAATGACATAGTTTTGCGAGATCTTCAGTTTGTTTTGCGAGATCTTGACTTTGATTTGCGAGATCTTGACTTTATTTTGTGAGATCTTGTGTTTGTTTTGCGAGATCTTGACTTTGATTTGCGAGATCTTGTGTTTGTTTTGCGAGATCTTGATCCAGCCTCGCCAGACCCACACGCACATTGCACTCTGCACGGCGAACCGCTGGTCTGTGTCCCCCTCGGGAGCGGGTCCACGGACTCCAGCCTCGCCAGACCCACACACACGCACTCTGCACTCTGCAGCATGGCGGAGCGCTGACCAACGTGAACTCTCACTCGGGAGCGGGTCCGCGGACTCCAGCCTCGCCAGACCCACATGCACATTGCTGGTCAGCAATGTGCTGGCCAGGGTCTGGCGAGGACCCTTTTTAGGCTGCACGCGCAGCCTAACTCTAGCCCCAGGAAAGGAGCAAAACAAACGGCAAAACACTGGTCCATGTCCCCCTCGGGAGCGGGTCCGCAGACTCCAGCCTCGCCAGACCCTGGCCAGGTCAGCAATGTGCGTGTGGGTCTGGCGAGGCTGGAGTCCGCGGACCCACTCCCGACGGCGACACGTGTCCCCCCCCCCCCCCTCCAGCCTCGCCTCTCCAGCCTTTGCAGAGCCGCTCCCAAGGGGGTCTCGCCCTCCCACCATCTCCAGGGCACATCCACCACCCCGATCGCCAGCCGGCCCTTTGAGCCCAAATCAAACTCAAGATCTCGCAAATCAAAGTCAAGATCTCGCAAAACAAACTCAAGATCTCGCAAAACTATAGTCAGTGTTTGTCCCCAGTACATTTTTTTTTCTCTCCTTCATGTCACTTCGGCGGCTCCGTAATGGAAGCCCATTCCTGCCAGTGATAAAAAAGAAAATCCCCATTGTAAGTCATAATTATGAGAATTAAAATTCATAATTAAATAAAAAGTTTCAATTAAGAGTCAATTATGAGATAGAAAGTAAAGTGCATGCGCTCCAGTAGCGCTGTTTTCAAAGGTCTCTTCATCGTCACCATCATCGCTGGCATCCCCAACCATGCTTAAATTAACTAAACAAATTAGATCTGTTCGTGTAGCTTTGACAAACAGATCTAATTTGTTTAGTTGTAATGGTGTACTTATTGAAAGACTTTAACAAAAGTAACCATAGCTGTAATTCTTACCTTATTTTATTTTTTATTTTTTTATTATACCGTGAGGAGAAAAATATTAGATTTTATTTTGAAAGCGCAACACAGCGTCTTGTCACCGGTGTTTTGTGCCCCTAACTGTGCGTTCACACCAAAAGACACAATTTTCGCCTGTTCGCGCGAAGCTGCGTATGTTGTCGCACGACTCAGCGAAATCTGTCGCTGTGCTTAATGTGTGCACTGAAACGTGTTGCGGGGCAAATTTTGTCGCAGAGCATTTTGCCCGCCAACGGTCATTCATGCCAATTCATTCTCATCAACCATGGCCGAGATCACCACTATTGCGTGTCTGTACCTGTTGTGGAAGAGGGAGAGACGCCGGAATGCCCATTGTTTATGGGTTAATAATATAATCTGGAGGCGCACACCGCTTTGTGCCGTGATATTATATATATCGTATATATTATATAGATATAGATATTTATATATAATATATATTTATATACTTTATATACTTTCTCCTCCTCAAGCTGCGGTTCACTGCTGAGTGCAGGGAACGGTTGGTCCAGGGCGATGTATATTAACAGGGGGACACATGCATATTATGAACACAAGTCGACAACGATAATGTATACAATACTGGTAACAAACGATGTTTGTTAATGTATTGCCGCATATCATTAAATAGACCCACAGTTGCGGTCGGTTCCGAACGGTTGGCCCAGCCGGCTGAACGGTGATTGGCTGTTTTACGTTATTTCACCCAGGGAGTGAACTGATTGGCTGTTACGTGACGTCAGCCAGGGAGTGAACGCTGATTGGCTGTTTTACGTTACTTCACCCACGTTACCCACAGTCAACACTGATTGGCTGTCTCACCGCGAGTGCCGCGAAAGAAGTTGAAATATTTAAACTTCTGCGAAATCTGTCGCTCATTCGCGCGACAAATCCACGTGAACGTGCCCGCCCGTTTTGGGGAAAACTGTCGCCCCGTTAATCAAATCTTGTCGCGGGTCCCGGCGACAAAAAATTTCGCCCGATACGCGTCTCTACGTTCACTTTGCATTGAAATGTGTCGCGGGGCGAAGTGCGGTGTGAACACACAGTAAAGGAGCCTTCAAGGCAGCGCGCAGGGTTGTCCCGGTTTCCACCAACCACTATGAAATGTCCCCTTGTCCGCGATTACATAGCCAACGTGGTCTAATTATAGCCCGATCATTAACTAAAAACCACATAGAAACATTAAAGCATCCAACATATGATTTCAACAATGTGTGAGGGCATACGCAACAGGGATGGACGTACAGTGGAATGCTGATGGAAAACCAGCGGACGAGCGCTGGGCGGAGATGTTTGCGCATTTCAGAAGCAGGGAGATTCGGTACAAAAATATGTCTAAATTGTCAGTTTGCCGTGTGTCTGCCTGGCACTAATGCTCCCGTTGAGCTGATCTTTCCATCATGAGCAATACTTGGACTGACGAGAGAAACCGCATGACCGTTCCCACCTGAAAGGCGTTGCTTGTTACAGGGGCCAATTCCACAGCAGAAGAATCGATTTTGGAGCAAAGTCACTCCTCAAACAGATATGTGTAGGCTAATTTGAAGAGCGTCTGTCTCTGAGCTCTATGAGGTTGACCCCACACACACACACACACACACACACACACACACACACACACACACACACACACACACACACACACACACACACACACACACACACACACACACACACACACACACACACACTTTGCCTCAATATCAGAATAACACCCATAGGACAAATAGCAATGGTGGGTGGAATGCCATAAAGTAGGTCTGTATATGTGTTACACCACTCAGACAACGACAGTGTATTTTAGTTCAGTTTAATTACTTCGAGAGTCAGCATCATCACCAGAACAGCAAGGTCAAGTTCACAAGACTGCGAGCACCACGTTAATTTCCGGCTCCCCCTAACCTCTGAACCTTGACTTCTTCTGAAGGCCATCTGCTGGCGAGATGACAGAATTACTCACTGGAAATAAAACTATCAACTATTAAATTAGTAATTCTGTGTAAACAAAACAAAATACTTTTAAAGGGGTATTTCCAGGTGCTACATTCCTCCCCTGCAAAATAAAGGTTGTTTTTTTCTGATCTCAGTCCTTTTTCTCGGGTGACACACTTAATGGATATTTAGTACTTAGTTCAAAGTTTTACTGTGTCCATATTTCTCTTTACAACAGTCTATATTGAACTTACAAACAGTCTTTCAGTAGTATCCCATGGAAACAAGTGAAGGATAACCCAGATGTGGTCCAAACATCCATGGAAGTGGCCAAGTCGTACAGTATTGTCCATAACCTGAGGTCAGTGCATTTACATACAGTGGGTTAGTGGGAAGCCCCACCACACGATGCGTTGGATGACCTAATGAGTCATACGTCAGTGTTTCCCTGGGTCGTCTTTCCCTCTGTGAACGACGAGGTTGCATGTCAGTGAGTTCTGGCTCCTGGTGACCAGGACAGTCTGCAGTTGGAACTGTCTGTGGCACCTCTTCTGTGTCAACCCTAGTAAAATCAATTCCAGTAGTGTCCTTGTCCACAAGCACTGGGGCTGGAGTATCCTCCCTGACCTCCTCTGCGTCAGCCTCAGGTCCAGGCTGAAGTATTTCAGGAGCATTTTGAGGTACAACATTTTGCTCTCCAGTCTTGTGGTGCTGGTGCCTCAGTCTATTAGCCCAGTAGTATTCATCCTCACTTGAGCTCTCTGAGTCCTCGGATGTATCTTTTGTTTTGTTCTTCTTGTGTCTCTTTGCTTTTTGAACAAGCTGATTTTGTCCAGTTTTATTTTCTAGTTCCTGCAGTGGCAAAGCATCACAGGGCATTAACATATTACGATGGAGGATTCTGACTCTCCCTGTGCCACGTAAGGACTTGACTTCATAAACTGGGCTGTCTTTCCCCTTTTGGGAGACCACAATGTGTATTTGCTTTTGCCAATATGAGCGCAATTTCCCAGGCCCTCCTCGTTCTGACATATTTCTGACAAGGACTCTGTCACCTGGAGAAAGCACTGCACTTTGCTTCTTTTGATCATAGTATGTTTTTCCTCTTGCTGTAGTCTTTTTGATAGTTTTGGATGCAATGTCATATGCTTCTTTCATTTGTTGCTGCCATTTTTTAGCATATTCCTCAAGAGAGTTACATCCTTCCTCCTCACTTATCCCAAATATCACATCAATCACATCAATCTACCAAAAAGCAAATAGAAAGGAGAGTAACCCGTTGCTTCACTAGTCGTACAGTTGTATGCATGTACAACTTTGCCCACATAGTCACTCCAATTTCCCTTCTTCTCCTCATCCAAGGTCCGCAGCATAGATAACAATGTACGATTAAATCTTCCAGCTGGGTTCCCTTGAGGGTGGTAAGGAGTTGTTTTAGAGTTTGCAATGCCTGTGTTTTTTTGCAGTTGTCTGAATAAACTCTCTGCCTTGATCATGGTGTATTTTAGCAGGGAAACCATATTTCAGGGCAAAATCATTAAAAATCTTATCTGCTGCCGTTTTGCCTGATTTGTTACGGGTTGGGTACGCTTGAGCAAACTTGGTAAAGTTGTATAGAAATGATCTCAAATGGTGCCGTAGCAGGTATATGCAGGGGCGTACTTAGTCATTTGGGGGCCCAAGGCAAAATTCTCGTTCTGCACTGTGTGTGTGTGTGTATATATATATATATATATATATATATATACACAGTGCAGAACGAGAATGTGGAGGGCCCCAATGACTGGGTTTGCCTTGGGCCCCCAAATGACTAAGTACGCCCCTGCATATACCTGCTACGGCACCATTTGAGATCATTTCTATACATATTCTATATATATATATATATATATATATATATATCTCTGCTTCATTTTCTCAACCCACACCAACTAGTTTGTTTTGGTAACGTCTTCCTGAATCAAGCCTGGACATGCACAGTAACATGGAATAGTCCATTGCATGAGAAGGGAGGGGGGGGCAGTCAAAAGATCATGATAGATTAAGCATTTTTATGGATTTTTAAGTGCGCGAATTAAGACAAAAAAAATAATTGCTTTAAATCGAAGAAAACTTTGTTTGGGGGCCCCTGGAAATCTCGGGGCCCCAGGCAATTGCCTGTGTTTGCCTAATGGTAGGTCCGCCCCTGGGTATATGACACATGGGAGCTTGGGTGTGGACTGCAGGTTTCTTTTGAATGTTACATCTACACACTTTTGTAATAAAAAACTCAATGTCCTTCTGCATCCCAGGCCAATAGAACCTCTGTCTAGCCAGGTGTAAGACCCGTTCCACCCCCAGGTTACCCATTTCACAGTGAAGGTATTTGTAAATCAACTCTTTATACACTTCAGGAAGTACGTTTTGCGTTTTAACAACCCCTCTTGAGAAACAGTCTTTTCCACTCATGTAAAAGTTGTATCCCTCTTATCTTGTCTGGTTTCTCTCCAGACTTTTTCAGCTGGATCGCATAGGAAATGGCAGTGTCTTGCATCTGTGCCTTCAGCAGCTCCTGCCGTGTTATCTTTATGTCTGACTGGATATCGGCAGCTATTTCTTGAACATGTGGGCTGCACGTAATGGCTGAGATCCAGTTTACATCGTACTCTTTCTGATTTTCAACTGCAGTGAATATTGTACCCTCGGGGCCACACTGCTCTGTGCATTCACACATTAATGCATCCATACTCAAATGTGCCCGGGACAGGAAGTCTGCGTCCGTGTTTACTTTCCCCGGACAATATTTTAATGACAAGTTAAAGTCAGCCAGCTCGGACACCCAGCGATGTCCTGTTGCAATTAATTTAACTGTGCTCAGGACATAAGTAACAGGGTTATTATCGCTGTACACAGTTACAGAGGAAGCATAAAACAAATAGTCTCTAAACCTTTCTGTAACCTCCCACTTGAGTGCTAAAAACTCCAGTTTTCCTGAATGTAGTTGATCGTTTTTTTCTGCTGGTGTCAATGTCCGTGAGCCATAGCCGATAACTCTCAGTTTGCCTCCCTGTCTCTGGTAAAGGACTGCTCCCAGCCCCTCCTCGGAAGCGTCAACATGCAAAATATATGGATCCTCAAATCTGGGATAAGCCATTACAGGTGGGTTAGTCAAGACATCAACAAGATAGGTCAATGCTTTTTGGTGTGTGTCAGTCCACTCTATTTTTTTATTCGGAGGGGGTTGTCCTTAGCCTGGTCGCGCCCACACTAGTGACGTCACGCCTCGCAAAAGCGCTGCTGACTTCTAGTCTGGCCAACCGTGCTATTAACTCGATTTCTGTCTCCCGAATTTTCGGGAACTCCACCCTCTTTTTCGAGAGCCAATCAACGTCGAGCCTCTCCAACGGCTCTGGGTAGAGGCGTGTTCAAGTAAGTGACGCTGTAGAGCAGCGACCGGAACCTCATTGTAAACAGCAGCATGGAGCAGCGGACAGCGTTCAACACAGCAGTCGATGCTGTGTTGAAAGATTTCAACCGGACATTTGTATTGAAAACCGAGCAGAGAGCAGCCCTGGAGGCATTTATAGAAAAGAAAAAGGAAAGAGCGGTGTGATTGGTTTAAGCTTCGACACCGCCTATTCTGGCTTCGACCAATAGCAGACTGAGGCATTTGAGGGGGGCGGGTAAACCAGGTTTGAAGGATGCGCTTTGAGAAATGGATTCTCTTAACGTCTTGGCCAGACCCAATGCTGAGTATCAACATTGGAAAGTCGTGCCAACCAGGCTAGGTTGTCCTGCCCTCGCTGATTGAAATTTTGACTTAGATTTCGTACTCTGGTTTATGTCTGATGAGAGCAGGTCATACAGGCATTTTGCATGACGGGAAACTGTTTCCCACAGACCAGGTAGCAATGTGTGGTGGATTTGTTGACGGGGGGGGGAGGCGCGATTACCGGCTGGTGGAGTTGTTGACGGGGGGAGGCGCGATTACAGGCTGCTGGAGTTGACGGGGGGCGGGGGGGTATTATCGATAATAGAAAATGCGCGGATCATTTTATTTCTCGTGTGTCTCGTTTTTCGCCTGTGCCTAAAACCGCCGCTGCTTATAATGCTTACGTTATAACCGCTGGTGGAATTGTTGAGGGGGGGGGGGCAGTTGGGTTGCGGACTGGATTGATGACGGGGGGGGGGGGGGGGGAGGAGAGGGCACGATTACAGGCTGGCGGAGTTACATTTAGAAATTGTGTTAAAGTAAAAATAACTAAGAAAAGCGGAATCAATTTGTGGCGCTCGTTGTTCATTCTGTGGCGCAGCGCCACACATTGGCCTATGTGTAGGAAACACTGGGAAAAATCCTGCATGTAACTCCTATAATAACCCAGGAATCCTAAGAGTTTACGGAGCTCTCTGATGTTTGTAGGTGGTTTTGTTTTAAGCGCTTGTACTGCAGCTATCTCTTTATTATCCATTCTGTAGCCGTCGGCTGAGATCACTTTTTCAAGGTAACGCACACTATTTTTGAAAACGTCACATTTATCCGGCCTCAGCTTGATTCCCCAGGCTTGTTGACGTTTTAAGACTGACCTCATATCCTCAACATGCTGAGAGAATGTTTTGCTGTACACTAAGACATTGTCTAAATAAGGAATACATATCTTGTCTCTGAGTCCTTCGAGGCCCACTTCCATACTGCGTTGGAAAGCTGACGGTGCATTAGTGAGGCCAAATGGGATTCGGTTCCATTCGTACAACCCCCATGGGGTTGTGAAGGCTGTGCATTTCCTGGAGTCCGCGCTAATGTTACCCTGGTGGTAAGCTTTGCCCTGGTCCAGTACACTGAACCAAGCGTTCCCAGCCAGACCATCAAGTATTTCCTGAATGCGTGGTATCCTATCTGGGATTGTCTTTTTATTAAGCCCCCTGTAATCCATACATAGTCTCAGGCCTCCGTCTCGTAAACAACTGCAGATGCATATGGGGAGGTGGATGAAACCTTTCGTTAACAAGTCCTGTATGTGAGCTTTTACCTCCTCATACAATGGTCGTGGTATGGCATTATATGTTTTAGCTACTGGGGTATTATCAGTAAGCATAATGTCCATCTGTAAGTTTTTAATAAAACCAACCTCATCTTTGTCCCTTGCAAATACACTTGACTCTTCTCTGAGCATTTGTTTAACAACTGTTTGTTGTTCACTGGTCAAGTGGTCCAAGTTGACAGGTGGATCCCACTGTTTGTCTTTGGAATCACTCAGTGACTTTTCTGTGGTAGAATTAAGTTGAGCCGGGGCATTTTCGACAACTACTGCATTAACATGGTGCTCCTCTGGGTACACGGGATAACATTCTGTTATTCTCTGTATGCTCCCTATCATAATTTTACCTGGCATCGAGATGTCATGCTGTGTGGCATTTCTGACATAAATGTTAACTTTACGCAAGGAGCAGGAAATGTTTACCGGCTGGCAAGTGATTTCCAATCCCTCCTCTAACAAAATATTTTCTTCGGGTTCAAAGAGCATTTCAGCATTTACTTTGATATCTGTTTTTACAGGGCAGCTAATGCACTTGACTTGTCCCCCTGGAACTACAATGGGCGTGCGTCCTGTTCTGACTGGGTAAGTAACATTGTCATTGGTAGCTTCCTGAATCAGATTTAGGAGTGCCTCTGCCTTCCCTGAACCTAGTCTTAGTGACTGTCTGAGCAGAGCCACTTTTTCACTGGGCTGCACCTGGACTTTTTGATCTCATTATTTCCACAATGGCATTGAACCCTATTATTGGTCTTTGTACTACGTCACTGCTCACTAGCACTGGGACTATTACTTCATCAGACTCTGATGTTTGACCTTTTGGGTCACACAGATTGAGACTAACCTCAACCCATCCCTGAAAGGGAATCTTTGAGCCATTGGCTGTTCTTAAATCCAGAATTTCCTCACCCTTTAACAAGTCACTGATTGGATGGATTTTTGCATCAGGTAAGTTTTGGGATTTCCATGCCTCACTCATGACTGATACTTGTGCCCCTGTGTCCCACAGACCTAAAGTCTTAACCTTATTCATTTTGCACCAGACTAGACGAGTGCCCTCTCATTTTCATCATATTGCGCAACCTGTGTTGCCGTTTGACAAGCCTGTCATGATGGACTGTGAACACTGGCTTTGGACTAGCTCTTTGTTATATTTCAGGCCAGATGGGCACGCTCAGATGCAGACAGTACCTTTTGGCGTAGATCCAGCACTCTGACCAGAAAATCTAGTGGTGTTTCCCCAGGTCCCTGCACAGCTTTTGTCAGTTGTTGGTACAATGCAGTTGCATCCTTTTCTGCATAGTGGGCTCTAAGTATTTGTCTAAGGGTAGCAAGGGTGAGATTATTTTTCCCCTCCAAATAACTCCTCAGTTTCAGCCCAGGCCTCACAGCACGAATAACTGCTACTACAATTTCAAATTCAGTATAGCCTGTTCCTAGCCCACTTTCAATCTGATGTTCCAGGCTACTAAAACTAAGAGTGTCTTTTGAGGTTGACTCACCCACATGTCCATTTATTTTGAAGTCCTTTCTGAACCCCCTTGAAGAAGCGTAGTAGCTGTTGCTCATGGACTCTCTGCCTCCGCGTTGAGTCTCATTGTGCCGCGCTGTCTCCAGGGCTCCTCCTTGTTCCAGCAGTGACAGAGATGGTGTGCTGTCTCCTCGTTGTCCTTCCGACGCGGGCTGTGCCGAGTGAGCTGCTCCCCCGTCACCAACCACATGTGTGGCGAGTGCCGCTGCTCCCCCGCCATCGGCCGCTGCTGTCCCGCCGTCGGCCGCTGCTTTCCCGCCGTCGGCTGCTGGTGCTGCTCCCGCATCCGCGTAGTCGGTCACCGGGTTGCCTCGCAGAGTGTCAAGGAGGTCGTTCAGTTGCAAAAGCACAGTCATGCCTTCATCCTCTTCCAACAATAACTCAGTGCTCTCACAAAAGTTGATAACGTGCTTAACCAGTGCACGGCGAATTTTACCTGTAATGTCTGCTGAGCCTCTAATACATGCCTTCTCTTTAGCCGTCAACTGGTGTAGTTTATTATAGAACAGACACACGCTCTTCAAGAGCCGAGTGCAGAGAGAGAGAGAAAGTTAGTGGGAGTATTCTCTTATACAGAGTCACAGACATGGCGCAACAGCGCCTCCTCTTGGTTCTGAACAGGTAACTACAGTTACATACAATCATACATATATCAACAATATATTAACACTCCCACTTATGAATGACATGTATACTGTACAACTTTAACATAGTCAAATAAACAAACAAAAATAACATGGCAGTCAAATGTCAAACATTTACACACCGAACATGACCCCTGTCAATTTCAATAGCTTGAGTTTGGAGACAGGCTTGGTCATAGCATCTGTGGGACAGTACACAAGTGTCATCTTCTCTTCTCTTATGGTGGACCTAATGAAGTGATACTTCATGTCTACGTGCTTACACCTTTGCCTGCACACAGGGTTCCTAACAAGTGCAATAGTCCCCTGGTTGTCCTCATAAACAACAGTTTTCATGTACCCATAGGTATCTATACCTTTCAGTAGTTGCTCCAAATAGATACACTCCTGTATTGTTAGAGCTAGAGCCATGTATTCGGCTTCGCACGTGGATAGTGCTACTGTGGGTTGCTTCTTGGTTTTCCATGAGACCAATGAGCTGTTTTTACTCAAGCTCACACAATAACCACTTGTACTACGCCTGTCGCTGGCGTCTGACCCCCAGTCTGCGCCACTGTATGCTCGAAGGCCTAGACCCTCACTGCTCTTTCTGAAACAGAGCTGTTTGTCTACAGTACCCCTGAGATAGCGCAAAACATGTTTCACTGTAACCCAGTGCTCATCTGTGGGGCTAGCGAAATGCTGTGATAGCCTGCTTACCACAAAGCATAGGTCAGGTCGTGTACAGGTAGCTAAGTAGATGAGGCTGCCTACGACCTCTCTGTACTTTTTTACATCAGCCATTTCAGGCGCATCCTCAGAATAGTCTATCTTTTGGTCACATGGTGTCTCCCTAGTTCTACACTCCTGCATGTCAAAACGATTCAGGATCTTTCCAACATACTTCCCTTGTGACATTTTTACGCAGCCATCAGACTGGCTGAAGTCCATGCCCAGGAAATGCTTTAACCTGCCTAGGTCTTTCATCTTAAACCTGGTGGAAAACATGGACTTCACCTGCTCTAGACTCTTAGTGTTTTTGGCTGCGATGAGAAGATCATCCACCCAGATAACAACTATTACCTTTCCTGTCTGTTTGGACTCTTTTGTGTAGACACAGTGGTCTGCTGGGTTCTGTGTGAAGTTATCATCTATTAGACATGTGTGAAGCATCTCATTCCAATTACGCCCGACTGTTTCAGGCCATAAATGGACTTCTCTAATTTACAGATTAGCTTCTCTCCCCCCTTTTCGTAACCCTCAGGTTGTTCCATGTAGATATCTCGGTCAATGGGCGCGTGCAGATAGGCTGTTTTTACGTCCATTTGATGTAATATCAAGTTGTCTTGGGCTGCCTTCTGCATCACTACACGTACACTGGTCAGATTGGCTGTAGGTGAGAACGTCTCGCCATAATCTATCCCTGCCCTCTGGCTATATCCTTTAGCCACAAACCTGGCCTTGTACTGGTCATGTCCATCACTGTCCTCCTTAATCGAGTATACCCACCTACCTCCCACTGTCTTTCTGCCCTCTGGCAATGTAGTCAGGGTAAAGGTCTGGTTGTCCTCTAAGGACTCGATCTCCTCGTCCATTGCTCTTTTCCACTTTCCTGATTCAGTTGATGCCATGGCCTCTTTAAAGGTCAGCGGCGCACCACAAACTGTTCGGTAGCAATAGTCTATACTAGTGAGTGTAATGTCATCCTCGTTACTATCTTCCTGAGTATAATCTCTCAGATACCCTGGAGGTTTACGCTCTCTGGTGGGATATCTCCCACTGCTTGAGGCCTGTGGCGTCACCCTAGGGTGCTTCTCGCCATCATCCTCTGGTGACTGTGGACCGCCAGTCTGTATGTCTGTGCTGAGGACACTAGGCTGTGGTGTCTCTCTCTCCTCACCGTCTATTCTGGGGTCCATCCCTAGCTCCTGAGTCTGAGTCTCGTTCTCGCAGGTTGTCTTTGTGACAAACTTTACCAGCCTGTGTTTTTGCACTTTCCCTTTGTTGGGGTAGTAAACTAGAAAGGCGGGACTGCCCTTGTCATGCCCTACAAAGAGTCCTCTCTCACACCTAGGATCTAGTTTACCCCTGTCCTGTTGGTAGGCGTAGCATCCTGACCCGAACTTGTGCATCTTGGCTAGATCACACTTTTTCCCTGTCAGTGCTGTATAAGGGGTAGTACCTGTGTGCTTATTAAAGCACCAATTCCTGGTGTAGGCTGCTTCCTGAATGGCATAGTGCCAAAGGCTCTTAGATAGGTTACTGTCAATCATTTTACACCTGCCTACCTGTTTACTGGGCCAGCTAGATCTGTGTTTACCATTTCAAGTGGTGTCTTTACCTTGTCAATTGGATCTCTGTTTCTCGTTTGAGTAAACTTCCCCTCTATGCACACCTCACATTCTTTATCAGGCCTACATTTTTCACCTTTAATGTGCATGCGTACTGTTACATCCTGCAATTTCAATATGTCCTCGTAATTAGAATGACCCATGATCTCATGCCATGTCTGGATATCATGGCTGACATTACACACATCATTTTCATCACACTCGGTCTGCCACTAGTACATTCTCTTACATACATGGATCTTAAACCTTGTGCCATCAGGCACCACAAGAACATCTTTACCTTCGTCAAAGGATACCTTGGCACCACTAACATTTTTTTGAATGATTAGAATACATTTTTAGAATTTTTAAAATGTATTCAGAAAATTTGTATTCAAATTTTGATCAATATTATTCTTCCCATGTTATTTATTATTCTACAAAACTGGATGATTAGGCCTGCAATTAAAGAATTGGTTTGATATTTATCAGTTCATTACTGCCGTTCAAAATGAGTTTTCTTTTACCTTTACAAATGTATCTTTTTAGTAGAATAAAATATATTTGTGAATGTTTTTCAGTGTAGTTCATTTAAGACATATTTCGGTTCAAACCATTAACGGATCTGTCAAGTTTCCGTTATGTGTCCCCCCCCCAATGTTAAACTCATTCTTACGCCCCTGGCTATGGTTACTTTCAAGTCTTTCAATAAGTACACCGTTACAACGAAACAAATTAGATCTCTGTTTGTGTAGTCAGAAATCTGAGTTGTTTAGTTAATTTAAGCATGGTTGGGGATGCCAGCGATGATGGTGACGATGAAGAGACCTTTGAAAACAGAGCTACTGGAGTGAATGCACACTTTACTTTCTATCTCATAATTTCGACTTTTTATCTCATTATGACTTTTTATCTCACTATTATGACTTTTTATCTAATCATTTCGACTTTTTATCTCATTCTTTCGACTTTATTATCTCATAATTATGACTTACAATGGGGATTTTTTTTTCATCTTTTCAAAAAAAACAAGAAGGAATAGGCCTGCACTAGATTATCAAACACAATTTTGACAAAAACAACAAAGGTGAGACATAATCTTTGGTTGTAACTTGAAGTGAAGTTTATTCTAAAAAACACATCAAAGTGATGTGGTTTGGACTGTTGGAATCAGTGGAGTCTCAGCTTTCATATGATATATTGTTTGTGTAGATCAACGATTAGCAACAATATCATTTTAATGTGCATGTGCACAGCTATGAAATACATACCTCATGTTGCTGCATGCTTCTCATTTAGTTTGGGATTGGGATTGTCTGTCGGTTAGCTAACAATGGTTATGATAGACTAAATCTTAAGTATCTAATCTTTCTTGTGGTGTGTCACATGACTACTTTTTCATGTGTTGTGCCTGACAAAGTCTTTGAAATTGGCTTTCAAAAAAATGGCTATGTGTCGACGATTGAAGTGAAATCATACTATAACTGTTTGACAGTTGGCATAGGCCTACATGATAAACTTTAACACCTAAATCTTTTTAAATTGTTTTTAAAAGTTACTTTGACCGAATTTGAATACCATAAGTGGCTGCAGTGTAGCCTAGTCTAGGTATTCAGGGCTTTATCAGGCACAGACATCAATATGAGGGCTATTGCTTGCTGGGTAATGGCAGTATTAATTTGTTATCCTACTTTTAGATTTTAAGGAGTGACATGTCAACTGCTGCAAGTGAGAGGAACCACTTATCTTGACGTAAATAAAGACAGCTTTTTACCAGGAGAAACCGTTTCGGTGGAATGCAACCGAGGCCGCTGGTTTTCCTACATTGATCAACGAACCCAGAAAATAATTAATTGTACAGAAAGTGGGGAATGGGATACAGCTGCAATATGCCAAGGTAGGCAACATTATTTTCACGCATCATTAGTTGTAGATGCATAAATGTTCTTAGGATTGTTGTCCTCTTATGTGAACCAACCAGGTCGTCTCGAACCTTCAGGTTTGATTGGAGTGGTTTTTTTTAACAATTGCAATCAAATTTAAGTAAACCAGAAATGATATTGAGAACTATGTAGATGCCACATTGTCTGTTTTGGGAAAACTACTATAAGTTCCCACTGAAACAATTGTGCTTCTTTATTCAGAGATCAGATGTGAGGATCCAAATGACCCTAATCTGAAAAAACAGCTTTCCAGTAAACGGAAGAATAATTCTACACCATATTCGTGTAAAGAAGGCTTCACGCAAACTAATTCTTTGGCTACATGCACGGAAAAAGGATGGATACCAAACCCACTCTGTGAAGGTTTTTTCATGTTTTTTTAATTTATATGTGCATATATAGTTAGGTGTGGTTTCTTGCATTTTCTACATTGTTGTACAGGTTTGTCAACGTTCTCATAAACATTGACCTCGACCTGACCTTCTACATAGGGTCAGACATCAGACTAACTAGACAGGCTATTCACTGCTACTGTGTAAATAACCCAATTTCTACTGCGCAAATAACACAATCTGGAGAATTTGAATTATTTGCACATACACAACCAATGGATGTGACATGACCTCCTTTTAGAGCAGTTTCACTAGCAATGAGGCTACATGACAAGCAGCTGACAGCAGCATGATCCCCCTGAACATCTTCTTGTCAGACACGCAGGAAGATATTTTTGTCAGGGGGTGCGCGGGGGGTATGTATTCTGCATACCACTCTAGAACTTGTTAGGGTTACTAGTGACGCTCATGAACATGGCGGAACATATATTTTACTCAATATAAAAGAATAAACCATCATATCACATACTTTACTATTGATTGACGTTGTAACCGTCTGTTGGCATCGACTTTGCTCAGTTTTAAACGTTGTAGGCTACTGGTAAACCAGCTCCAGATAAGGGCAAGTGTAGCCTTCCATACAGTGGCAATACAATGTGCTTCTCATAAATGTAATATAGTGAGAATCTAGTTCTGTAGTCCTTCCCCAACAGATCTTAAAGGACCCACAAAGACGCTGGTATAGAAAAGATAAATCTTAATTTATTATGACACAATAACTATAGTAAATATAAACAAGGAGGTAAGACCTGGTCACATAAAAACACAGTCGCCCAACATCTTATTCAATCAGTTCAGTTATTGCACAGCACTCAAAAGATGGCGATACACAGCACAACAAGATAGTCTAAGCACATAGTAATACAAGTGACAAACCACAGCAAACTTATTATTATGAGCTACCATGAACATAGATTAATGGACAACACGCGCTCTCGACCAGGCCCTAATAATTAGGACCCCCCCCCATCCCAAAAGAAACAAAAGAAATGAAATTCAAACCAAAATAGATGAATATAATAATTAAATTCCCACAGAAGCTTGGAGGTAAACTATACAGGGGAGAAAGCGGCACAAACACTCAGACGCACGCCACGTCTGAAACAGACCAAAAACACACATAATGACACACAGCACACAGATAGAAACATCTCATCGTCAGTTAAACGTTCCCTGTACTATACAGTACGTTAAACATAAAATCAATCGTACATATGGCACACCATTTGTAATAAATATACGGGAAATGTAGACAGAAGTATTGCTAAAGTGCAATTAGACTCACGAGTGGCTACCTTGCGCAATGACTCCCGACACGACACGCCACGTCTTTGGGCAATGCTCTCCGTAGCCCCAGTTCGCGGCGATGGACCGATCAGTGTAAATGAACACGCTCGCTCGTCCAATTACACATTAGACGCAGGTGGTACCACCCCCGCCATCAACCTCCTAAAGTCCCCGAGATCAAAGCGGCTCCCTCTGTAGGGAGGGAGTGTATGCAACCAATGAATATTTAGTCTATACTTAAACTAATAATTCACCCCGTCACACCCATCCCAGCTTTAAAAGCTCACCGTCCCGGTGAGACTCTGGTCCCTCTATACCCAAGGTCTAAATGTCATGTGCATGGGGGCAGCGGGGGATCTAGGTCTACCTTCAATTGAATTGGTGTGGCCTACGTTCACAGAGGTTGCCGTAGGAAGATGGAATGGGTTACTATGCTGTCCTGCTCTAGCCCGTGCTGAGCGTCTTACTGCCATAGCAAGATTGGGGGAGGGGCTTGGTGCATTTTCCAGTGTCATTGCCTCATGGACATCAGGCTGTATGTGGTCTGGGCTATAGCTTGGTGTGGTTACTGCTGGCTCGTGGGGAAGTGGTACACCTTGATCACCTATGGGGAATGTTCCCTCAACTGCCTCTAGACTCGTCGCGGGCTCCATCACAATGATTTCCTCATCATCGCTCTCTTCTGCCAGAGGCGTCCCTCTCCTTCCATCTCCCCTCCGCTGGGGACCTGCTGGTGCTCTGGGAATCCTGATGGTGAGGGTGGGTTCCGCTCGCACCTCAGCTGGAATGACCCGTAATTCGGCCCGGTTGATGTTCTTCTGGGCACCTGTTCCATCTTGTGGGCATATGGTGTATACTATCCCATCTTGATCCAAGGCTCTCTGCACTTCGTAGACCGTTGAATCCCAAAAGTCTTGAATCTTATGGCGGCCCAACGGATGGTTTCTTCGGTGGACCAGCGTGCCTGGTGCAAGTGGCTGGCTTACTGAAGGAGTAACTTGTTGGTTTCGGCTCTCTGCGGCCACAGTTAACTGATCTCGGGCATGGGCGTAAATTTCCTTGAGATTCTCCTGATGCCGTTTCAGCCAATCATGAGTGCACACTGGGTCCAATTCTTCTTCCGCATGGCCCAAGAGAAAGTCTACCGGCAATCGCACTTTCTGCCCGAACATCAATTCGAAGGGAGAATGCCCAGTTGATGCATGCGGAGTGGTGTTATAGGCAAAGAGTATTTGAGGGAGTGCCTGCGGCCATCTGCGCTTCTGCTCCGGGGGTAAAGAGCGGAGCAAGTCATGTAGTGTACGATTGAATCTTTCGCACTGCCCATTACCCTCCGGATGATATGGTGTTGTTCGGCTCTTCTCAATATGATATAGTTGGCACAGCTGTTTCATGAGGTCTCCCTCAAAGTTTCTTCCCTGATCACTATGGAGTCGCTTAGGCACCCCGTAGTGGTAAAACCACCCCTCTGTCAGTAATTTCGCCACCGTACTAGCTTTCTGGTCGCGGGCTGGGTAAGCCTGTGTGAACTTTGAGAATACATCCGTTACTACAAGGACGTTTTCTCGGCCATCCGTAGACTTCTCTAGTGTTGTAAAATCAATGGCAACAACATCAAGGGGGCAGGATGCCATCAGATTCCCTGGAAAAGTCCGAACCCTTGGGCGGACCGCTTTTGCCACCACACAGCGGCCACACTCCTGACAGTGCTTTTCAATTTCATGAGTCATGCCCGGCCAAAAGCATCTCTCTCGGATGAGTTGAGTGGTTCGTTCTATGCCCTGATGCCCGTGATCGTCATGGAGGCTTATCAAGACTTCGCGCTTTAAACACTGTGGCAGAAGGAGCTGGAGTGTCTCCCTAGTCTCCCCTGGCAGCCGGATGCTTCGGTACAAAACCCCCTCCTGACACTGAATTCTCGGCCATTCCTTAAGAAGCCTTTGCGTTCCTGGTGGCAGGAGTATCCGTTCGGCTTTGGTGGGCAATATTCCTCGCTTCCACAGGAGACTAAAAGGTCCAATAACTGCATCCATAGACTGCAGAGACTGTAGATCAACCTTTTGCCGTAGTGGAAGGGCACTAGTCTGTTGGCACAGGACTTCGGTTGGAGGCTCAATGGAGCCCAGAGGCAGGATGGCTAGGCCTGGGGCAACCGCAGCAATAGGGACTGGGTCAGGGAGCCTAGAAAGTGCATCCACATTTCTATTTGCAGTGCCAGGTCGGTATCGGATGTCGAAGTCGAACATCGCCAGCTCTGACGCCCAACGGTGTTCTGTCGCCCCCAACTTGGCTGTTTGTAAATAACTTAGTGGATTATTGTCTGTGTAGACAACAAATTTCACACCCAGCAGGTACTCTCTAAACTTACTGGTTACGGCCCATTTTAGGCCCAACAGCTCCAGTTTCCGAGAACTGTAGTTGGACATGTTCCTCTCTGTAGGGCGGAGGCCTCTGCTGGCAAAGGCGATGGGTTTCCTTTGCCCACCTTGATCTTGGGCAAGAACAGCCCCGAGTCCTGCATGACTAGCATCAATTTCTAGAATGAATGGTTTTGTAAAGTCAGCATAAGCTAGGACTGGTGCACTGATCAGCTGATCTTTAAGGGTCTGGAAACTCTGCTGGCATTCTTGGGTCCACCGACTTCCTAGAGTGTTCACCCGGGCTCTGGCCTTGCTCTGACTTGCCTCCACCATAGCAGCTAAACGATGCAATGGCGTGGCGACCTTTGCAAAGCCCTCCACAAACCGACGATAATAGGACGCGAATCCTAAAAAGGACCTCAATTCCTTCGTAGTCGTCGGCCGCTACGGCTTTGATTTTATCTGGATCAGTCGCTACCCCTGACGCAGAAACTACATGCCCCAGATACTTCACTTCCGTTTGAAAGAAATGACATTTGGACAGTTTTAGTTTAAGATGGTTATTTTGTACGCAGGTTAGGACAAGTTCCAGGCGCTTCAGGTGTTCCTCAAAGGAAGAGGAAAAGATGATTATATCATCCAAATACAAAAGTAGTGACTGAAAGCTTTGATCTCCAAAAATTCTCTCCATCAACCTCTGGAAAGTGCTTGGTGAATTGCAAAGACCGAATGGCATGCGATCAAATTCAAACAGGCCAAAGGGTGTACAAAATGCAGTCTTAGCCTTGTCAGCCTCTGCTACTGGCACCTGATTGTAGCCACTTGCAAGATCCAGAGTCGAAAACCACTTCGCTCCCGTCAGTGCGTCCAAAGACTCTTCTATTCTAGGTAATGGGTATGCGTCCTTCTTTGTCTTACCATTCAGAAGTCGGTAGTCAACGCAGAGTCTCATGTCACCCCCTTTCTTTTGTACGATGACTATAGGTGATGAGTAGGGGCTAGAACTAGGCTGGACAATCCCAGCCTCCAACAGCTGTTGGATATGGGCCTTTACTTGCTCATACTGGGACGGGGGCAGGCGGCGGTATCTCTGTCGGATGGGGGTGTCATCGGTGAGAGGGATTTGATGCTCGACTAGAGTGGTACACCCCACATCTCCTTCCCCTCTACTGAAGACCCCATTATGTTGGTAGAGAAGTGCCTTCGCTTTCTTCTCTTGCTCTGCCGATAACATGGGCCATGACAGATTGGAGAGGTCTATTGTGGGAGTGGCCTGCACCTCTGCCGACTGAACTATGGCAACCTGTCCCCCACTGCCCCCCTCCACAATATCCACAGCACACCCTGCAGACATCACTTGTACGATGTGAAGCTCACCCAAAGTAGTGTGTGGTTGAAGCCACACCTCTTGTGAACTTACATTGGTCACGGGTACTTCTACCACCCCCTTAGTCACTGACAATAACGCTTTAGATATTAATAAACCCACGGGCCACTGGGTGTCTTCTAACGGGGGCTCTAATAACACAGAATGAAGGGACAGCTTGGCAGCGCTGGGGCAAACTAGGGGAATGAGCTTAAGAGATCCCGGGGGAATACGTACTGCACCCCCCTGCACTCTAGCCTTACCCAAGTACCCTTTACTATAAAGGTGTTCGATAGATTGGCATGTGGTAAAGACCTGCTGCCAAGCCTTACTGTCTTTATCCCTTGACGGTTTGGAAAGGGTGAGGTGGAGATCTGCAAACAATTCCTTGTAACAACTTTGGATTATGTTCATCCCTATGAGTCCTGGTACTGCCTGTTTTTGTTGTCGGGTGAAAGGGTCAACTGGATCACGTACTACTAGAATACCCATACTAGGAAATGTTTTACCCAACACTACAACATCCAGTTCTACATAACCTGAGTATGGAATTTCATAACCGTTAGCGGCTTGTAGTTGCAGCCAGTTACAGGGTTTGAGCGACTTGTCACATGATTGAAAGTTTTCCAAAAAAAAAGTTTCTGTTATAGTGGAAACCATAGAACCCGTATCCAGAAGACAGGGCACTACCTCCCCCCCCATTGAGATATGAACCACGGGACACTGGCCTATGAGTTGGGGCATAGGGCTGGGGTCATTAGGTGTCAAACGATGTGAGTCGGAGGGAGCACCTCCTGGTGTTTGACTCCACACACCAGGGGGCGCTAGTTTCCCTGAGGCTGCAGAGACATGGATTGCTCTACTAGTTGATTGTGAGTCATAGCCCTCTGTGGCACTCCTTGAGCCGTTACTTTAGTGGACTCTACATCTACGCGACAATATTTGGCTATATGACCAGCCCGATCGCAGCGCATACAGATTGGCTTGCCATCTTGTTGAAAACGATACGATTTAGAAGTGCTCCCCCCACCCCGTTGATTAACCTGTGGGCGAGATGTATTCAACTGTGTCAGAATGGCATCCAACTGCGCCTGCTGACGGCGAAGACACTCCTTGAGATCAGTCAATTCATTATTACTAGCAACTATTGCATTAGACTCTGCACCCTGTCCAACCCCATAGAAGCATGCATGTCAAAAGAAAAGGCTTTCGGTCTGGGTTTAGTACCTTGCTTTCCCTCTTCCATCCATTTAATCGCTACCCCCCGAAGTGTGAGGAAGCTCATATCAGGGTCTAGTGCTAGCCGTATTTTTAACTCTCTTCTCAGCATGTCATCGTTAACACCTTCAGCAAATTGATCGCGCAAAACCCTGTCCGAATTTAAAAGCCCACCAGGAGTTTTTTTTATGACTGCATCCATTAGAATTTTTATCTCATGAGAAAAATCCCGTAAAGATTCGCCCTCTTTTTGATGGCGTTGAAAAAAACACAGCTGTGCTGCTACGTAGGACTGCGAACAACTGAAATTGTCAATCAATATCTTAATAATCTTTTCAGCTGTGTCCCTATTTGAAGCGTCATGGAAATCCAACTTGGCTTTTGCACCCCCCTCCAAATGGTCACACAAAAACACTTGTTCCGCATTGGACATTGGCCTAGCCTCAAGACATCTACGGGCCTCTTTGACCCATTGATCAATAGTAAGTAGGTCTGTAGACAATTTACCAGTGAATTTAGAACATTTCCTTTCTCGTGGGACATACACATAACGTGTGTGCACCAAAGCCTCTGATGCATTATTAGATGTAGATTGTTCAGAACTACTAGCAGCAGATGGTGCATGGGACTCACTGTTCGATGTCGACCCATGTGTTGCACCGTCTTGGCTCCGTCTCCGTGATTTCAAATGTTCATTTTCAGCCCGAAGCTGTCTAATTTCGTCCATTAACCCCTGCAGTTCCTCCATACCCTCAGGGGATGACATTGTCTTTAAACTCTGGGCTGGTCTTCAGCGTGTCCTTCCCTGACAGACTTCCCACGATGTCCCACGATGAGTGTGCTGCCGCTTCTCCCCTGAAACAACAACTTCCCACCTCCAAGCCTCAATCCCAAACGAAAATTAACAAAATAAGAAAAAAAAATAAAAAAATCTATAACCAGTCTTTGGATCCTGCTGCAGTCAACGCCAGATGTAATATAGTGAGAATCTAGTTCTGTAGTCCTTCCAACAGATCTTAAAGGACCCACAAAGACGCTGGTATAGAAAAGATAAATCTTAATTTATTATGACACAATAACTATAGTAAATATAAACAAGGAGGTAAGACCTGGTCACATAAAAACACAGTCGCCCAACATCTTATTCAATCAGTTCAGTTATTGCACAGCACTCAAAAGATGGCGATACACAGCACAACAAGATAGTCTAAGCACATAGTAATACAAGTGACAAACCACAGCAAACTTATTATTATGAGCTACCATGAACATAGATTAATGGACAACACGCGCTCTCGACCAGGCCCTAATAATTAGGACCCCCCCCCCCCCATCCCAAAAGAAACAAAAGAAATGAAATTCAAACCAAAATAGATGAATATAATAATTAAATTCCCACAGAAGCTTGGAGGTAAACTATACAGGGGAGAAAGCGGCACAAACACTCAGACGCACGCCACGTCTGAAACAGACCAAAAACACACATAATGACACACAGCACACAGATAGAAACATCTCATCGTCAGTTAAACGTTCCCTGTACTATACAGTACGTTAAACATAAAATCAATCGTACATATGGCACACCATTTGTAATAAATATACGGGAAATGTAGACAGAAGTATTGCTAAAGTGCAATTAGACTCACGAGTGGCTACCTTGCGCAATGACTCCCGACACGACACGCCACGTCTTTGGGCAATGCTCTCCGTAGCCCCAGTTCGCGGCGATGGACCGATCAGTGTAAATGAACACGCTCGCTCGTCCAATTACACATTAGACGGTGGTACCACCCCCGCCATCAACCTCCTAAAGTCCCCGAGATCAAAGCGGCTCCCTCTGTAGGGAGGGAGTGTATGCAACCAATGAATATTTAGTCTATACTTAAACTAATAATTCACCCCGTCACATAAATAAGAGCAACAGGATAGTAGGTGATAGGCTACAAGGAAATAAAGGCATGCGAACTTGAAACTGATCTTACTAAGTTCGGTTTGGTTCTGACTGTTTTTTATTGGATAAAAAAAACCCTTGCTGTTAAGAACTTGATGCGCTCTCAGATTCCCAATGCAGTGCACATGAACGGTCGCTGTCGGGAACACGCGTAAGCGTGAGCGTCATCACTGGTGAGCCGTCTCGTTATCACCAGGACCATGGACGTTCCTTTAGGCTAATTGCAATCGCGTCAAGACAAATCTGATTGGCCAATACACATTGATTAATGAAATAATTTTCAAGTGACTAAAATTATCCCTCTCTTCATCCCATATCAAAACATGATATACAACATGTCGTGGAACAGAAACAACAAGAGATATTTATAAGCTATAATTTTCTAATTACTAAAATTATCCCTCTCTTCATCCCATATCCCAAACATGACATACAAAATGTCGTTGAACAGAAACAACAACCAGAGATAAGCTATCATTTTATTGTCATCGCAGTTTTAAAGCTTGCCACCAGGGGGTGCTGCAGCACCTGCCGCACCCCTACTTCCCGCGCCACTGGGTTGCTTCATAAATAGGCATCAGTTAACGCCTATACAGCAGGTGTGTGAGTGTCTGTACTGTGGTTCATTGTTGGTTTAAGCAGCCTCACCTGGCCCAAGTCACACAGATTAGACTCTTGGGCAGGTTGAGGCTGCACACCTGTTGTGCATTGAGTAATCAATGCACCAAAAAAGGAGATGTTTTTTTATCCAAAGTGACAATTAAGGCTCAGTACAACCAAAGCAATCACAATTAGATGACTACACAATTGCCAAGAGTGCAGAGTTTATGGAAGTTAAAGCTACCTTAAGTTGCATTGTGTTCTATTAAAGCCATTCAGCATAGTTAAGCCCAGTGCAAAACCATCAGCCGTTAACATGAGTAGCCCAGGCAAGATTTTAGTGTTTTGTTTTTCTTGTTTTTCATTTTTTCCAACTTGTTTGTCTTTTTTTCAGTTTGTTTCATCATCAATAGATGAGGAAATGTATATTTGGTTTTGGACATTGGAAAATTCCGGTATTTTGAACATTGAGCCCCATTTCTGGTTTGTCTAGGATGAAATAGAGTGGTTGACACCGAAACTTTGACTATAGGTCCTGTCTCGGGTATCTGGCTCATTTAGAATTGCCCCTGCCTGCTTCAGAATGGCTGGCTATGGGCATTCACAAACCTGTCCTTAAAACAACCCTAAACGTTCGTTTTTAGAAATGTGCAACTCACCAAGTGGTTAATGGTGTTTGTTGATGTTCCAAATCAAGTATCATAGTGAAATACAGTTTCTGTCGTGTTTTATTTGGCATTTTGTAAATCCCATTGAAACGGAAACCGGACCGGTACCGGAAACGGAAATGGGGCTGTTTACGTTTGGTTGTAGTATTTTTGCTCAGTACTTCATATCAACAGTAGGGCTAGAGCGAGCAAAAAGACTACAACCAGCCCCCCTTTCTGTTTCAGGTCAACGAGCAATGAGCCTTCCAACAGAAGGATCAATGGATTTACAAAATGCCAAACAAAAGAGAGTATTTTCACTTACTACTTTTACTCCCCACAATATAGAACATTCTACTCCTTACACACTGTCATCGTGGCCGAGTCTAGGCAAAGCCCCAAGTAGATTAGCCGATGGCTGAGGAGCGGAAAGCTCTTACCCAGTTGATGGTGAAACCCAAGAAGGAGAGATGATTTATCACCGTCATGGGGTCTCTTCTCACAGCTTCCCCTGAATGGCACAGAAGTAGATTGTCGAGATAAAAATAAAGATAATATTTGCTTGACTCTTGAGCGGCGGCTCGCAGGGTTTGACTCCCACGCACGCTCTCGCATGGGAAGCTGAATGGCAATGATGCAGCTAACTACCATAAAGGAAATCACTTCCAGCTGGCAGAAGACATAAGACACAAAATGAAGAAGTGCAATAATCGGCGTAAACATAATGCTTTTTTATGCATTGTTTCCAAATTAATCGTAAGCGTTAACACTGACAGGAAGCCCTTATATATCCATATCTATATATAGATATATAGATATAGATATAGATATATCTAGCTGTCTGTCTGTCTGTCATATTCTGTTTTATAGCTGATGGCTCTGAACTGGAGAAGGTGGAGGCTGCGGTCGTGCCTGGGTCCAGTGCAACAACCACGGCAGGTGAGGAGCATCACAGCTGTGACCCACAAAATTCTACGTCCGAACCAGGGGGAGTATTCACACACACAGAAAACGCCCCTCATTAAGTGTGTCAAACGACTTGCTTGCACTCAAAATTGACTGCTGTTACTGCTGATAATGTGACGTCAGACTCTGCAGTGGGAGGTGCTGAAGTGCAGAAATCCCGCCTTCCAGCGGTTAGCCATGCCCTCAAACGAAGCTGTTCATAGCGGGGGGTGCGTGGAGTACGGTTTGTTGCGTTGCCTCGCCTCGCATTACATAATGCATTCTGGGATGAAAAAAGGTCAGAAATGCTGGTGATAACTTCCCTATGCGACATGTCACATGGCTTTAAAAACTCGCGGGAGCTCCAGCTCCCTCCGTCTGCTTTTCTGTGCATATGGTCTCAAATAAATGCTGACATAAGACACTCCCCTCAACATATCAAAACGTTGCCCTAGTTGGTTGGAATTACCACGTGGAATTTCCCACATGAGAAATGACTCCTTTCAAAGAGGCGTGCCCTCTCCCAAACTATGCTTGTTCAAACTACAAGAAGTGCACCTGTGTCCGACTTGACGTGGTGGGAACTTGATGTGTGTCTGACTAGTTCCGGCGGATCTTCTCAAGTCTCGTGCATGCATGCGCTCAAATGCAGTCTGCGATCTGAAACACGCCTTATTGCTCGTTCCCAGAGTGACTCGCTGAGCAAATTCAAATTGTGCTCTCGCGAGAACTCCCAGACACTAGATCAGGGCTATTCAACCTCCTTAACAAGTGGGCGAAAAAGGAAAACCACTGGCGGTTCAGGGGCCACACATAGAGTAAAACTATGTCAATGAATCGCTACAAATAAATCTTACTTAAAGTAGTGTTAACTTAATAGATATAGTACTACTACATGGAATAAACTTGGCAGACGCATTCCTTTCTTCTTCACTTTTAATCGTATCATTATAACATTTTTTGTTAATAAATATTTGTCGGTCCGTACGCTTTTGAATTGGCGATTTTCACAATCAATCATACACACATCTTGAAGCGTGTTGTTAGCCTAGCTAAAGTGACTTTCTCCGTGGCCCGCCAGCATAAAATGTAACTTGAGCATGACTGAGCCAATAGCAGGTGCAGACAGAGCCTTATATGCATGTGTATGACATGCATTGATGATTTAATGCATTTGTTTTATTTGTCATATTACATTGTAATGTGATAAATTACGGAGCCGCAGAAGTGACATGAAAGAAAAAAAGAAAAAAAACTGTACTGGGGACAAACACTGACTATAGTTTTGCGAGATCTTGACTTTGATTTGCGAGATCTGGACTTTATTTTGTGAGATCTTGATCCAGACCCACACGCACATTGCACTCTGCACGGCGAACCGCTGGTCCGTGTCCCCCTCAGGAGCGGGTCTGCGGACTCCAGCCCCGCCAGACCAACACACACACGCGCGCAGCCTAACTCTAGCCCCAGGAAAGGAGCGACACAAACAGCGAAACGCTGGTCCGTGTCCCCCTCAGGAGCGGGTCTGCGGACTCCAGCCTCGTCAGACCCACACACACGCACTCTGCACTCTGCAGCATGGCGGAGCGCTGACCAACGGGAACTCTCACTCGGGAGCGGGTCCGCGGACTCCAGCCTCGCCAGACCCACACGCACATTGCTTGTCAGGGTCTGGGGCTAGAGTTAGGCTGCTCACGAGCGTGTGTGTGTGTGTGTGTGTGTGTGTGTGTGTGTGTGTGTGTGTGTGTGTGTGTGTGTGTGTGTGTGTGTGTGTGTGTGTGTGTGTGTTGGTCTGGCGGGGCTGGATCAAGATCTCGCAACTCAAATTCAAGATCTCGCAAAATAAAGTCAAGATCTCACAAAATAAAAAAAAACACGAAGACGAAGAAAAAAAAAACATGTACTGGGGACAAACACTGACTATAGTTTTGCGAGATCTTGACTTTGATTTGCGAGATCTTGTGTTTGTTTTGCGAGATCTCTAGTTTGATTTGTGAGATCTTGATCCAGACCCACACGCACATTGCACTCTGCACGTCGAACCGCTGGTCCGTGTCCCCCTCGGGAGGGGGTCTGCGGACTCCAGCCCCGCCGGACCAACACACACACGCGCGCAGCCTAACTCTAGCCCCAGGAAAGGAGCGACACAAACGGCGAAACACTGGTCCGTGTCCCCCTCGGGAGCGGGTCCGCGGACTCCAGCCTCTCCAGACCCTGGTCAGCACATTGCTGACCAGCAATGTGCTGGTCAGCAATATTCAACAGGACAATGTTTGTCCTGTTGAATATTGCTAGAACGTGGTTCCTAGTTGTGACTATTGTCAATAGTGTTTCTAAGACGAGTTTCTCACCTTTGTTTTCTCATGTAAAGTCTGTGGTTTTTGTACTGCGTTTGTACTCACTTCAGTAAAGAATTATTTTATTTTATTATATGTTGTCCCTCTCTCTGCATAGACGACAGCAGTCACCAAAGACCGTGTGGGCCTCCGCCGCCGCTCCCTGATGGAGACATCAGCAGTGATTTGAAGTCACCCTACCAGCACGGGGACACAGTGAGATACGCTTGTCAATTAAAGTTCACCATTGAGGGAGAAGTCAAGACCTGTATGAACGGACAATGGACCGGAGAGACTACATGTCTTAGTGAGTAGTCTCTGAACCTTTAAGTCAAATTGAAGTCAATGTTACGATACTGTACAGTCAACAGTTGTTGCCTGAACACACACAGCATTGATTACAGTCAACAAAAAATAGTGATGATGTCACTTAAAAATTGACTTTAATTTCCATCTTAAATTAACATTATTTAGGATCTTTCATATAGCATAATTATGTTTTCCATCCATGATGTGCATGGAGTTTGTAATATTGTTCATAAACATTGGAATTAGTTCCAGAAAGCAGGTTGGTAAATCTTAAGCTTTATCAGAAACCAGAAAACTGATGATGATGTCTATGGCAATTTTTGTAAAAAATGTATAGGCTAAAAGGTATACACTGAGCACCGTATCAAATAACAAAACACTCAAAGTCAAAACCATCTATTTCAAATATGAGGCTGTCTTTGAAATCTGGCCCGACTCTTATGGAACGCTCTTCTTACACACCAAACATGATGGGAGTGGATAACAGAGCTCACCCAATGAACACTGAACGTCTTTCCATCAGGGCTAACTTGGAGCCTTTCACGAGAGTTTATTTGTCATCTTGCCGTTGATTGGTGCAGCCTTAACCACATTCTGGTCTTTTTCTCTTTCAGGGCCGTGCACTGTGGGCAGACAGCAGTTGCAACAACATCATATTAAATTCCTTCAAGACGGAGTTGACAAGTTGGACTGTGCTCACGATGATAGGCTTACATTTGTTTGTGAAGAAGGATACGTACACAGACTAAAGAGAATTAGTAAGGTCTGTGTCAATGGAGAGATTGATTTGCCTACTTGCGACAGGGAATAAAAACAAGTGAATTAAATGGACGACAAGTAATATGAGTCATTGTCTTTTTATATCTCGTTATTCTGTTGTGGGGGAGGGGGGTTTGTGGAAACCATCCTGATGACCTGACCAAACATTCTGTTTCACTACACAGATCATTCTGGACCTCTAGCCACCCACATCGCTTTCATGAATTGACAATGTAATCTTGCCTATCAGGCACTGTTTCATACTTGGTGAAGTAACCCGGCCAACCTGGGACTGCGTAGGCTGCCGCTGGCAAAACAGTAATGGTATATCCCAGAGCAACGAGCAGTATTAGTAAACAGCCATAAGTGCAGCTATTGCAGAAATAGACTCAATGACAACTATCAAACAAGAACAAGAGTCTGCACTAGTGGAGATTCTCAACACAAAATACGTTATACTTTATCCCGTGTATCAGAACAGCACACCATGATGACGTCACATGTTTTGTGGGTCAGATCGGCTTGTACGTTAAGGCAAGAACTCGCCCACTGAAATGGACAGGAGAGATCCAGACTGATTTCCTAAATATTATGTGATTGCCAAGGTATGTGTGTGCACCTGCATATGCTGGTAAAACGGTGTGACTTATGAATGTTGGGAAATTACGTGTGTATTATGTGTAGTGGGAGTGATCCTATGGATCTGCACAGCACTCAAAACTCAGTTTTGAATTGAAAATGAACTATTTTACTATCTCTGTTTCAGCAATATGAGAATTTGGTTGACAAAAAAGAGAGGTTTACTATCTGAGCTATGCATGGACTCCAGCCAACTCTAGCACATATAGGCCGGTATCAATCAGATACCGACCAGCATCAGATCAGTGCATCCCTAATAATATTAGAAACTGATACTTTATATGAACTTTATTATACACACAGCCAGAAACAATGTCTATCGACCGCATCAGTGATTGCGGTGCTGATTAATCACTGGGCAGTGGAGAACACAAAGGTAGAGAATGGTGAGCAGTGAAAGCCAAACATGTACATTTTTCATAAAAAAATAGGACTAAAGGAAATTATATTATATATATTATAATTGTAGCCAATAAATGATATACCAAATATACTCTTTCATGTTAGGGCACAGACAAGGAACGGAGCATTTGATGCCATGGTGATCCTACCCTGGGTTTATAAAGGTCAAAATATTGTAATGTTCTCACATACGGAGGGAGTGTCGAATCCACGGTTTATTCCACCCACAAACTGTACACACCCCCCCCCCACCCCCATTCTAGTGGTTGGCAGAGAGCAGGGTGATTGACGGCCGACCCTGCAAACCCAGAACCCCCATGTGTACAGGGTCTCTACAATATATATATTGTTTTAGGATATCAGGGCGAGGGAGAGCAAGCGTTGCAATAATATATCTACAAAACTTTATAATAAGTTGGGGGGTGGCAGTGCACCCTCTAGTTATGGATACGTCAAAACAAAATCAGATTTTTCAGAACCCCTCAAAAACTGAAACTAATCACGTCCCTTAAACCCAGTCTCACACCAGCATGTACGTTGGTCCACAGCGGAAAACGTAGTCTTTTTTTGGCCTATTCTTTTCAATGGGCCTGTGTCCATGTTACGTGACAGTCCAGGTTGCTATTGTGCTTGCTATCTCACCCCCAGTTATCTCACTGGTTTAAGACCTATGGCCATTATTTAAATTTCTGTAACATGCACGCATATATCCTGTATTTATACATGAACATCTTATAAGAACATAATATTCTGATTCTGATTCTCAACCCACAAACATATTGCACATTAATGTAAACAATATAAGCACTGTGCACTTTTGTAATCAACGTGACTCGTTTTTTAAAATCACTGGGGGCTAGTTACGTCACTGAGTGATGCACACAGATCGATTTTTAGATTATTTGAAACAATTCATTAATTTATCATGTGTGAGAGGTCATTCCTCATTCTGAGTGTGCCCATTTCTGTTGTTGAGTATAGTAATGCTCATTGCAAACTTCCTATTTATGTATGGTGTACCCAACTGCTCACAAGCACCCCCTCACCCATATGGATATGGAGAATTGATGGCAAGCCCCAGTGGTGGTGGTGTCATATATATGAAAGAGGGCATTCAAACATACTATGATTATAGTTATTAAGGATAAAGTGGGGAAGCTGAACAGCTCAGATAATTACAGGCCAATAGCTCTGGCCAGTGTCATGTCCAAGGTACTGGAGACAGTTCTACTGAGTAGACTTGAGAGATACATCATGTCTACAGACAACCAGTTTGGTTTTAAACAAAAGCATGGCACTGATCTATGTATTTTTGCACTAAAGGAAATCTTAGAGAAATACAATAGTCATAATTCTACCATGTTCTTGTGCTTCATCGATGCTTCTAAAGCATTCGACCGTGTTAATCATGTGAAATTATTTTTGAAATTGTCGAAAAGTGGGGTCCCTGGTTTTTTGATTAGAATCCTGGTCTACTGGTACTCGCATCAGACAATGCGAGTGAGATGGGGGAATGTAACATCTGATCCCTTCCATGTGACCAATGGTGTCCGCCAGGGCGGAATCCTGTCTCCCTTTCTTTTTAATGTGTACATGAATGATTTGTCTCTGATGTTGAATACATGTGGTACAGGTTGTAGAGTTGGTGATCTACTAATTAATCACTTTATGTACGCAGACGACCTGGTCATCTTCAGCCCTTACAGTGCTGGTCTCCAACAGCTATTGAGAACATGCACACAGTATGGTGCTGACTTTGACATAAAGTACAATGCTGGTAAGAGTAAAGTTATGATTATTAGAAGCAGAGAAGACAGACAGTCAACCTTCCCTGACTTCCATCTGTCTGGTACTGCACTCAGTGTGTGCAGTGAGATTAAGTATCTGGGGCATATTATTGTTAATGACTTGTCCGATGATAAAGATATGTACAGGCAGCGTCGTAAGCTCTATGCACAAGCAAACATGCTATGTCGTAAGTTTAGCATGTGCTCTGTAGCTGTAAAAATTGCATTGTTTAAAGCATATTGCACACCTCTGTACACAGCCCACCTGTGGTGCCACTACAAACAAGGTAGTATAAGAAAGCTTACAGTAGCTTATAATGACAGCATGAGGCTACTGTTGAGAGCCCCAAGAAGCTCCAGTGCAAGCCATATGTTTGTTAGTGTCGGGGTACCCACCTGCTCTGCTGTTCTGCGCAATCTGATGCACAGATTTATGTGTAGGGCGTCAGAATCAGAGAATGCACTTATTAATGTGTTGGTTAATCCTGTACGCAGTTCTGTAAGATTTTCGTCCAGACTGTGGAACCATTTTAGAACATGTTTGTATGCAAGCCTACACTGAATAGTGGGGAAGGCTCTGTACTTTGTATTTTGTGTTTTTTTTTTTTTTTTTTTCTGTCTTTGTTTTTATTATCTTATTCTGCTTTTATGGTGATATGGATCCCCCTGGGTCTGAAATAAAGATTTATTATTATTATTATTATTATTATTATGATAAATTAGGAGGCCGAAGCCCTAAAGGAGGTGGTGAGGTGAGGTGGCGTTCTTTGTACTTAATTGTGTAGCATGTACTTAATTGTGTTGTGCATGCATGTTGTGTAGCACAGAGCTGCCGACTCTCACGGTTTCACCATGTAACACACGCTTTTGCCTGCTTACACACGCTCACACGCCACACATCCAATTTCTCACGGCAAAAAATATAAAAAATACGCGCCCCCCATCAACAATCCCAATCCCCCCCCCCATCAACAATCCCGATTCCCCCCCCCCCCCCACAGTCAACATTTACACCCGCGGACCCTGCTATAAAGTATGCATTACAAGATTCTACAGAATCTCACGCCAGCGAAAACCCAAAAGTTGGCAGCCCTGGTGTAGCATGTACTTATTTGTGTAGCATCTGCAGTAGCTAGCTATCACTGCTGTACACAGGGTTAGGGTTAATGGGGTTAGCTTGGCGAATGTTAGTACTTGCACTTGGTTCTATGAACATCTTTACTGTACCGACGGCGATATATTGTTTCACTTCTATGACAAATGTACTTATTGTAAGTCGCTTTGGATAAAAGCGTCTGCTAAATGCCCTAAATGTAAATGTGATAAAATGAGTAGGTGACTTCTGAGTCGAGGACAGTAACAAGTAAGCTATAGACCTGGGGTCTCTTTTATATCGAAGAGGGTCTCAAAGCATATGATTATCAATTTGGGGGCGCCAGCCCTACAAGAAATGAATCACAAAGCCTCAGCAAATGCTCCGAGATTGCTAAGGATGACAAAATGTATATTCACGTTTCCCGGGTTCCCGGGAACGACATATGAGATTTGGAGTTCTAGCCCTTACAGAAAAATAGTTTTCCCAAATGGGCTTCTTGTTGACAAAGCCTGTCAGAAGTGTTGCCAGAAGACCTAGTGGATCAGAATGTGGTGTAAAAGGCCGCTTTTGAGATGGGAAGGTCCTACCGCCCTGAAACTTGACAACCTTATTCTAGGGCCTGACTGGGACGCCCACACCAAAACTTGCCTGCATGTTACAGAAAATGACATAATGGCCATAGGTTGAAACAAGTGGATATTTAAGCAATATCACATGAGAAGGAGTGATGCTGTACTGAATTTCAGAACGGCTGTGATTCTGTCTTAGGTACGAGGCCGTAGGCAGCGTGTGTGGGCTTAACACGCCTCCTGCCATAAATAAGTTTTCATGGCAAAAGAAAATCCAACTGTTTTTATGAATTCACAAGATTCCTCAAAATCCCAAGAGAAGCTGCATTTAAGGCTGAGGCTTTTAGGAAAGAGCGGGTCTGTTATCCCCATGGTTACGACCCACACCAACTCATGATACTTTTTTAGTACCGTTGTGTTACTGTTATTAGTGTTATAATGAGCGATGTTACATATGAAATGCACCACATACCGTAGCGTTATACTATAGGTGTCCAGGAAGCCTAACCCTGACTTGGATGTGGACATGAAACACATCGCTGCTCAGACAGAGATTCACCATCCACACACACCGGGGTGTTGATCCTGGACAAACGCTGCAATGTCATCAGATTAGAGCATCAGATCAGAACCTCAGATCAGAACCTCAGATCAGAGCATCAGAAGATCAGAACCTCAGATCAGAGCATCAGAGAATCAGATCAGAATGGGCTTTCCGTATGAACAACCCCAAAGTCCTGAGGTGCTGCAAGTCAACAAACTAATAGCAATTCCATCAATATTACTTAAGGACACGAGCATCTCCCAACGTCTCAAGCATAAACCAAAATAAAACTAGATTGAACTAAACAGGCAGGACATGTATGCTTCTATGAAATAGAGCTCTTAAGTGAATGAGCTTCTTCTTTTGAGGTTAATCAAAATTCAGAAAAACTGCAGAATTAATTTTCTCAAATTAATGCATTATGCTTCCGTACATGGTGCTGTCTGATCAATGAAAATGCGTAGGGCAGGGGGCAAAAATGGCTCCAACTTCACCGGCAGGGCTGTTATCTCGATCCTGCTGTTGTCATCTAACTTCTGCGTCTGCTGCGTGTGTGTGAATGTATGTGCGTGTGTGCGTGCAGTGTGTGTGTGTGTGCGTGCGTGCTGTGTGTGTGAGCTGCTCGCTGCTTGGCACATGTGCACTTGACCAAGTGTGGAGGAGCCGACAGGCCTGCTATTATAATAGTAAGATGAGACACCGAAGCCTTTTTAGCAGGGTGATTATAGTCCAAAGAGGTTGCGGACGTTGGAAGCACACGCGGTTCAGTACACAGGCTATTACAGTTCAACAGATGTTTTGCAAAGTATTTCCTGACGTTTTTTGGTGGTTTGGTGGATTAGAAAAGGAATATCATTGAAGGAGTGCTGTGGTTTGAAAAGGTTAAGGAAACACTCCGCAGTAGAGGGCAAATTTACTCATTCTAGTGTCAGCTTGCTCAAGATAGTTGTAAAGATTCAGCCAAAACATCAGTTTTGCAAGAAAAATATATAGCACCAAAAAAAAGGGACATGAATGTTTTAATGTGTGTGTGAGTGTATGTCACAGACACCACATCAATGTGGTACAGGCAATATGTACCTACATTGTGAAACCAATGGCAGACACGTTGCTCAGACGCTACAAGATGGAGCAGAGATTATAGTCCATTCCTTTATGTTCAAGTGACCAGCAAGCGCCTACCACCACCACCTCCTCCCAACACCACCCACACACTCTGCATTGCCATGGAGGCTAACACAGCATATATCAAGGATCTTCTACAAGATGTTGATACGCATCCTTTTGGCTTCCTGTCTGGGTCCTGAGTTCCCAATATCCCTATCCCAATATCTGGCATTGAGAGGCCAGTTTGCAGCCAGTTTGCTTTATTGATCGGTGTAAATCATTACCTGGAGATAAAACACAAAAAAACATGCACTTTTACGGGAATAGGCATTCTTCTTTCGGTAAATACTGGAAATTGTACCGAATGATCAATGATGAAACACAGGTATATTGGTTCAATAACACATAATAACACAACCCCCCCTCTGCATTTCCCTCAGACAGAAGTTTAAGAGGAACAGACTTGGGCTTTCCTCCTCTAGGTTGTACTGGTCTTGGTGTTGGTGAATTGTTTTGTGAATGCCGACAAAATGCACAGATTATCTAAAGGGTGTGTTCTTTTAATATGGATGGTTGCATTTAAAGTAGTGACAGGCCAAGGTAAGAACACTTTCAGAGAAATTTTGATCACAGATAGCTTAGATAGTTCTGTCTCATTGTTTCTGTTGTGGTTTATTTGTTAATGTGCTTCCTATGTAGGCTGTGTGATTTAACTTACAATTAACTTACTACAAGACACAGGCGGACATTATGTATTCATGGATCATGTAATGTCCGTGTGGATATCATTTCAAAATCTCAGAGGTGCATGACACACAGCCTATTGCTGTATGAAATGTTTGCAATACGTGATTACGTCTTTCTTGGTTTGCGGCGACTCGCGGGGTTTGACTCCCACGCACGCTCTCGCATTGGAAGCTGAATGGCAATGATGCAGCTAACTACCATGTCAAACGCCTTGTTTGCACTCAAAATTTGAGAAGCATCTCGCTGCAGCCTGCGGGAAGGCGGGGCGTGACATCACGCCCTGCCCACATCACGGGCGAGTGCATTCTGGGATTGCGTAGCCCATATAAAACCAACAGAAGAAGAAAAATACGTCTTTCTTGAAAGTACTTGAACTAAATACGTCCTCTTGAACTAGCAGCTAACCCCTAACCCTAACTAACAGCTAACCCTAACCCTAACCTTAACTAGCAGCTAACCATAACCCTAACCCAAACCTGACTTAGATTAGCTAGGCCTTAACATAAAATATTTCACTACTGAACAACGAATGATTTGAGGAGTTCCCAGAATGCACTCGCCGGTGATGTGGGCAGGGCATGATGTCACGCCCCGCCTTCCCGCAGGTCGCAGCGAGACGTACTTGCAAAATTTACTGCCATGATAATATGATGTCAGACTCTGCAGTGGGAGGTGCTGAAGTGCAGAAATCCCGCCTTCCAGTGGTTAGCCACGCCCTCAAACGAAGCTGTTCACAGCGGGGGGTGCGTGGAGTACGGTTTGTTGCATTGCCTCGCCTCGCGTAACATAATGCATTCTGGGATAAAAAAAGGTCAGAAATGCTGGTGATAACTTCCCTATGCGACATGTCACATGGCTTTAAAAACTCACGGGAGCTACAGGGTAACTACCTCCGTCTGCTTTTCTGTGCATATGGTCTCAAATAAATGCAGACATAAGACACTCCCCTCAACATATCAAAACGTTGCCCTAGTTGGTTGGAATTACCACGTGGAATTTCCTACGTGAGAAATGACTCCTTTCAAAGAGGCGTGCCCTCTCCCAAACTATGCTTGTTCAAACTACAAGAAGTGCACCTGTGTCCGACTTGACGTGGTGGGAACTTGATGTGTGTCTGACTAGTTCCGGCGGATCATCTCAAGTCTCGTGCATGCATGCGCTCAAATGCAGTCTGCGATCTGAAACACGCCTTATTGCTCGTTCCCAGAGTGACTCGCTGAGCAAATTCAAATTGTGCTCTCGCGAGAACTCCCAGACACTAGATCAGGGCTATTCAACCTCCTTAACAAGTGGGCCAAAAAGGAAAACCACTGGCGGTTCAGGGGCCACACATAGAGTAAAACTATGTCAATGAATCGCTACAAATAAATCTTACTTAAAGTAGTGTTAACTTAATAGATATAGTACTACTACATGGAATAAACTTGGCAGACGCATTCCTTTCTTCTTCACTTTTAATCATATAATTATAACATTTTTTGTTAATAAATATTATATATTTATTAATATTTGTTAATAAGTTTTTTTGGCTTGGAGACACATCTTGAAGCGTGTTCTTAGCCTAGCTAAAGTGACTTTCTCCGTGGCCCGCCAGCATAAAATGCAACTTGAGCTTGACTGAGCCAATAGCAGGTGCAGACAGAGCCTTATATGCATGTGTATGACAGATGTAATGCATTTGTTTTATTTATCATATTACATTGTAATATGATCAATTACGGAGCCGCCGAAGTGACATGAACGAAAAAAAAAAAAAAAAAAAAAAAACATGTACTGGGGACAAACTTTTGCTTGAGTTTGTTTTGCGAGATCTTGACTTTATTTTGCGAGATCTTGACTTTATTTTGCGAGATCTTGACTTTGATTTGCGAAATCTTGACTTTGATTTGCGAGATCTTGTGTTTGTTTTGCGAGATCTCCAGTTTGATTTGCGAGATGTTGATCCAGCCCCACCAGACCCACACGCACATTGCAATCTTCACGGCGAACCGCTGGTCCGTGTCCCCCTCGGGGGCGGGTCTGTGGACTCCAGCCCCGCCGGACCAACACACACGCAGCCTAACTCTAGCCCCAGGAAAGGAGCAAAACAAACGGCAAAACACTGGTCCGTGTCCCCCTCGGGAGCGGGTCCACGGACTCCAGCCTCACCAGACCCTGGCCAGGTCAGCAATGTGCGTGTGGGTCTGGCGAGGCTGGAGTCCGACGGCGAAACGTGTCCCCCCCCCTCCAGCCTAGCCTCTCCAGCCTCTGCAGAGCCGCTCCCAAGGGGGTCTCGCCCTCCCACCATCTCCAGGGCACAAAGTCAGTGTTTGTCCCCAGTACATGTTTTTTTTTTTTTGTAACAAGCCTGCCATCACCCAATATTGTTCGGTATTCACATTGGGAGCATCACAGTCCGGTCCCAGCACGACCAACACTGCAGTAACGACTCCTGCAACTCCGTAATGGTTCCCAAGCCATGAGCTTCCCGATCGCGTGCACGTGCCAGGCACGGGCACATTAACCAAGATGAATCAGATGAAGCGGAGCTCACGTCAGCATATAAGACAGTACCAAACACCATGCAAGAACGTGGTTCCTAGTTGTGACTATTGTCAATAGTGTTTCTAAGACGAGTTTCTCACCTTTGTTTTCTCATGTAAAGTCTGTGGTTTTTGTACTGCGTTTGTACTCACTTCAGTAAAGAATTATTTTATTTTATTATATGTTGTCCCTCTCTCTGCATAGACGACAGCAGTCACCAAAGACCGTGTGGGCCTCCGCCGCCGCTCCCTGATGGAGACATCAGCAGTGATTTGAAGTCACCCTTCCAGCACAGGGAAACAGTGAGATACACTTGTCACTTAAAGTTCACCATTGAGGGAGAAGTCAAGACCTGTATGAACGGACAATGGACCGGAGAGACTACATGTCTTAGTAAGTAGTCTCTGAACCTTTAAGTCAAATTGAGGTCAATGTTACGATACTGTACAGTCAACAGTTGTTGCCTGAACACACACAGCATTGATTACAGTCAACAAAAAATAGTGATGATGTCACTTAAAAATTGACTTTAATTTCCATCTGAAATTAACATTATTTAGGATCTTTCATATAGCATAATTATGTTTTCCATCCATGATGTGCATGGAGTTTGTAATATTGTTCATAAACATTGGAATTAGTTCCAGAAAGCAGGTTGGTAAATCTTAAGCTTTATCAGAAACCAGAAAACTGATGATGATGTCTATGGCAATTTTTGTAAAAATTATATAGGCTAAAATGTATACACTGAGCACCGTATCAAATAACAAAACACTCAAAGTCAAAACCATCTATTTCAAATATGGGGCTGTATTTCAAATCTGGCCCGTCTCTTATGGAAGGCTCTTCTTACACACCAAACATGCTAGGAGTGGATAACAGAGCTCACCCAATGAACACTGAACGTCTTCCCATCAGGGCTAACTTGGAGCCTTTCAGAAGAGTTTATTTGTCATCTTGCCGTTGATTGGTGCAGCCTTAACCACATTCTGGTCTTTTTCTCTTTCAGGGCCGTGCACCGTGGGCAGACAGCAGTTGCAACCACATCATATTAAATTCCTTCGAGACGGAGTTGAAGAGTTGGACTGTGCTCACGATGATAGGCTTACATTTGTTTGTGAAGAAGGATTCGTACACAGCCTAAAGACAATTAGTAAGGTCTGTGTCAATGGAGAGATTGATTTGCCTACTTGCCACAGGGAGGGAGAAGTGAAGACCTGTGAGAACGGACAATCGACCAGAGAGACTTCATGCCTTAGTGAGTAGTCTCTGAACCTTTAAGTTAGATTTAGGTCAATGTTACGATACTGTACAGTCAACAGTTGTTGCCTGAACACACACAGCATTGATTACATGAAAGAATATATCAAGAGTGATGATGGTCACTTAAAAGTTGACTTTCATTTCCATCTTAATGGGGGGTGAATGGATCAAAATCAGTTTAATTTATTATATTTTTTATTTCCTTTAATTAATACACAGGATCATATGTTATAATCCCTTGTGCCAAAATCCAAGGAAATCACATATTCAGAAGCCCCTGAGAAAGAATGAAAGAATAAACCATCATAGCACATACTTTACTATTGATTGACGTTGTAACCGTCTGTTGGCATCGACTTTGCTCAGTTTTAAACGTTGTAGGCTACTGGTAAACCAGCTCCAGATAAGGGCAAGTGTAGCCTTCCATACAGTGGCGATACAATGTGCTTCTCATAAATAAAAGCAAAAGGATAGTAGGTGATAGGCTACAAGGAAATAAAGGCATGCAAACTTGAAACTTATCTTACTAAGTTCGGTTTGGTTCTGACTGTTTTTTATTGGATAAAAAAACCCTTGCGGTCGCTGTCAGGAACACGCGTAAGCGTGAGCGTCATCACTGGTGAGCCGTCTCGTTATCACCAGGACCATGGACGTTCCTTTAGGCTAATTGCAATCGCGTCAAGACAAATCTGATTGGCCAATACACATTGATTAATGAAATAATTTTCAAATGACTAAAATGATCCCTCTCTTCATCCCATATCAAAACATGATATACAACATGTCGTGGAACATAAACAACAAGAGATATTTATAAGCTATACTTTTCTAATTACTTAAATTATCCCTCTCTTCATCCCATATCCCAAACATGACATACAAAATGTCGTGGAACAGAAACTACAACCAGAGATAAGCTATCATTTTATTGTCATTGCAGTTTTAAAGCTCGCCACCAGGGGGTGCTGCAGCACCTGCCGCACCCCTACTTCCCGCGCCACTGGGTTGCTTCATAAATAGGCATCAGTTAACGCCTATTCAGCAGGTGTGTGAGTGTCTGTACTGTGGTTCATTGTTGGTTTAAGCAGCCTCACCTGGCCCAAGTCACACAGATTACTCTTGGGCAGGTTGAGGCTGCACACCTGTTGTGCATTGAGTAATCAATGCACCAAAAAAGGAGATGTTTTTATCCAAAGTGTCAATTAAGGCTCAGTACAACCAAAGCAATCACAATTAGATGACTACACAATTGCCAAGAGTGCAGAGTTTATGGAAGTTTAAAGCTACCTTAAGTTTCATTGTGTTCTATTAAAGCCATTCAGCATAGTTAAGCCCAGTGCAAAACCATCAGCCGTTAACGTGAGTAGCCCAGGCAAGATTTTAGTGTTTTGTTTTTCTTGTTTTTCATTTTTTCCAACTTGTTTGTTTCATCATCAATAGATGAGGAAATGTATATTTGGTTTTGGACATTGGACAATTCCGGTATTTTGAACATTTAGCCCCATTTCTGGTTTGTCTAGGATGAAATAGAGTGGTTGACACCGAAATTTTGACTATTGGTCCTGTCTCTGGTATTTGGTTCATTTAGAATTGCCCCTGCCTGCTTCAGAATGTCTGGCTATGGGCATTCACAAACCTGTCCGTAAAACAACCCTAAACGTTAGGGTTAGAAATGTGCAACTCACCGAGTGGTTAATGGTGTTTGTTGATGTTCCAAATCAAGTATCATAGTGAAATGTTTTAGTTTATAGTTAGTTTCTGTCGTGTTTTATTTGGCATTTTGTAAATCCCATTGAAACGGAAACCGGACCGGTACCGGAAATGGAAATGGAGCTGTTTACGTTTGGTTGTAGTATTTTTGCTCAGTTCTCCGTATCAACAGTAGGGCTAGAGCGAGCGAAAAGACTACAACCAGCCCCCCTTTCTGTTTCAGGTCAACGAGAGTCTTCCAACAGAAGGATCAATGGATTTACAAAATGCCAAACAAAAGAGAGTATTTTCAGACAACTTACTACTTTTACTCCCCACAATATAGAACATTCTACTCCTTACACACTGTCATCGTGGCCGAGTCTAGGCAAAGCCCCAAGTAGATTAGCCGATGGCTGGGGAGCGGAAAGCTCTTACCCAGTTGATGGCGAAACCCAAGACGGAGAGATGATTTATCACCGTCATGGGGTCTCTTCTCACAGCTTCCCCTGAATGGCACAGAAGTAAATTGTCGAGATAAAAATAAAGATAATATTTGCTTGACTCTTGAGCGGCCCCAGCGCCACCTCCACAAACTACCAGAGTGATTTAACTTTTTTTTATTTTTAAGTGTCTGTACTTCTAAAGAAGGAAAAAAACTCATGTCACAACTGTCCAAAGTTTCTTTGACCAGATTTTAAGAAATGAAGTGGGCTATAGTTAGGTCCTTCTAATACAGGACTTCTTGCTCAATTAATTCAATGAAATCAATTAAAATGGCCGCTGTTGCTTTGAGTATTGTCAGTATTAATTCAATTTGATATAAATTTGATTTGCAGAAGTGACATGTCAACTACTGTGAGCAAAAGAAACCACTTATCTTGATGTGCAAAAAGGGAGAATTTCATCAGAGAAACTGTTTCAGTGAAATGCAACCCAGGCTTCTGGTTTTCCTCTGATCAGCGATTTAACTTTACAAGACACAGGCAGAGATTGTGTAATGTCCGTGTGGATATAGTTTCAAAATCTCAGAGGTACATGACACACAGCCTATTACTGTATGAAACGTGCGCAATACGTTATTATGTCTTTCTTGGTTTGCGGCGGCTCGCGGGGTTTGACTCCCACGCACGCTCTCGTATGGGAAGCTGAATGGCAATGATGCAGCTAACTACCATAAAGGAAATCACTTCCAGCTGGCAGAAGACATAAGGCACAAAATGAAGAAGTGCAATAATCGGTGTAAACATAATGCTTTTTTACGCATTGTTTCCAGATTAATCGCAAGCGTTAACACTGACAGGAAGCCCTTATATATCTATATCTATATATCGATATAGATATATCGATATATAGATATATAGATATAGATATAGATCTATGACATATTCTGTTTTATAGCTGATGGCTCTGAACTGGAGAAGGTGGAGGCTGCGGTCGTGCCTGGGTCCAGTGCAACAACCACGGCAGGTGAGGAGCATCACAGCTGTGACCCACAAAATTCTATGTCCGAACCAGGGGGAGTATTCACACACACAGAAAACGCCCCTCATTAAGTGTGTCAAACGACTTGTTTGCGCTCAAAATTTACTGCTGTGATAATGTGACGTCAGACTCTACAGTGGGAGGTGCTGAAGTGCAGAAATCCCGCCTTCCAGCGGTTAGCCACGCCCTCAAACGAAGCTGTTCACAGCAGGGGGTGCGTGGAGTACGGTTTGTTGTGTTGCCTCACCTCGCGTAACATAATGCATTCTGGGATAAAAAAAGGTCAGAAATGCTGGTGATAACTTCCCTATGCGACATGTCACATGGCTTTAAAAACTCGTAGGAGCTCCAGGGTAACTCCCTCCATCTGACGTGGTGGGAACTTGATGTGTGTCTGACTAGTTCCGGCGGATCTTCTGAAGTCTCGTGCATACATGCGCTCAAATGCAGGCGATCTGAAACACGCCTTACTTCTCGTTCCCAGAGTGACTCGCTGAGCAAATTCAAATTGTGCTCTTGCGAGAACTCCCAGACACTAGATCAGGGCTATTCAACCTCCTTAACAAGTGGGCCAAAAAGGAAAACCACTGGGGGTTCAGGGGCCACACAAGTAAAACAGCTTCGAGACACATCTTGAAGCGTGTTGTTAGCCTAGCTAAAGTGACTTTCTCCGTGGCCCGCCAGCATAAAATGCAACTTGAGCTTGACTGAGCCAATAGCAGGTGCAGACAGAGCCTTATATGCATGTGTATGACAGATTTAATGCATTTGTTTTATTTATCATATTACATTGTAATATGATAAATTACAGAGCCACCAAAGTGACCATGAAGGGAAAATGTACTGGGGACAAACACTGACATAGTTTTGCGAGATGTTGAGTTTGCTTTGCGAGATCTTGACTTTGATTTGCGAGATCTTGATTTTATTTTGCAAGATCTTGTGTTTGTTTCGTGAGATCTTGATCCAGCCTCGCCAGACCCACACGCACATTGCTGGTCAGCAATGTGCTGGCCAGGATCTGGCGAGGCTGGATTCCGCGGACCCGCTCCCGAGGGGGACACGGACCAGCGTTTCGCCGTTTATGTTGCTCCTTTCCTGGGGCTAGAGTTAGCCGTGTATGTGTGTGTGTTGGTCCGGGCTGGATCAAGATTTCGCAAATCAAAGTCAAGTTCTCGCAAATTAAAAAAAAAAAACGAAGACAAAGAAAAAAAAAAGATGAAAAAAAAACATGTACTGGGGACAAACACTGACTATAATTTTGTGAGATCTTGACTTTATTTTGCGATATCTTGACTATGATTTGCGAGATCTTGTGTTTGTTTTGCGAGATCTCTAGTCTAGTTTGATTCGCGAGATGTTGATCCATCCCCGCTGGACCAACACACACACACGAGCACAGCCTAACTCTAGCCCCAGGAAAGGAGCAAAACAAACGGCAAAACACTGGTCCGTGTCCCCCTCAGGAGCGGGTCCACGGACTCCAGCCTCGCCAGACCCTGGCCAGATCAGCACGTGTCCCCCCCCCCTCCAGCCTCGCCTCTCCAGCCTCTGCAAAGCCGCTCCCGAGGGGGTCTCGCCCTCCCACCATCTCCAGGGCACATCCACCACCCCGATCGCCAGCCGGCCCTTTGAGCCCAAATCAAAGTCAAGATCTCGCAAAACAAACTCAAGATCTCGCAAAACTATAGTCAGTGTTTGTCCCCAGTAGGCCTACATGTTTTTTTTTTTTCTTTTTTTCTCTCCTTCATGTCACTTCGGCGGCTCCGTAATGGAAGCCCATTCCCGCCAGTAAAAAAAAAAAAGATAAATTCTTCCTTGATAAAAAATAAAATCCCCATTGTACGTCATAATAATGAGAATTCAAATTCATAATAATTAAATAAAAAGTCATAATAATGAGATAAAAAGTCGAAATTCTGAGATAAAAAGTCATAAGAGATAAAAAAAAAAAAAGTCATAAGAGATTAATAGACAATTATGAGATAGAAAGTAAAGTGCATTGAAAGACTTTAACAAAAGTAACTATAGCTGTAATTCTTACCTTATTTTAAGGTAAGAATTACAGCTACTATGGTTACTTTCAAGTCTTTCAATAAGTACACTGTTACAACTAAACAAATTAGATCTCTGTTCGTGTAGTCAAAGCTACGCGAACAGAGATCTAATTTGTTTAGTTAATTTAAGCATGGTTGGGGATGCCAGCGATGATGGTGACGATGAAGAGACCTTTGAAAACAGCGCTACTGGAGCGCATGCACACTTTACTTTCTATCTAGAAAAAAAAATTAAGAAGGAATAGGCCTGCACTAGATTATCAAACACAATTTTGACAAAAACAACAAAGGTGAGACATAATCTTTGGTTGTAACTTGAAGAAGTGAAGTTTATTCTAAAAAACACATCACAGTGATGTGGTTTGGACTGTTGGAATCAGTGGAGTCTCAACTTTCATGATATATTGTTTGTGTAGATCAAGGATTAGCAACAATATCATTTTAATGTGCATGTGCACAGCTATGAAATACATACCTCATGTTGCTGCATGCTTCTCATTTAGTTTGGGGTTGGGATTGTCTGTCGGTTAGCTAACAATGGTTATGATAGACTAAATCTTAAGTATCTAATCTTTCTTGTGGTGTGTCACCACACTACTTTTTCTTGTGTTGTGCCTGACAAAGTCTTTGAAATTGGCTTTCAAAAAAATGGCTATGTGTCGACGATTGAAGTGAAATCATACTATGGGCCCTAGTTAGACGGTCTAAAACACAGACGTCAAGGCGCAAAGTCAAAGTACTTTGTGGGCGGTTCTATGGCGCTGTTGCTATTATGACGGCGGGATAAATGAGCTTTGCGCCTGGCGTAAATCTAAAATGGGTTGGGCTGAGACCTGTAGGTGTGTTTTGGGCGTTACGTGCAATAAACCAATGAGAGTTCCACCTGGGTCCGTGTACTTTGCGGCCATTCGATTTTCAATTAGAAATCAAAAATGAAAAAGTGACAGATTATTTTGTTTTTTGTTTTTTAATCTAACACAAAAAACAAAAAAATGTTTGGTTTTTCATATTTCAATTGTAGGCTCAGATCAAAAATACGAAATGGAAAAACGGGCCACAGGGGTCCGTGTACTTCGCGGCCATTCGATTTTTCCTTTAAACAGAACTGTCAAAAAACGAAAGTAAGCTGGTAATTTGGTTTTCCGTTTCAAACAAAAAACAAAAAAACAAAAATTCAGGCTGGTTTTTTGGTTTTTTGGTTTTTGCTTTTAAAACCAAAAAACGAGGAGACCAAAATCAAATAACGGCCAATTTTTTATTTTGTTTGTTACAAAATCTCTCTTTTCGTTTTTGATAATAATATTAACGCTGATGACAGACCGGAAGTGTCTGGACTTCAAAATAAAAGCCCAGTGCATTGACTTATAGCCAAGAAAAAAACAAAAACTTGTTTCCCCCTTGTAAATGTTGTGTTTTGAGCAGGTTTTGAGCATATGCATACATTTTCGCAGCTGTTTGCCGCTGATACGTGTGTGTGTTTGTTTATAAATATATATATATATATTACGATCTGCTGCAGTAAGGCCACCGCTGGGGGCTGGGTGCATGATAGACCAACTACTCCCGACTCATTTCAACCCTGAGATCTCCAACCCCGGGCATATTTGGCAGGTGGCAGCGGCCCTTTTATGGTTCTTTTCTACTCTTTTCAGCCACATGAGATCCAGTCCCAGACCTCGGTTACAGTCAGGGAACTAGTGGAATCACCTCCGCTGTGCGTAATAGTCGCGCGTAATGACAGCTCCTCGCCGGATGAATCTACACATTTTTCCCACTATGTCGGCCCATTTCAAAACTTATTCGGGCGCCAGCATACAATTTATATTATCATTGTTAAGATGACATCAGTGACAAATTTATTTAAGTATAAATCCGACCAATTAAATATTAAAATCAAATTCAGTCCTGTGGCCCGTTTTTCCATTTCGTATTTTTGATCTGAGCCTACAATTGAAATATGAAAAACCAAACATTTTTTTGTTTTTTGTGTTAGATTAAAAAACAAAAAACAAAATAATCTGTCACTTTTTCATTTTTTGATTTTTGATTTCTAATTGAAAATCGAATGGCCGCAAAGTACACGGACCTCGATGGTCGCAACTGTGGGTCTATTTAATGAAAATGCGGCAATACATTAACAAACATTGTTTGTTACCAGTATTGTATACATTATCGTTATCGACTTGTGTTCATAATATGCATGTGTCCCCCCATTAATATACATCGCCAGGACTGCATTATGCATTACGTGTTTAGTTTGCGTGTGTTTAAACAGAAGGGTGCGCACACACACGCGCACCAAGCATCACCTGCATTCATTCATTCTTTTAAACACTCGCGGTAAAACTATTTTCTCACGATCAAATACTCATCAATCCTAAAAGTAATGGGCTTGTACACGATGTCTGTGTCAAGAACATATGTGTTTGATGTACGGTGTTTGCAGATGCATTGATTTAAAAGTACAACTCATCTGTTCTTTCCCAAATAATTTAACCAACCATTTACCCTAAAATTTGATTTTGTTTTGCAGAAATTGGAACTGCTGCGTCCGTGTAGATGAGAAGCAAAGTGTATGCGCGTTGTGCGAATGCGACATTAGGCTTTGCGCCCTTAAAATAGCATCCGAACAACGAGCCACTGACTTTAGACTAGATATTTCCTGGTCAGTTGCGCAATTGTACTGGCGCAATGCTTGCATGCGTCAGTGTAGAAAGTCAATTGCGCCGGGCGCAAGATAGGGCCCTATAACTGTTTGACAGTTGGCATAGGCCTACATGATAAACTTTAACACCTAAATCTTTTTAAATTGTCCAAAGTTACTTTGACCCAATTTGAAGACCATAAGTGGCTGCAGTGTAGCCTATAGGTATTCAGGGCTTTATCAGGCACAGACATAAATATGAGGGCTATTGCTTGCTGGGTAATGGCAGTATTAATTTGTTATCCTACTTTTTGATTTTCAGGAGTGACATGTCAACTGCTGCAAGTAAGAGGAACCACTTATCTTGACGTAAATAAAGACAGATTTTTACCAGGAGAAACCGTTTCGGTGGAATGCAACCGAGGCCGCTGGTTTTCCTACTTTGATCAACGAACACAGAAAACAATTAATTGTACAGAAAGTGGGGAATGGGATGCAGATGCAATATGCCAAGGTAGGCAACATTATTTTCACGCATCAATTAGTTGTAGATGCATAAATGTTCTTAGGATTGTTGTCCTCTTATGTGAACCAACCAGGTCGTCTCGATCCTTCAGGTTTGATTGGATTAATGTTTTTTTTTTAACAATTGTTATGAAATTAAAGTAAACCATACGTAAGTGTGCAGAAATCTTTATTGAGAACTATGTAGATGCCACATTGTATGTTTTGGGAAAACAATCATGAGCTACTATAAGTTCCCACTGAAACACAATTGTGCTTCTTTATTCAGAGATCAGATGTCAGGATCCAAATGATCCTAATTTGAAACAACGGCTTCCAAGTAAACGGAGGGGTGATTATGCAGAATACCGGTGTAAAGAAGGCTTCAGGCAAACGCTAGGTGCTCGGAAAACGGATGGACACCAAACCCACTCTGTAAAGGTATTTTCATGGGGGATTTTTATTTATATGTGCATATTTAGTTATGTGTGGTTTCTTGCATCTTCTACATTGTTGTACAGGTCGGTCAACGTTCTCATAAACATTGACCTCAACCCTTCTACACAGGGTCAGACATATTGTAGAGAGACAGCGGCTCCTGTTGAACGTAATGTGACAGGAAAACGACTGAAGTACCATGCTTTAGCACCGGGGAAAGAGTGAGTATAGTACAGAAAGGGTGAATGGATCAAAATCGGTTAAATTTATTAACTTTTTATAATGTCTATTTAAGCTGTGCTTAATAATTAGACCTACCCTGCTGACAGCAGCATGATCCCCCTGAACATCTTCTTGTCAGATACGCAGGAAAATATTTTCGTCAGGGGGTTACAGTCTATGTAGAGTTTATATAATTCTATAGATACAATGTTGCACAGGCTCTGTATTCTGCAGTCCACTTTAGAACTTGTTTGTTTAGCCTGATTGCAATCGCGTCAAGACAAATCTTATTGGCCAATACACATTGATAAATAAAATAATTTTCAAATTACTAAAATTATCCCTCTCTTCATCCCATACCCCAAACATGACATACAAAATGTCATGGAACAGAAACAACAACCAGAGACATTTATAAGCTATAATTTTATTGTCATCGCAGTTTTAAAGCTTCGCCACCAGGGGGTGCTGCAGCACCTGTCGCACCCCTACTTCCCGCGCCACTGTGTTGCTTCATAAATAGGCGTCAGTTAACGCCTATTCAGCAGGCAAATATTACCTGTGTGTGAGTGTCTGTACTGTGGTTGATTGTTGGTTTAAGCAGCCTCACCTGGCCCAAGTCACACTGATTAGACTCTGGGGCAGGTTGAGGCTGCACACCTGTTGTGCATTGAGTAATCAATGCACCAAAAAAAGGACATGTTTTTTTTTTTTCCGAAGTGACAGTTAAGGCTCAGTACAACCAAAGCAATCACAATTAGATGACTACACAATTGCCAAGAGTGCAGAGTTTATGGAAGTTTAAAGCTACCTCAAGGTTCATCGTATTCTATTAAAGCCATTCAGCATAGTTTAACCCAGTGCAAAACCATCAGCCGTTAACATGAGTAGCCCAGGCAAGATTTTAGTGTTTTGTTTTTCTTGTTTTTCATTTTTTTCCACCTTGTTTGTCTTTTTTTCAGTTTGTTTTATCATCAATATATTAGGAAATTTATATTTGGTTTAGGGTTAACATTGTGTGTGGCCTTTTTCTTTTTTTCTTCTTCAGTGAACCCCACCTGCAATTTACCGACAAGAGTAGAGAATGCAGTTATTATGGAGAAGAAACGGGAGGTCTACAATTCTGGAGCCCAAGTAACCTACGCATGCCGTACTAATTACAGAATGGAAAGAGAGAGAACAATTAGATGCCGAAGTGGTCAATGGAGTCCAGGAATTCCTACTTGCAACCGTAAGTGTTTTTTTCTAATGGCATTGCACACAAATCTAGGATTTCTGGCAATGTGACAACTAAGGTCGGAACGGTGAGCCGGGACCGTTTACGTTTGCATCGAGGATTCACTCTCTTTTTCAGAACCATTACTTCTAATTAGTTTGCTTCAGGTGATATCTGGTTAACATTTATGCCTACATTGTTATTATGCTCTTAAAATACAACAATAATCTGAGTGATCTTCAAGTGATGAGTGGTGAACTCGTGCTTACTAACTGTGTACTATGTACTACTATGTACTGGGCACTCTCAGGGGTTGAGTGGACATACACCCTGCCATGAATTGCACCCAAGGTCCATGATAGACGATTGAAGTGAAATACTATAACTGTTTGACAGTTGGCATAAGCCTACATGATAAACTTTAACACCTACATTTTTTTTAATTGTCCAAAGTTACTTTGACCCAATTTGAAGACCAGAAGTGGCTGCAGTGTAGCCTAGTCTAATTCAGGGCTTTATCAGGCACAGACATCAATATGAGGGCTATTGCTTGCTGGGTAATGGCAATATTAATTTGTTATCCTACTTTTTGATTTTCAGGAGTGACATGTCAACTGCTGCGATTGAGAGGAACCACTTATCTTGACGTAAATAAAGACCGATTTTTTCCAGGAGAAACCGTTTCGGTGGAATGCAACCGAGGCCGCTGGTTTTCCTACTTTGATCAACGAACACAGAAAACAATTAGTTGTACAGAAAGTGGGGAATGGGATACAGCTGCAAAATGCCAAGGTAGGCAACATTATTTTCACGCATCAATTAGTTGTAAATGTATAAATGTTCTTAGGATTGACATGAACCATCCTGGTCATCTCGATCCTTCAGGTTTGATGGGATGTGTTTTTTTTTGTAACAATTGTAATCAAATGAAAGTAAACCAAATAAGTTTACATAAGTGTTCAGAAATCTATATTGAGAACTATGTAGATGCCACATTGTATGTTTTGGGAAAACAATCATGAGCTACTATAAGTTCCCACTGAAACACAATTGTGCTTCTTTATTCAGTGATCAGATGTCAGGATCCAAATGACCCTAATTTGAAACAACGGCTTCCAAGCAAATGGATGGGTGAATATGCAGCATACCAGTGTAAAGAAGGCTTCATGCAAACTAATAATTGGGCTAGATGCACGGAAAACGGATGGACACCAAACCCACTCTGTGAAGGTATTTTCATGGGGGATTTTTATTTATATGTGCATATTTAGTTATGTGTGGTTCCTTGCATTTTCTACATTGTTGTACAGGTCGGTCAACGTTCTCATAAACATTGACCTCGACCCTTCTACACAGGGTCAGACATATTGTAGAGAGACAGCGGCTCCTGTTGAACGTAATGTGACAGGAAAACGACTGCAGTACCATGCTTTAGCACCGGGGAAAGAGTGCAGAAAGGGTGAATGGATCAAAATCGGTTAAATTTATTACTTTTATAATGTATATTTAAGCTGTGCTTTATAATTAAACCTAACTAGACAGGCTATTCACTGCTACTGTGTAAATAACCCAATTTCTATTGCGCAAATAACACAATCTGGAGAATTTGAAGTATTTGCACATACACAGCCAATGGATGTGATATGGCCTCCTTTTTGAGCAGTTTCACTAGCAATGAGGCTCCATGACGAGCAGCTGACAGCAGCATGATCCCCCTGAACATCTTGCTTCATAAATAGGCATCAGTTAATGCCTATTCAGCAGGCAAATATTATACGTGTATGTCTGTACTGTGGTTGAGCGTTGGTTTAAGCAGCCTCACCTGGCCCAAGTCACACTGATTATACTCTTGGGCAGGTTGAGGCTGCACACCTGTTGTGCATTGAGTAATCAATGCACCAAAAAAGGAGATGTTTTTTATCCAAAGTGACAATTAAGGCTCAGTACAACCAAAGCAATCACAATTAGATGACTACACAATTGCCAAGAGTGCAGAGTTTATGGAAGTTTAAAGCTACCTTAAGTTTCATTGTGTTCTATTAAAGCCATTCAGCATAGTTTAGCCCAGTGCAAAACCATCAGCCGTTAACATGAGTAGCCCAGGCAAGATTTTAGTGTTTTGTTTTTCTTGTTTTTCATTTTTCACTTCATTCATCATCAATAGATAAGGAAATGTATATTTGGTTTTGGGTTAACATTGGACAATTCCGGTATTTTGAACATTTAGCCCCATTTCTGGTTTGTCTAGGATGAAATAGAGTGGTTGACACTGAAATTTTGACTATTGGTCCTGTCTCGGGTATTTGGCTCATTTAGAATTGCCTCTTCCTGCTTCAGAATGGATGGCTATGGGCATTCACAAACCTGTCCTTAAAACAACCCTAAACGTTAGTTTTTAGAAATGTGCAACTCACCGAGTGGTTAATGGTGTTTGTTGACGTTCCAAATCAAGTATCATAGTGAAATACAGTTTCTGTCGTGTTTTATTTGGCATTTTGTAAATCCCATTGAAACGGAAACCATCCCGGAAACGGAAATGGGCGGTTTACATTTGGTTGTAGTATTTTTGCTCAGTTATCTGTATCAACAGTAGGGCTAGAGCGAGTGAAAAGACTACAACCAGCCCCCCTTTCTGTTTCAGGCAGGGGCGGACTGGCCATCGGGAGGTTCGGGAGATTTCCTGAACGGCCGGACGATTTCAGGCCGAGCCGGCCGGCCGTAATTTTTATTTTTTTTAATTATTATTTTATATTATTATATTATATTATTCTATTTTTTTCAATTGAAGATGTAAAAAAAGAGAACAAGTTAAGTAAGCCGTGATTTGGGGTGGCCTGCTGGATATTTGCTTACAGCGCAAAACGGAGCTCTGGCCTCACGGTAAAACGGGGCTGATGTATTACTGTCAATTTAGAGGGGGGATCACCCCCACAGTGTATGGGGCCAAAGCGAGCGGCCAAAGCGAGCGCCCAAAGCGAGCGGCCGAACGGCCCCTCCAAACTTGGACTGCTCCGCGGTCTGTCATTTCTGATTGGCTCAGACACACGGCGGTCACTTACTTCCAGTTACAGTAAATCTCAGTTACACAGAAATACGAGAAATATGAAAAATGTCAAAAAGGAAAAAAGGTGGTGGAGAGGAAAAAGAATTGGGTGGCGCTCAGAAGTTGAGGTTGAAAATAAAAAAAATGTTAGAGCAAGACGCAGCCAAATGTGCAAAATTAACTGACCTTTTCCGTGGAAAAGCCAAGGTTGACGCCCCTGTCAGCGAGACCAATGGTGAGGCAGGAACAGGACACAGCAGCATAGCTATGACAGGTGCGCTTGCGGGCATGTTTGGCAATATAATAAGACTTAAACTAATTATAGAAAAGTACCAGAGACGTCGGAGAACCCGACGCAGTCTATTCATAATATTGTAATGACCACGGAAGAGGCAGTGAATGAAGTATTGATGAGACAGCGATTTATTAGATACCACCGCTAATAAACCATTGGAACACTTCAACACCGGTAACCACAGCAACGCCGGTAACCCCAACAAACCCTGTGAAGCCCAATCCCCATCAGAGTTCCCCCCCCCCCCAGCTAAAAGTATTAAAGTTTAAACCTGGGTTTGCTCAGTGAGCACAACCGTATAATAAACGTTTAACGTGTAGCCTATAGTGTAGCCGTAATGAATTCAATATGTATGACTTTATTCTCGTAATTAATTCAATATGTACGAGTCATACATATTGAATTAATTACGAGAATAAAGTGTGTGTGTGTGTGTGTGTGTGTGTGTGTGTGTGTGTGTGTGTGTGTGTGTGTGTGTGTGTATAGAATTATAGTCTCTAACTTTTATTATTGTTATTAGTCAAGTCCAGTGACTATAGTGGAGGTGAGGCTGAGACACAGGGTGACTCCAGGCATGGTGGGGATGAGGAGAAGGAGGAGTATGGAGCAGAAACCAGCAAAGAAACAGAAACAGTGAAAGGTACAAGGGCAACAAGGGAAATTGTTTTATGAATATAAATAAAAACAAGATTATGTTTGAAATTATAAAAAACAAATTAGGAGAATATCCACTATTGCAGATCTAGCTCTACAGTCAACCCAGGCAGAGTCAGGGTCCAGCAAAGGGGAAGCTGAGCTAGCTATTCACCCAGATGAGGATGAGGGATTTCCTTTTTTTGACTGCCCAGCCTCAAAAGATTTTGCCACATTTTTTAACTTCCACCCTCAACAACCCCCCAGAAAAGGTGTGAGCATCTATGAGACAAAAGATGGCATTAACAGAAAATGGCTCACATACTGTCAAAGAGACAACTCTCTGTACTGTTCAGTATGTTTGGCCTATGCAAATCCATCTGCAAGTGACAGCACATTTATTAAGGGGGGGATGACAGCCTGGAAGCATGTTCATCAAAGAATAGAAGAGCATGAAAGAAACCAAGTCCATCGAGATAGTGTAGAGGCATATTTTATGAAAGCCAGCCAAGCAGACATAGCAAGCCTACTTTGTGGGAAACAAATCTCTCTGCACCGTGATCAGGTCAGGAAGAAACGCCAAGTCATGGATTGTGTAATAGAAGTGATCAAAGTTTTAGGGAAGTGTGGTCTAAGCTAGAGGCACTGAATTTGAAGCAGCATACACCTGGGAGAATTTCGCTGTTGACCATGGAAACTTCTTGGAAATTATCATTCTATTAAGCAAATTTGATGTCTCGCTCCAAGAACATGTGAAGGAATGTGTTCAAAAAAGCGAAAGCTTACATGACAGCGGTGTAAAAGGCAGAGGATCCCTGGTAACACTGCTCTCTAAAAACTCTGTCAACAAAGTCATTGACGTCATCAGTCACTTAATTAAGGAGAGCATATCTAGGGAGGTAAGAGTGGCAGGGATGTTTTCTGTGCAGATTGACACCACACAGGATGTTACCTCCACAGACCAGTGTGCTGTAATCCTCAGATATGTCAATGATGAAGTTCAGGAGAAGCTCATAGGTGTGGTTCAATGTGAGTCATCAACTGGAGAATATTTTGTGGAGCTACTTAAAGAAACTCTGTCAAATGTGGATATTGATCTTCAGAACTGTGTAGGCAACTCAACTGATGGTGCAGCAAACATGCAAGGCCAATACAAGGTGTTCTCTACCTTACTCTCATCAGAGTCTCCTAATCAGGTGCACATCTGGTGCTATGCAGATGTGCTTAATCTGGTTTTGGGAGACACCACAGGCATTGTTATCGAAAGCGCATCTCTTTTTTCTATCATAAATGATGTGGCTGTATTTATTAAAGATTCATACAAGCGTATGAATGTCTGGGAGAAGGTGAGTGATGACAAGCGACACAGAAGGCTGTCTCCAATTGGAGAAACTAGGTGGTGGGCAAAGGACCAGGCTCTCAGCAAAATATTTGGCTATTTTGGTAACCCCGACAATGCCTTACTCCGACAAAGAGGATAGTGGAGGATAAATCAATGAAACCACCTGTCAGAGCAAAAGCAAAGGGTTACTTTGAGTCCCTTTTGAAGCATGAGACAATCCTGACTGCACAAATATTTCTTAGGATATTTGAGATCACCTCCCCACTCTCCAACTACCTGCAGACCAGTGGCATGGACCTAATCACTGCGCATCGCCTAGTAATGGGGGCTCAAGACAGCCTAAAAAAATGCACAAGGGACATGGATGCCGTGACAAAAGCCGCTAATGTCTTTGTTGAGTGGGCTAACGATAAGCTGGAGGAAAACAAATCTGAAGAGGTGGTACAGGCAGCTCTCCCTCAAAGAAAAATCAGAAAGAAAAAGACCATGCCAGGTGAAGAAGCAGAGGAAGAACACACATTGAGTGCAGAGGATCAGTACAGGATCAAGGTACACAACATCATTTTTGATACAGTGACTGAGAGCATCCAAACACGCTACTCTGCAAATGGAGCCCTTTATGATGATTTTGCCTGCCTCAACCCAAGGAACTTTGACACATTGAGAGTTAAAAGGCTCCCATCTGAATCCCTGGAACAACTCAGTCGATGTCTCCTGAGATTTGACGACACACCTGGAAGGCTCAAGGCCGAGCTCTATAATCTGGCCAACCAATGGGAGAGAATAAAGTTGCCCCATTTGGAGTCCTACACTGTGCGGACTGCAGCAGAGCATACCAAAGATGGAGATGGCCTGGAGCTCACAGTCACCAGCTGCACCTCCTGTAAAGACTGCAATTTGTGTGTATCGGGTCCTCTCCAAATACAACCTTCTGACTGGTTCCTATCATGTCATTGGATTGGCCTACAAGTTCCTGCTGACACTCTCCTTCAGCCAAGTGGCCTGTGAGAGGACCTTCTCAACACTAACGTTTGTGAAGAACAGACTGAGAACCACCTTGACACAGGATCGTCTTGAGGCCTTCATTATAATGTGCACCGAAAAAGAGATCCTGATGTCTCTAGACAACGATGGGGTCATTGAAAAAGTTGCAGAGACCAGTGAAGTTCTCCGGCGCTTGCTGATGATGTGAGGTAGGACAGTCTCTGCATAAGATTATGTTTGAAATGATAAAAAACATAAATTAAGAGAATGTCCACTATTGCCTTTAATGTATTGGCCTGCTAAATTAGAATTATTTGTTATTTGTCATTTTCATGCAGATGTAGCTCTACACCGGCAGATTCAGGGTCCAGCAGAGAGGAAGCAGAGCAAGTTCTACATCCAGATTATTTTGATGACAAGCTGTTTGTTTTGTCTAACTATATAAATCCAACTATATCAATCAAGGAAAGTCTGTCTGTGTGTGTGTCCTCATTTTTCTCCTATCACTCTGAAATGTCACATAGCCCCTCAATATATACCTGGCCAGAGACTGACAGCCATTTTTCTATATTGTCATTGCAAACATTGGTAAAAAAAAAGCTTGATTTGTGATTTATGTGAAGCAGTAACCAGCAGTGAGGGGCAGACAATGTGACATCTTTGTATGTTGTTAGATATGACAATTCTTTCCAACTTTTTTTCATTCCACTAAAATAATTGTATCTTGCACTATTTAGATCATATTCAGCCTTGATTTACCTTTCTAGGCACATGCAATTTCTAATATTTTGTACATGGACAAGATTGCTTATAAAATATTTCCCAGTGATCTTCACAAAATTCTAAACACATGCACATCCCAACATTGACATGTAGTTGCAATGCACATATCCACGGATATGGACTACTTTTTATTATTTTACACAGTGGCAAAATTCTATGCGCGCTATTCCCGCCTCATCTCATAAAAGGTCTCTCCATCCCAAAGTCCCGGGCCAAATTTTTGTCCCAGTCCATCCCTGGTTTCAGGTCAACGAGCAATGAGTCTTCCAACAGAAGGATCAATGGATTTACAAAATGCCAAACAAAAGAGAGTATTTTCAGACAACTTACTACTTTTACTCCCCACAATATAGAACATTCTACTCCTTACACGCTGTCATCGTGGCCGAGTCTAGGCAAAGCCCCAAGTAGATTAGCCGATGGCTGGGGAGTGGAAAGCTCTTACCCAGTTGATGGTGAAACCCAAGACGGAGAGATGATTTATCACCGTCATGGGGTCTCTTCTCACAGCTTCCCCTGAATGGCACAGAAGTAGATTGTCGAGATAAAAATAAAGATAATATTTGCTTGAATCTTGAGCGGCCCCAGCGCCACCTCCACAAACTACCAGAGTGATTTAATTTTTTTTTATTTTTAAGTGTCTGTACTTCTAAAGAAGGAAAAAAACTCATGTCACAACTGTCCAAAGTTTCTTTGACCAGATTTTAAGAAATGAAGTGGGCTACAGTTCGGCCCTTCTAATACAGGACTTCTAATACAGGACCAATTTGATATCAATTTGATTTCCAGAAGTGACATGTCAACTGCTGTGAGCGAGAGAAACCACTTATCTTGATGTGCAAAAAGGGAGAATTTCATCAGGAGAAACCGTTTCGGTCAAATGCAACTCAGGCTTCTGGGTTTAACTTTGCAAGACACAGGTGGAGATCGTGTAATGTACGTGTGGATATCGTTTCAAAATCTCAGAGGTGCATGACACACAGCCTATTGCTGTATGAAACGTGCGCAATACGTTATTATGTCTTTCTTGGTTTGCGGCGGCTCACGGGGTTTGACTCCCACGCACGCTCTCGCATGGGAAGCTGAATGGCAATGATGCAGCTAACTACCATAAAGGAAATCACTTCCAGCTGGCAGAAGACATAAGGCACAAAATGAAGAAGTGCAATAATTGGCGTAAACATAATGCTTTTTTACGCATTGTTTCCAGATTAATCGTAAGCGTTAACACTGACAGGAAGCCCTTATATATCCATATCTATATATAGATATATAGATATAGATCTATCTGTCTGTCTGTCTGTCATATTCTGTTTTATAGCTGATGGCTCTGAACTGGAGAAGGTGGAGGCTGCGGTCGTGCCTGGGTCCAGTGCAACAACCACGGCAGGTGAGGAGCATCACAGCTGTGACCCACAAAATTCTACGTCCGAACCAGGGGGAGTATTCACACACACAGAAAACGCCCCTCATTAAGTGTGTCAAACGACTTGTTTGCGCTCAAAATTTACTGCCGTATGTGTGTGTATGTGTATCACATTCTGGATCACTGTGTTACTTTGCACTGCATGTTGTGTCGTACACACTGTATCCTGTATCCTCAACATAACCCACTATAAAGCCTATCATATTTTGTCCCTCTCTCTGCAGTCCAAAGAACGTGTGGGCCTCCGCCGTCGCTCGCTGATGGAGACTTCATCGGTGATCTTAAGTTACCCTACCAACACGGGGAAACAGTGAGATACGCTTGTCAATATAAGTTCACCATTGAGGGAGAAGTGAAGACCTGTGAGAACGGACAATGGACCGGAGAGACTATATGTCTTAGTGAGTAGTCTCTGAACCTTTAAGTCAAATTGAGGTCAATGTTACGATACTGTACAGTCAACAGTTGTTGCCTGAACACACACAGCATTCATTACAGTCAATGAAAAATATTGATGATGAATAGCGATGATGTCACTGAGAAGTTGAGCAACTCAACTTTAATTTGAATAATAACTGTATTAAGGACCTTTCATATAAAATGATGTTATCCATCCATGATCCAGAAAGCAAAAACCTTGGTGATGAACATATACTTCAGAAAGCAGGTTGGGTAATCGGAAGCTTTGTCTGAAACCTGAAGTCTGATTTGAGTTTGTGCAAGCTGGACTTTTGGTGATGTCTATGACAATGGTTATAAATGTGTCATAGGAAAAAATGTACACACTATGAGCACTATATCAAATTCCAAAACAATTGAAGTCAAATCTATGTCACACATATGGTGCTATCCTGGAAATCTGTCTTGACTCTTATGGAACGCTCTTCTTACACACCAAACAAGCTGGGAGTATATAACAGAGCTCACCCAATGAACACTGAACGTCTTTCCATCAGGGCTAACTTGGGAGTCTTTCACAAGAGTTGATTTGTCTTCTTGCCGTTGATTGGTGCACTCTTAACCACATTCCGGTCTTTTTTTCTTTCAGGGCCGTGCACCGTGCACAGAGAACAGTTGCGACCACATCATATTCAATTCCCTCTACCTAATATTGAAGAGATTATCCTTTCTCACAATGATGGGCTTACATTTGTTTGTGAAGAAGGATTCGCACACAGCCCAATGAAAATGAGACAGCTCTGTGTCAATGGAGGAATGGATTTGCCTACTTGTCCCAGTGTTTAAAAACAAGTAAATTAAATGGACGACTTAAGTAATATGAATCTGTCTTCTTATTTCTCATGTTATTCTGTTTTGGGGGGCTAGCCTGAAGACCTTCCAGACCAAACATTCTGTTTCTCTACACTGATCAGTCTGGACCTCTAGCCGCTGTAATGGGAAAATTATATTTTCACATTCTGTTTCTCAAACTGCTATTTGTTGGTATGGGCCTGTTTTCTTGACCCCCCTCGGGAAGGCCGAGAAGCCAGGGTTCTAACTGATAAGCCATGGCTACGTCCCTCCCCTTTTCGTCATCCTGAGGAGGTTCGAGTGTACTACCATCTGGTTAACCAAAACTTTAGTTTTATTGGGGGCAGAGCTGTTCTCAGCATCCTGAGACCTGTCTGCCACTGTATAAGAAGTCCTTGCTTTTTTCTAAATGCATTAGACTTCTCCTTATTGAGCTCTTGGAGACGCAGGGCAAACTCCCCTCTTGGGACTTCTCCGTCGAGAGACGCAGGGCAAACTCCCATCTGAGGCCTTGGATGATTGTATGTTAGGCCTTGGTTTATTGTATGTTTGTTGTATGTTATTCAGGGATGCAAACAGACCTATGGTCAAAAAAGAGCGATTTTCGAAGCCCGCGCCCCCGCAGCAAATATCAAATAATGACATTTCTACCAACCTCTGCCATCCCCAGCCCACCCTATACACAGACAAAGTGCAAACTGAAATTCTTAAAATGAAAATCCACAAAACTTCTTGTTAATTTTGTTTAACTAGTCTTCAACACACTCACACACACCTCTCCATTGGCAATCCGATTGCACATTGGAATCGGGAGTACTACACTTTCCCTGATCTTTTCGGCTGCTGAGGCCTGATTCTGGCTGGTAGCTGGTAAAGGATTGTCCTTGCAGAGGAGCTGGGCCACACTTTGGGTAGATACGATGGAGGCCACTCTCTGTGTGTGTATTGTGCTCTGGCAGTGAGCCAACAGGGCATGCAGCCCTCTGGAACCATAATTTATCTCTTTAACGCAGAGAGTGCATTTAGCACATCCCTTTATTTCAATTTTTTTTTAAAAGTCTGATAGTTTGAAATTGCGTTTGACTGCCTTGACCTCAATTGCAGTTTCAACTTTTAGCCAAGGCCACTTCCAACTGGTTTTACATCCTTTATCCACTTGTTGCACAGTAAGTGCCTCACTCTCATCAAATTCTCTCATTCTGCAAATGAAGAGTTGAATATTTTAGCCATACTGTAGCATAACGCGACCAGACGTCTGAAACCGGGACGTCTGATCACCCTAGACTTTCTGTATCATAACGGAGAGCAAAGTAGCTCACTCAGTCCCCTTTCCTCAATGTGCCCTGCACCACCTTCAGCAGTCTATTTGACTAAATTAAAATGTATTAAATGATTTTAGTATCCTTAAAAAAGCAGTGCCGCCTGTTGATAAGATAAGCTCACTCATCAGTTCCTCGCCATTATAGCCTATGGTAACGTGAGACTATTGGTGACAAAACGTCGCTAACAGCAAGCAAAGTCAGGGGCAATATTTCTAGATGGCAACCACCATGCACCATTTGAAAATAACAGTTCGTCACTTGTCACTTCTGGTTGCATTCGTGAAAAACCTAAAGACTATCGACTCATTACTGTTCCGAGGTCAACATTGGAAAGGGTTAGGGTTAGTATTAGGGAGTTTGGTATACTTTAATATTACAGTAAAAGATATGCTAGTGTATCAGGAGTAATATTAAACTACAAGACGCAACAAACAGGGTTATTAAAAAAAATGTCTATGTCTCGCTGCTAGTGCTCATCCAAAATGTAATGTGCTAGCTAGCACAACGTATTCTACAGATGAACCTGACGTAGTTGTTACGACGTAATGACACATTAGACTACCTACACATTACACAATTGAAGTGGTCTAAATGTTAATATGACTAGCAGATATAAAATAACATGGTTGACCAAAATATATCCTTACCTCTTGCCAAAAGGACATGAAGACGTGGCGCCAAACTCCGGAGTCAGACTATGTGAAAATCCTTGCAGCGCGAGATACAGGTGCGCACGCCCTGCCGAAACAACTTGCTTCGCGTGCGCAGCGTTCTGATTTACTGTTTTCTCATAGACTGTATCTATGCATTTACTTATTTGGTAGTTACAGTCTATGAGAAACTATGAGAAACCCCCCCAAAAAAAAAAAAAAATCGGATCTACACGATTCACACAAGTCACCCAAACAGCCGTGAAAAAAGCGGCAGCCGCCAAAAAGCACGATGTTTGCATCCCTGGTTATTGTACTTTTGACTTAATAAAATTAGCCTAATTGTTATAAGTTTGGATTAATCTTTATTCTTACTCAGTTTATACAGGAACGATTGATGGCCAAAATTCCCACCAAACCACCCACATAGATTTCCTGAATTTACAATGTAAGCTGGCCTATCAAGCACTGTTTCATACTTGATGAAGTAACCCGGCCAATCTGAGACCGTTTTAGGTGATGAAATATAGGCCACCACTGGCAACAGTGATGATGTCTCCCACTTATACTAATAAACTAAATAACTAATAAACAAGAATAGTATGCACTAGCAGGGTTTTGATGCAAATGCTTTTGATGTTCTTTGTCCTTGTATCTGAACTGCACATAAATAAGTAAAATAATATTCTTTTGCATTTGTTTTCCTGAACTTTTCTTTAATGTATGAGGGTTTAATAGATCCGATCACAGGCTGTGACTACCATGAACACCTGTGTAGGATCGTGATGAGCACATTAGTGCATTTGTGAAAGTGAAGGAAATACAAAAGGAGAAAACAAACTGCTAGAAAAAGCCATGTCCACTTTATTATGTACACAATGGGAAACATAATAGAACAGAAAATATATAGATGATGGAAAACATTTAAATGTTTTTGTTACGATGGAAAATGCACACAGGAAACAAACAAAAAAAAAAATACAATTTCAACATTCTTTTTATAGCACAATTGAAAAAGTATCTGCTACCATTTTAATGGCGCCAAGTGGGTCCACAATGTCTCTGAGCTTATCCTTTTGAAGAACCCAATCTGGTGCAAATCTGTAATAAAATGAATAGGTCAGTGGTGAAAATTCATGAGATTTAACTACCTTGCAGGGTCAGATGTATTTAGCCCCTTGAGACTAATATAAGAACTAAATATATATTAATTATATGAATTAAATGACAAAACATCACATTCCTTTGACGTTTTCTGTTCCAAGAAATACCTCCAAACGTGGAATAAATTATAATAAATGCTCTTTCAATAACTTTTCCTACCACAACATTTTCTGACAGTGGATATCAGGTATTGGCGCATTCGAGTCCTACTAGTGACTTTACATTTTGACTTATCCCCCCACACCTTCCTCCTCCATATTACCAGGCGATTGTTATCTACTTTAAAAATATATATATATGACATGTAGGGCTGCAAAAACGAATCGATAAAAATTTATTACTAAAAGCATTGGCAACAAATTATTAATACTATAGTCACTCGTAGGCACGGAACTGTTTACAGAAGCCGACGCCGACGCCGACAGGTCCATGCTTCATGCGCGCCCACAGTGAGCCTTCCGCGCGCGTGTGAGCGACCACAGCTTGTATTTTGGACATGAAACATGGTGGAGAAAACGGTTAGACCGAAATCTTCCAAAGTGTGGGAGCAATTTACAATGCATAAAGCTAAAAAGTGTGTTAATTGCAATCTTTGCAAAAGCGAAAAGGCGTGGCACGGAAGCACCACGGTGATGTCATCCGTGACGAGGAAGGGGGCTCGGCAGCAGGGTTAAGTCAATACAAGATCTCACATTTATTCAGTTTTCAAGTAAGGACATGCAATATCAAGCCCAAAGTATACTACTCCGTATCCGTAATCCGACTCTGTAACTACGGAGACCCCTCGAGCATTTGCAGTTCTCTGTCGGGATGTTGGATACGCAATGCAATTCGCCGCCCGATCGATCTTATATGCTGACTACTAACTAGTAAATAGTGTTTAAATAGTGTTAAATAAACTTCCAAAGCTTTCAAAGCAAATCTTATTTGGTGTTTTATTGGTCCTTAATGTGGAAAGTAAACAATGTACAAGTGAATAAGGTGCAAAGTCAAACGGGGAAATGTGATTCCGGAAATGATTTTGTTAGAGGACCAATCACAGCCCTTGCCGTCTCCGTTGCGTCGACGGATAGTTAAAAAACATTGGATGTGCATGTAGAGCTACGGAGAGGGTCTCCGACAGGGTCTCCGTGGCTACGTACAGCACTTTACGGAGGACTGTAAATCTACCTAGTATCTCCTGTTTCTCGTTTGGTGCTAATTTATTTGTTATCCAGCTTTACAAGCATGAAAAGTTTATTAAACCAACGTAAGCGTTAGCTAGTTAATAACCTGTTGTTTTTACACTTCAGTCTGCACCGTGAATTTGAAGTAATGTTCAGTTTTTGAATAAAGATGCAGAAATTAAAAATGTTTTTTTAATCCGATTAATCGAAAAAATATTCAACCGATTAATTGATTATTAAAATAATCGTTAGTTGCAGCCCTAGACATATGTCCTACTCCAAATTCCTTTTCACCAATCACATCCAATGACGGTTTAATACACTATGCACAACAACCTGCCTTCTCGACCCTATCTCCTCTCACCTTCTTCAGTCTATTCCTCTCAATCTCCTTCCTTTATTCAGCCATCTCTTGAACACCTCTTTGACAACTTGTTTCTGAACACTCTTCAAGCAGCAAAAGTGACCCCTCTTTTAAAGAAACCCACATTCAACCCATTTTATGTAAAGAATTACTGTATCTCATCAACCATGTAGTTCCAAAATGCTCAAGCTTTTCACAACTCTCTACACACCTCCACCAGAACAACCTTCTGGACCCTCACCAGTCTGGATTAAAGGCCAACTGAGACTTCCCTCATTGACGTCACAGACACTACTAGAACAGCCTCCTCCACTGTCAGTCTGCTTTCCCTTTCAGCAGCCTTCCACACAGTGATCTACCAGATCCTCTTCTCCACCCTCGAAGAACTGGGCATCTCAGGCACTGCACACACCCTGCACACTTCCTACTTCAAGGATCACACTACCAGGGTAACCTGGAAAGTATCTGTTTCTGATCCTTGTAGACTCACTATTAGGGTCCTTCAGGGTTCTTTCCTGGGTCCCATCCTCTTCTCTCTGTACACCAAGTCACTTGGTTCTGATATTTACTCCCGAGGCCTTTCCTATAACAGCTATGCAGATGACACACAACTCATTCCGTCTTTTTCATAGTCTGAAACCGAAGAAGCAGCATGAAACTCTGCAGGTCTGGTCGAAATCTCCCACTGGATGTCGACAAGCCACCTGGAGCTTAAAGGCGCAGACAAACTTTCCTTGTCTGCAGGCAGCTGCGGACATGTACTGGTCACACGGATGCACACACTGTTCCATTCATACAATTGAAGGTCTGTGTCAGTCTGGCTTCCACGCATGCACTTTTCTCCATTCCAGTAGGTGGCAGTAATGCACCATATCGCTGTGCACCCTGTCAAAATATGGGTCCTCACAGACATTTTCTTTCGCGTTCTAAAGTGTGACGTAAATGTGTGAGTATAAATGAGCCTGGACAGCGCTGCTCTTCCTTCCAGGGAAGGCATCTCCCATCCATGACCTCTCCACCAACATCAACAACTTAGTGGTGCCTGTGTCTCAAGTGGCAAGAACCTCAGTGTTAACTGGAAGGCCAGCTGTCCATCGATGCCAACATCTCTGCGACCATCCACTCCTGAAGATTCATGATACACAACATCAGAAGTATATGTTCATCACCAAGGTTTTGGTCCAGGCTCTTCGTCATCTCGCGTCTAGATTAATGCAACTCCCTTCTGGCTGGTCAGCCTGAATGTGCCATTCGTCCTCTGCAGCTCATCCAGAATAAAGCACCATGGCTTCGTCAAACTACCTATGTTCTCCGAGACTACACTCCGCCTCTGCGCCCTGTACTGGCAACCGGTGGCTTTCCAAAACTGATTGAAGTCAATTCTACTTGCCTATCATACTGCAAACTACTCCAGCCCGTACTACATACAGGTGCTAGTAAACCATACACCCCAGCCCATCCACTACGCTCTATGACTACCCCCTCACTACATAGTGACCGCCTCTACCGCTCAACAAAATGTTGGCCATTACAATTTTTTTAAATCTCTTTTTCTCTATATTGTAGCACAGAGGTCACTAGCAGCGGGGCCGTGGTCCGGGTCCTGACCCAGAAGCCTTCCCATACGGACCCGGATCTGATATAAAACCTGACGGGGTGCTTCTATTTTGACAGGTGCAGCTTCTGTAGTCTTTACGGTCGTGGTTTAGTGGGTGAGGAAACGCACAGACCAATTGCATGCAAGTCAAGCCATCCCACGTGATAATACGCAGAAAATCAAGTCTGTGCATTCCAGGCGGTAAACATTGCAACTCAGTGAAGACAGATAAGCGAGTTAGAGACAAGTGACGCATGAAAAGACGTTAGAAAGAGAGTAGAGAAAACAAAGGGAGAGATACAGACGATTGACATGGAGAAAGGGAGATACAGATGAGTGAGACAGAGAAATGAAGAGATACAGACGAGGGAGAGATACAGACGAGTGAGACGGAGAAAGTGAGATACAGACGAGGGAGATACAGACAAGTGACACGGAGAAAGGGAGAGATACAGACTAGTGACATGGAGAAAGGAAGAGATACAGAGGAGTGAGATGGAGAAAGGGAGAGATACAGAGGAGTTACACATAGACGAGGATAATAAAAAGTGCCAACGTTAATTTTGAACAAACCTATCCACTCAAATCTGAAGTGAGATCACAGAAAGTAAGTAGTCTCAGAGCCCAATATGAACAGTCCACCAGGATTCTGAGCCACACATTCACTTCATTCATATTTAGTAAAAAAATGGCATAGATATCTTTGTTGAAGATAAGTTAAGACTTTATAGCATGTTAAAAAAGTGCTTTGTTGAAGTTCATATAAGACATTACTCCTTTAAGGTTAGAGGGTCTTAAACAGAAGCTGTGTGTGGGTTTGTGTACCTTCGCACTGGCCGGGATTTCCGAGGCGTGGCTTGGACCAAGAAGCTGCTGCTGCTGCAGGCGGAGTTCATCTTATGCTTGACGATGGTTCTCTCCGTATCCATTTGATACTTCCGGGCCGTGAGGCGGTAGACGCTACGTATCCTGTCCAGGGCCTTGGGGAGCTTGCTGACCTCCTGAAAAAAATAATTTAACATCACGCAAACATAATGATTTATGACGGAACGTTTCAAAAACCTTGACACAATCACCTCATCACTTCATTCATTCAGAACACAAACTAAAACTTAATAATCACTTGGAGGTGATCGACCTGAATACAAAATTCTGCGTGCAATTGCAACTAAGCCTACAGTTTGTATGAAAACCCAACAGCAAACGAAACCAATCATCTCAGATATCGGTTTGATTTGGCCCCCCTATGGAAAATGTGCCTCCTCCATAATGGCAGGAGACAGCCTTCCTAGCCTATTTTTGCTAACCATGCAAAGGTTTCCAAACCAACCAATCATTGCAAAATTATCTGATTGGCCCTTTAGCAGAGTAAGTGTTGTGTGTTATATTGGCTTACTGTCTCCACAGCTATACCATTGATAAATTACGGTGCCATGACAGGAGGGTTTCGTGGAAGTCGATAAGCATCTTTTGTCTTGGAGACATTGAGTTGCATATATGAGTGAACACACCAGTTGAAATTTGACTGGTGTCAAGCACAAATATCAAAAGGTTTCACAACGCACCCCTCCTGTGTTTCTATAGAACAGTGCCTCAGACAAAGTGTCATTAACCAAGGTTATCTGTGACCAAATAGTCAGGAAGTTGACTAGCTATCCTTTAATGCCAAAGTCAATGACAGATAATTCAGAATGCCTGCGAAAGGTGTTGAGAAATTAACTAAGCATAAGCATACATGCTTTTTCTTGACCTCCAGGTGCCCAACAACAAAATCCAGCAATGTTGCTGTGGCATCCTCTACCCCCTTCCTTGATTGATACATAAATTGGAGTAGGCCAATTACGCTGGCCAGTAAACTCTTCTTGATGTTTCATTCAAAACTGTTTATAACTAATGAGGTAATCGCCACAGGGCAGATTATCTTTCACCAGCTTTGGTGAATGGAACAACCATGGATTCTTTCGATAACATGGGAACTTTATTCTTTGATAGAGAATAAAGTTCCACACAAGAACCAAGCCGTTTTCAGGCAGAAGTCAGGTCAGTCACTAATGCAGACTGGCCCATGACTTTCTCACATTTGTCCGTTCATTGATTTTGCCCCCTGAAGCAACTCTATATTCAGCCAGTTCATCACTAAAATCCTGGGAATCAAACCTCAAATAAACTCCTCTGCCAGGACGGTGTCAGACTTACTAGGGTTAGGCACCAAATATATAGTGAGAATCTTAAATCTTCTTAAGTTCATCCACTACCTTATGTTAAAATCGCATTTTGACCAGCTTTCTTTCCTTCTTCACAATAAAACATGGGATATACTGACCCAGGTCTTATTATTTGGTTACAATATAATAGTCTCCCTGGGAAATATCATCAGCTCATAGAAGTTAATGTAGCATGATGGTGTCAATGTTTTTTTTGCTTCTAACTGTTTAAACAACATCAAGTCATCATGGATGACTCGCCCGTCTTGCTTGTATTTCTGATGGTTGTTTCTAGTCATTCTACAGTCAACAGGGCAGATTCAGCATCTACCATTGTTAAACTGACACACTATTTCCAAATCCTTTCCTTTGATGACCAGTTCAGTTAATGGCAGTACAAGAATCTTTGAACACAACGCAGTTGGCATTGTGAAAAACGCCATTCATTTCATGAATGGCACCCTCTAAGCCTGCACTTAGCAACCTCTTTGCACCCTCTCTTTGCATTCACTTTCCTTCTCTTGAGGCCGATTGATAGACTGGGACTAGAATGACCCAGTTGAGGTCAGAAGAGCCAAGTGGTGCCATTGCATAAGATGTATAGGCCTTTTTTATTGTGCCAAACCAGAAGTCCACTTTTGTTTGACATCTAACATACTGGTAGAACTAACAAAGGGGCTTCTTAAGACTACAATTGTTGAAATTGGTTAGTATAAAATGCAGGGCATCAAAGGAAAGGCTTTGAAAATGGTGCGCCAGTTTAACAATGGTAGATGTTCCATCTGCCCTGTTGGCTGTAGAATGACTAGAAACCACCATCTGAAATATTCGTTGCAAGTAAGACGCTTGAGACATCCAGGATGACTTCATGTCGTTAAAACTGTTAGAAGCAAAAACAACATTCACACCACGGATGTGGTGTGAATGTTGTCTTTAACAAAATGTTAAAGACAAAAAAGCAAACAAAACTATTGCTGCTTGTCGCCGCAACAGGTGCACAGCATGTCCTTGTTCACAGTAATATGCCCAACTGGCCCTTGGTAAGGTAGGCAAGTAACTACTAATCAAAGCATACCCCCTACGTATATGCTTTCATAGACCAACAGTGGCAAGAGATACTGGACAGTATTGTAGGATGAGTTGCTTCAATTAAATCTCTCTCTCACTGACCAGAGCCCGATGGCGGTCCTGAAGTAAGAGGGCCAGGAGGAAGCAGGCCTTGGTGAAGATGCTGCCCCCTTTCTCCGCCACCTTGTCCCCTGCCTTCTCGCGGTACCGTTGCAACAAGTCCAACAGCGTCTCCACGGAGTTCTCCACCAAGTAAACCGCTGCTACAGTCTTGTGGTACTGATGATGTACCACAGGGAGGGGGGGGGGATGGAGGAACAGGGAGGAACAATATGTTAGTAGGAAATTAAGGAGGACAGATTTTACAAAAATATATCATGTGGCATAATATAAAGGTCAAATAAATGTACTGTAGGGGATGACGCACACTATTTTAGTTGGCAAACGTGCATTTAAGAACGGATTGAAATACGGAATGGCAAAAATAAATAAAAGACCCCTGATTTTTTTGGGACGCATTTTGGAGTCTCAGCTATTTAATATAGAGATGGCATGATAGAACTTTTTTCCGATCCAATAACGATCGTGGAATCCTAGTGATGAGATTTACTAATGTTGAATTCTTATTTTCCCTTATTATAAATTGACCCTTAAACGTGATTAATACAGTATTTACTTGCCAACTTTTATGATTGACACAAAACATATCCACCAATATACATAATAACATAAACACAAACATAATGAAAAATTACATTTTACACACAACCATCACTGATTTAATATAAATAAAAAACCATGAAATGATATTGCCCTGAGAGTATGCACAGTCAAAAAGGGACATCTTGGCTTTTCTCGGCTCTGCTAACACCGAAGTGATGGCTGCGAAAAACTTTAGATATACAAATTGCTTCGGCCGATGTCAAACTGTATATTGTGTATATAGTAAATAATAAAATTGTCAATCCAAATTTTCGTTTCTGGATTATTCATAAAAATTATGCAATTGCCAACATATGTGTGTGCAGCCGTATACACCAGTTAGACAGTGCGACTTATGAATACTGAGAGATTAAGTGTATAATATGTGGTTGTGCCAATTATCTCTACAAAATATAAATACTATTGTATTATATCTCTTTCGCCTGAATAGCAATTTTGTTTTTACAAAAAAAAAGAAGAGGATTACTATCAAAGCTATGAATTGACTCCAGCCAACGATAGCACATATAGGCCGGTATCAGTCAGATACCTGCATCAGATCAGTGCATCCCTAATTATATTATAAACAGTGATACTTTATATGAGCGGGACTTTATTATACACACAGCCAGAAACAATGATGGCTATTGACTGCATCAGTGCTTGCGGTGCTGATTAATCACTGGGCAGTGGAGAACATGAAGGTAGAGAATGGCGAGCAGAGAGTTTTTAGATCCTAGGGGATCTAAAAAACGCATCTAAGCCTCGGAACATGAGGTTTCTTCGAATCCGATGACAAAAAAAGTGATAGATAAATCAGCAAGCGTCCTCAACAAGCATTATACCAGCAGGAACAACCTGTAGAGCAGATTATCACGCCAGCATCCAAACTGGTCTGATCATTAAGTGTATTTCTACAGTCTGGTTTGTGTTTAATTAAAATCTTTACAGACAACTCTTTACAGTTAACTACTGCTGGCCGAGTTTGTGTTTGTGTGCTTACAGATCCCTGCCTCAAGCAACATGATTGGTATAAAAAAAGATGAACCTAAATAAAGCGAAACACCCCGTTTACCCAGATTTGAGCTAGTGAGCTTGATTTGAGCTTGATTTGTGAGACTAGTGACGGCCTACAAAGACATTGGTTTGGTTATGATCCTCCTATGTTGTACCTTGGAGAGGTTGAGGAGGATCTGGATGGAGAAGGTGATGACATCCATGCACGGGACGCTGCGATTGCAGCTGCGGATGAGGGAAAAGATGACCTGTGTTGCGCCGCTCTCGACCAGACGCTCACAGCACTCTGGGGACAGGCGAGTTGCCGTCTCTGTAGAGTGAGACACACACAAAAACACACTTGTTAGTTGTTGTTGTTGTTGTTGTTGGACGTGTCACAATGATGTGAGAGCTGGTAAGTGCCCTACCTAGGTTTTTTAAGGCCTCCAAGATATAGGAGAAGTGCCTATACCGAAGGAGGTATTCCAGGGCAGACGCCGTCTTGTTGCCCAGCTTGTCCTCCTCTCGGACACCGTCAGAGACCTTGCGCAGGCGCTGCCTGGCGGCAACCACCTTAGGAACATCGCTCAGCTTGCGGGAGCGATGTCCTCTCCACAATGCCTAAAGAGGGTGTAAAAGTATTTTATAGTATGCTTATATTGTATAGTATACTTAATGGCCCAAACCACACACCTGGAGAAATGTGAAATGTTTAAACCTTGAACATTTTAGTGCCCAGGTGCTGACCCTTGCATGGAAATTCAGTGGACCCTACCTTGTACGAACAATCTATACTGCTTTCAATATGCATTTGTTTAATGCCTTAAATAGTCACGTTGTCTCACATCTTTGTAGCCATGGACCATGCAAAATAACTTCCTAATGGAATATTCTTCTGTTAGAATGGTATTTTAAATGAATTTAGAAATTGCATTCAGACATGGAGCCCTTTATAATTGATTGTCATATTTGCTTCACTGCAAGGTAACCATTCAAACCAGTGTAGAGCCTTGTTCTACTCCCCTTGGTGAAAGTAGTGAAAATGTACTGGTGATGCCAATGTGCAGAAATATTAATAAAAGGTGGCAGGATAATGTAGTGGCCAAGGTGTTCAGACTCACACCCTAAAGTTGGTGGATCAAGATCACCCTACAATCTCCTAATAAATCCATCAATATATAATTCACTGTAATACGCTTTGGATGTAAGCCTTGAATAGTGTAGGTTCCCAACCTTTTTCTATTCAAACCCACGCCTCATCTCAAACGTGAAGGCTGGCGGCTGAGCTAAATGACGGAACCCAACTGTAACGCCATTATCAAAAGAAGCCATACTGAAGTTACGTGGTTACCATAGCCCCTATAAATATTATACCAATGATGTATTTTATCAGAGATCAAATATTTTTGTGAATCAATTTGGCAGCCCATGTACGTATGCCAATGTTGGGAATCATTGTCTTGAAAGACCAAACAATCACAGAATTTCAACTGGGCTTGTACAAATCTGAAGTAAAGCAGGCTGGCAGTAAATTATCCATGCTTATTCAACAACAACCGTGGTACCTGAGCCTTGATGACACCCTGCAGAACCCTCTGCTGTCGTCTGAGCAGAAGGAACCTCCTGACCTCGTGCTGGATGACAGAGGCAGCACGATGGCGGCGGGCTAGCCAGCACCGGGCCATCTTCTGAACAGTGACCACATTCCTCCTCTCTTCCAAATAACGTCTCCTCTGCTGCCACGCCCTTACCCACCGCTAGGCATTCCAGAGGAAGGGAGTTTTGGGTTAGATGAAACATTTGAAAATGTTGGGAACGACGGAACAAAAACTTTGATGCACTTTGATTCTGCTGTAATGTTGGTTAATAGAACCCAATTAAAAAGAAAGAACAATCCAAAAAGATTTTCTCTGAGATAACCTTCATGCAGTTCAATTTACTTTTAGCGCGTCTTGTGATAAAGTTTGTTGTTACAACTGGCGGTAACTAAAATGGGACAAAGCCCTCATCTTTCTGTACCTGGATGGCGATAACCGAATGGATCTCTTTCTTGGCGGACTGCAGAGCCCAGTGGGCTCGTAAGGCTCTCTGGATCTTCATGGCACTGATGTGATGGAATGCTGCTGCAATAAAACGCTGCCTTTTCTCTACCTTAGCAGCCTCCAGTAACTGTAGCAGAAACAAGTTTCAACAAAACAGACACTTCCATTAGGACCAGACATCTTTTGCATAAAAAAAACTTTAAATGACTGGACTGAACAGGATATTGAATGTACTTCTGCTAATGCACTCATTTCAGTTTTAACATTTATCAAAATTATGCCAGCCAACGGTACCTGCCGCCTTGTGATCCAGCCTCGGAAGTGCGCCTGAAGTATCACGGCAGCTCTTCTATTGTGCATGTAGTGCTGCTTTGTTGCTTTGGCTAGCCACACTGCCCGCAAGATCCGCTGCAGAGTCATGGCTGCGTCCCTCAGACGCTGGAAAGCACGTCTTTGGACCAAGCTCCGCCAGCGGGACTGGATCAGGGTGGCAGCATTATTCTGCTCATTGATGGATCTTCGGATTAAATGACCTCTAAAAGCAGCTTGGAGGACGATGGCAGACTGTTTGACTTTGAGGAAGTGTCCTCTGTCAGCTCTCTGAAGAACACAGGACCTGTAGTATCTCTGGATGATGATGGAAGAGAGCCGCAAAGCCTTGAATTTGACTTGCTCCCTGTGCTTCCTAAATGAGGCCTGGATCACTGTTGCAGCTCGATGTTGGTGGGAAATCGTTTTTCTGGCTTGTTGGCCTCTGTAAGCTGCCTGGAGCAAGATAGCAGCCCTTCGTATTTGCTGATACTTCTGTAATTGATGTTTTGCAACCAAATTGCCCCTGAACCGGTGCTGCAGCTTTATGGCTGAGGATTTCAGGGCAAGATACACTCTACGTTCACAATGGGCTCTGTATGCTTGCTGGATAGTAATGGCAGCCTTGTGCATTTGGTTAGTTTGTCTCCTTGATACCATCCCTTGAAAAGCAGCTTGGAGGACGATGGCAGACTGTTTGACCTTGAGGAAGTGTCCTCTGTCAGCTCTCTGAAGAATCAATGACCTGTAGTATCTCTGGATGATGATGGTAGAGAGCCGCATAGCCTTGAATTTGACTTGCTCCCTGTGCTTCCTAAATGAGGCCTGGATCACTGTTGCAGCATGATGTTGGCGGGAAATGTCCTTTCTGGCTTGTTGGCCTCTGTAAGCTGCCTGGAGCAAGATAGCAGCCCTTCGTATTTGCCGATACTTCTGTAATTGATGTTTTGCAACCAAATTGGCCCTAAACCGTCGCTGAACAGTGAGAGCTGATGATTTCAGGCTAAGATAGCTTTTGCGTTTACAATGGGCTCTGTAAGCTTGCTGAATAGCGCTGGCAGCCTGATGCATTCGTCTCACAGCCTGCCGTGTTATTATTCCACGGAAGACAGCTTGCAGGGTGATAGTCGCAATTCTTATACGTTGATAGTGCTTCATCTCCACACTCTGCAGTCTTTGAGCCCTAAATCTCTGCTGTAAAACTAAGGCTGCCCAGCGCAGTCTTCTGAAGCATGATTGCTGTTTGTACCTTCTGTAGTTTGCCTGAATGACAGTCGCAGCTCTTTGCATTTTGGAAATGTTCGTCCTTACACAATGACCTCTGAAGGCAGCTTGGAGGACGATGGCAGACTGTTTGACCTTGAGGAAGTGTCCTCTGTCAGCTCTCTGAAGAATCAATGACCTGTAGTATCTCTGGATGATGATGGAAGAGAGCCGCAAAGCCTTGAATTTGACTTGCTCCCTGTGCTTCCTAAATGAGGCCTGGATCACTGTTGCAGCTCGATGTTGGTGGGAAATCGTTTTTCTGGCTTGTTGGCCTCTGTAAGCTGCCTGGAGCAAGATAGCAGCCCTTCGTATTTGCTGATACTTCTGTAATTGATGTTTTGCAACCAAATTGCCCCTGAACCGGTGCTGCAGCTTTATGGCTGAGGATTTCAGGGCAAGATACACTCTACGTTCACAATGGGCTCTGTATGCTTGCTGGATAGTAATGGCAGCCTTGTGCATTTGGTTAGTTTGTCTCCTTGATACCATCCCTTGAAAAGCAGCTTGGAGGACGATGGCAGACTGTTTGACCTTGAGGAAGTGTCCTCTGTCAGCTCTCTGAAGAATCAATGACCTGTAGTATCTCTGGATGATGATGGTAGAGAGCCGCATAGCCTTGAATTTGACTTGCTCCCTGTGCTTCCTAAATGAGGCCTGGATCACTGTTGCAGCATGATGTTGGCGGGAAATGTCCTTTCTGGCTTGTTGGCCTCTGTAAGCTGCCTGGAGCAAGATAGCAGCCCTTCGTATTTGCCGATACTTCTGTAATTGATGTTTTGCAACCAAATTGGCCCTAAACCGTCGCTGAACAGTGAGAGCTGATGATTTCAGGCTAAGATAGCTTTTGCGTTTACAATGGGCTCTGTAAGCTTGCTGAATAGCGCTGGCAGCCTGATGCATTCGTCTCACAGCCTGCCGTGTTATTATTCCACGGAAGACAGCTTGCAGGGTGATAGTCGCAATTCTTATACGTTGATAGTGCTTCATCTCCACACTCTGCAGTCTTTGAGCCCTAAATCTCTGCTGTAAAACTAAGGCTGCCCAGCGCAGTCTTCTGAAGCATGATTGCTGTTTGTACCTTCTGTAGTTTGCCTGAATGACAGTCGCAGCTCTTTGCATTTTGGAAATGTTCGTCCTTACACAATGACCTCTGAAGGCAGCTTGGAGGACGATGGCAGACTGTTTGACCTTGAGGAAGTGTCCTCTGTCAGCTCTCTGAAGAATCAATGACCTGTAGTATCTCTGGATGATGATGGAAGAGAGCCGCAAAGCCTTGAATTTGACTTGCTCCCTGTGCTTCCTAAATGAGGCCTGGATCACTGTTGCAGCTCGATGTTGGTGGGAAATCGTTTTTCTGGCTTGTTGGCCTCTGTAAGCTGCCTGGAGCAAGATAGCAGCCCTTCGTATTTGCTGATACTTCTGTAATTGATGTTTTGCAACCAAATTGCCCCTGAACCGGTGCTGCAGCTTTATGGCTGAGGATTTCAGGGCAAGATACACTCTACGTTCACAATGGGCTCTGTATGCTTGCTGGATAGTAATGGCAGCCTTGTGCATTTGGTTAGTTTGTCTCCTTGATACCATCCCTTGAAAAGCAGCTTGGAGGACGATGGCAGACTGTTTGACCTTGAGGAAGTGTCCTCTGTCAGCTCTCTGAAGAATCAATGACCTGTAGTATCTCTGGATGATGATGGTAGAGAGCCGCATAGCCTTGAATTTGACTTGCTCCCTGTGCTTCCTAAATGAGGCCTGGATCACTGTTGCAGCTTGATGTTGTCGGGATATTTCATTCCTGACTTGTTGGCCTCTGTAAGCTGCCTGGAGCAAGATCACAGCCCTGCGTATTTGAAGATACTGCTGCAGCTGACGTCTTGCAGCCAACTTGGCCCTAAACAGTTGCTGAAGTCTTATAGCGGATGATTTTAAGGCAAGATATTGTTTGCGTTCACAGTGGGCTCTGTAAGCTTGCTGAATAGCACTGGCAGCCTGGTGCATTCTTCTTACAACCTGCCGGGTTTTCATTCCATGGAAGGCCGCTTGCAGGACAACCGCAGCATTTTTCTGTGCATTAAGAGTCAATATCTTCGCTCTCATCTTCTTGTTAGTCTTGTAGCGACACTGCACTATGGTGGTTGCCCAGTGAAGATTCTTGTAGTATGTTCTCTGCAGGAACATGCGGAAATAGGATTGGATTTTGACAGCTTCTTTATGCAGAGCTTGCAGATGTTGTCTATCCTTCATGCCTCTGTAGGCCGCCTGTAAGGAAATGGCAGCTCTGCGCCTCAACAAGTAGTCTGAACGAATTTCTCTTGTCTGTACTACTGCTCGGTATGTCCTCTGGAGGAGCAAAGCTGTAGCCTTGATGGCCAGGAAGTGCCTTCTGTCCCGAGACGCCTGAAACCATCTCTGAATGACTGTGGCGGCGTGGTGCATTTTTGAAAGCTTTTGCCGGACCATATGAGCACGGTATCCAGCCTGGAAAATCACAGCAGCAGATCTCATAGCCATGTATCTCCGTGCCTGCTGAATCCCAAGTCTTTGTGCCCTGTAGCGCTCCTGTAGAATTATGGCGGCACACCTGGTGGCGAGATACGCCATACGTACTCTGTACATTCTGAAATGAGCTTGAATGGTCGTGGCAGCGGTGTGCTGCTTTCTCAGCCCTCTTCTAACTTGATACCCCCTGTAGGCGGCCTGAATGTTTATAGTGGCCCGCCGCTGCTGCTGGTACTCAAGCTGTAGAACTCTGCCCTCCATTAGAGCCCTATACCGACTTTGGACAATAATTGTTGCACTTTGAAGGAGCAAATATCGCTTTCGGAAAATAAGCATTCTTCCAACAGACTGCATGAGCGTGGCCGCACGGTGCTTTCTGTCCAGCTGCATCCTTACTTTCATACCTCGAAAGTTGGCTTGGAGGGTAATGGCAGCCGCTTTCAGCTGAAGGTATTCTGCCCTCTGTGTCTTTCTCGCCATGTTAGCTCTGAAATGATATTGTAAGACTACAGCTGCCAATTTAGTTGACCTATACAGTGCTTGTGCTCTGTGTCTCCGGTAGCTGGCCTGAATGAGTGTTGCACATTCATGCAGCCTCTCCAGCCTCTTCCTATCTGCCCTCCCTCTCCATACTCTTTGAATGACGACTGCTGAGCACTTGAGGGCCTTATACTTCTCCCTCGTCTTGTGGGCCAAAATCATTGCCTTATACCATTGCTGGATGACTGTTGTGGCTGTTTTCAGAGCCAGGTAGCGCCTCTTAGCAGCAAACCTCCTGAAAGCTGCCTGGATTACAGTTGCTGCACAGCACCTTTTTCTCAAAAAGGCACGTGCTGTGTTCCCACGATGCACTGCCTGTATGATAATGGCAGCATGCCTCAGTGTTAAAAAGCTCTGCCTTTCCAAGTTTCTTTTCACACAGGCACGGAACCAACGCTGTACAATAACTGCAGCTAGTCTTTTCTTGGCCAGGTGTTTTCTGACTGCGTGCCCTCTGAATGCACTTTGGATGACAAGGGTTGAGTGCTGCTGGAGCATCAATGTCTGTAAGTGGCTCCTCTGGGCACGACCTCTGAAGAGAGCCTGAATTACAACTGCACTTCTCCTTAGGGTCAAGAATTGAAGGACACACCTGCGCATCCTGTACCAAGACTGTATCTTCAGGGCGGCAGCCGATCTTTGGGTCACTTTTTCCAAGTGCCATTTCCGAAATGCTGCTTGGATTACTATAGCTGCTCTACTTTCCCGAGCCAATCTCAGTGCTCTCCATCTCCTGAAACCTCTCTGGATTTCAATTGTCGCGGTTCTCAGTGATATGTACTTTCCTCGCTCTCTTCGCGCCATGGCCCAAGCACGCGTGTATGTCTGTATGACTGTCGTAGCCGAGTGAATCTTGCAGTAGGCAATTGCCACCCTCCTCATACGCCATTGTGCCTGGACAATAACAACATGATATCGAAGGCACTGGTAGGATCTCTTCGCAGAGTACATTTTCCACCGAGCCTGCATGGAGAAAAGGAGGATTTCAAAAAGTTGTTATTTGCGGGGGAAATAACAAAAGCCCATTTCTCAGTGTCAGGCATATGCATTTTACCTATTATATACAATTGTATTGTTTGAGGCCTTCAAGGGCTGTATATAATTGTACATGCATAAATCACTTTTAATTGGCACTATATGAACAGGTTGTAATGAGACCTTCCCAGAGATTCTGTTGGGTAGGCAGCCTGTGGGCTGGTTTCTTTTATATTTGAACCAAGACCGTTTTGCTTCTCAAAAGTAAGGAAGTGAAGTCCAAGCGCAGATTTTCCAGAACTTAACAAATTTGTATGTTTAATGTGCATTATATTTACTCACAGCACTATGTATTAATGATTATAACCAACATAAGCTTATAATTGCTCCCGTCTAAATTTGTGCCCCTGGTCACCATAGACGCAGGTCGCACACCAGTGCTCTCAATGTGGGAGCTTCAGCAGGCTCTACTTCACTTACGGTCAAAATGGTCAGGAAGTGCCATTTAACAACATAAATCCATCATCAGTGTACCTGGATGATTGCTGCTGCATTATGTCGCAGAGCCCAAAGTTGAGCCTCTCTCTTTAGCCTCAGCGCATTCCGAGCTGCGTAACCCCTCCACCTGGCTTGGATGAGAATTGCTGCAGACCTTTCCCGCTCTGCCCTGCGTCTCTGAAGAAAGCTCTTTACAAGCACCTGGATTTTGGCTGCTGCCACATTTCTTTGCTGTGTATGAAATATGTGGGAATGAGAGTTAGCTTCAATACATTTCTGGTTCAACAAAAACATTACATTTTAAGTTTTCTACTTTGTTTGGAAAGGTATACACTGAACCAACCTGATAGAGCACTAGGTCCTTCATCAACCTGTACTTCCTCCAAGCCCCCTGGATGACACGAGCAGCTCTCGTCTCGTTTCGCAAGTCCAGGAGTCGGGAGCAGAGGAATGAAAGGTATGATGTCACGACCTGCAAAAAAGTTGTACCGGCATGGGATGGAATGAGAAAGGTTGCCCACCAACCCAATCTCTTCACAGCCCAATACACGATTTTTAGAAGCTGCATCAAACCTTCTCGTTTGGAATGGTGTTAGACATGTCGGTGGGGTTGATCATGGCCGGAACTCCCCCAAGGAACGCCACCGCACTGTTGACCAGTCTGAAGTTGTTCTTCTCCTTTTCAAGGAGATCTTTGAATTCAAATGAGGGAGATTCCAGGCCTGTATTGCAAAACAATATAGGAAATTATACGTTTCGATCAATCACCTTGTAATTCAAGCTACTCGTTATAATTTCTTAAATTCAATACTGGAATAAACAAAACCACACCTTTGTGAACGGATGGGTGGAAGTTGAAGGAGCTGTCCGAGTCGCTGTTGGAGCAGTCCAGCTCAACACGGCCCAGAGGGGAACAGTCCACGGTCTGTGTGGTGCTGTGGCTAATGGCCTGCTCTGGCAGGCTTTCAGGGTGATAGTGGTGGATCAGGTAACAGAGCACCCGGCCATCTGAGAAAGACACAGTGAAGTTTTCCACCTGTTGAGATTGAAAATCAATATTATTCATCAACATGAATATTAATTAAGTATTCAGACTCGCATACCAAGCCAGAAACATTGGGTAATGGACAAAAATAATGAATTATAATGGCAAAGTAATACACATTTTAACTAATGCAACCAACCCATCAGCCCTGGTAGCATGTGTGATTTCAGACCAGAACCCTCCATAGGAACTACCACCGCCACCCTTTTTGATTTACTCACCCTCAGATTGTAGTAGTCACAGACAGCGTTGATCCACTCCATCAGCAGGCTGATCTTGGTGTTGCTGGTTTCAAAATGCACTGGGGCCAGCCCCCTTCCAGCACTGCTTTGCTGAAGGCCCCTGTCGGCCTTCAGAGAGGCAAGCCTTTGCTTGGTCCTCAGGGTTCTCTTCAGAAAGCCTATCTCCTCACGTAACTGGGCCTCATCCAAAATCACTTCCACCTTAAGAGGAAAGCCAGAGAGATGGGGGTGTAGGAGTACTTAGTGGTCTGGTTTCCTGGGGATGGGAGGAAGTGTTGGACATGATACTAATCAAACACTCACCTGGAAAGCAAAGATAATTTTCCACAGAAGGCTTAGAGTCTTTTCTCGGTGTCCGTCCACAATGTCTCTGGAGTCAATGTTTGAACCTGGGAAAATATGTCACGTCACACATATTTAGCGCAGGATGTCTTATGGAACATCCAGCTTCAAGTGCTTATTTGTCCTTTCAAAGGAATAAAATTCAAAGGGAACCACATGATTCATGAAAATTAAAATTTGAGTCACAAATGGCACACATTCAAAGGAGATGAAAAGTTAGCTTCTTATTAAACCAAAATAATAAGGTTGAATTTAGTAGACTAGTAGTACAGCCTATCAGAAATGAAAGCGCAACGCGAATAATTTTTCTGCCGGAAAAATCTGTGGTGCGAATTGATGAATATCGAGGTGCCTGGTTTTACGCAGATTTTGCGTGATTCTACTCATGCAAACACTTCGAGGGAGTTAAAAATTTTCATTTATGTTTCATGTATTAAAATTTTCATGTATCAGATTAGAGTGTTTAGGTATTTTAGATTAGGTATTTCTTGCATCCCTAATAGTAACCAGCGATGTAATAGAACGCGATATGCAAATCGCAAATGTTTAAGATTTAAAACCAACCTGACATTTCACAACTAATATAGTGGACCAATAGTCGGGATAGATTCGTTTTAGACGACTAACAAAATTCTTAGTTGGCGAAAGCAATAGAATTTGGCTTTACTGCATGTGATGAGACAAAAGTGGTGCTTACCTTGCTCATCTCTGAGGTCGACGCCCTTGGCTTTGAGCACCTGGAAAGCAATGTCCACGTTGTGGACCTTCTGCAGGCGGCTGATAGCAGGCAACCGCAGCCTGCGGGACAGACTCCAGTCCTGGAGGAAGAGCTCCATCACACGCCTGGATGTCGAAGCATTTGTTAAGTTTGTTAATTATCCAGCTCATTATTGCAGACAGATATGCACATTCCAGGCGAACTTCTTGATGGAAAATGCACCAGTATTACCAGTAGTGGTGATTCAGGAATATGATTTAATTTCTTCCATTATACTCACCCCCCTGCTGGAACAAAATTCCGAACTACTTGATCAGTGAAAGGCAAGACGTTACCATAGAGTTAAAGAGCTAGAACTGAATTGGTGATGAATTGGTGCCATTGCCAATCTAATGATTTACTTGTATGTATGCTTTTCTCTTTTGAGAAATCACATTTATAGAAAAAAACACTTTCCTATGGAAAATAAACCTTAGCATCTAAAAAGTAGAACGAGAACCCTGTCATACTTCTAAAAAGAAGAAGAGGGCAGAGTATACTCACACTAGACGAATCCCGCATTTCAGGTCCACTGCCAGATTCTTGACGGCGAAGTTAAACTCATCCAGGGGCGTCTGCACGTGGGAAACAGGGAGGCCCATGTAACCCATGTGTCGAGGGAGGTTGCCCTCACCACTCAAGAAGTCCCTGGAGAAGCCCAACAGCAGGTCCTTACTAGTCTGTAAGGACGGAAAGAATTTGTTACACACGCATTACATGACACATTAACCATTGACCTGCTTGCAATTATGATGGTTTAGGATTGTCAACAGATTAGCCACCCATTATAGGATATATTATGATTCTTTTTTTTTAATTAAAGCATTGATGCATCTAACACACCCATATGTTTATGATTAAGTATAAGTATGATTATGATAAATTAAAGAGCCAGTGAACTCACTGTTTCAGCTGGAATTCGAACACTACGAGACTATAAAAATTGCGTTTTGTGTTGCGAGTTTTAGGAAAGAGGTATTATCCCCATGGTTACGACCCATGCCAACTTTGTTATACTGCTTTACTACCGTCGTTGTGTAGGAGCGTTATAATGAGCGATGTTGTAAATAAAATGCGCCACACACAGTAGCGTTACCTAACTAACCCTCACTCAGATGGCAGTGTTAAATAAGCCGCTGCTCAGAAGAAGTGTCACCATCCACAACCGTGGATACTAAAAAGGCGGACGCCGCAGTCAACCACTGCCCAGACAGAGCTCCACACCGTGCCGCCGGTGCCCCTTGGTCTTGACTTCTGAGTGCATCGGAAAAGGCACTCAGACGTCACGAAAAGAACGCCCCCTGCGTTCGTGGCAGAGTGGAATTTTGGGGAGCATCGCAAAAACAGGATTTTACCACTTTTTCAAATTGGGGTCTTATTTCACTAACAATGATAAAATAGCATAGATTACTGTGTTGATGGTCATACAAGACATATTACAACGTTTAAAACTAAAAGACAGTTTGGGGTTTTGGGCTTGGCTCTTTAACAATGGTTGAATGGCTTTCACCATTGTTAAACTTTGTCTCAGGTTTAAGTGATGAAATGGTTGCGGTTGGGTCTCTTGTTTTGTTTTATTTGTTTTGACAAAAAAGATGAAGGTCATTGTTTAGTTGAAGGTTAATTTCAAGTACTACAAGTCACTCCCTTCCTCGCCTTGAGTACAGCGGTTTTAACCAATGGGGTCCAGAGGCGCCAAAAGAAGTAGTTAGGAAAATCTTTATAGAGGTTTGAATGCCATGCATGCTCATTGACATGCCGGTTTTACCTTGAACTCCGCGTCCATGCAGAACAAGCATGGGTCGTGCTCGATCAGACGGGACTCTTTGGCCTTGTCCAGGAAACACACAAGCAGGAGGAGCTTCTTCAGAGTGAAGCGTGACAGCACCTCCTCATGGCCTGATCCAGGAAGCACAGGGGTGAAATTGTGATCAACATCCGCTTCGGAGGGTCCATCATCACAAGAGTACTGCCCTGCCATCTAGACAGCACAGCCGGCTAAAGCATTTGCAACTCACCGTCTTTGTACAAGTGAGGCACTTTAGCGTGTCTGAATTCGGTGGCAATGTCAGGATTCCACAGCAACCGCGTGAGGATGAACATTGCCAGACCCAAGACGTCGCTGTTGCTCTCCAGTGGGATCAGCTCTCCGAAGATTGTCTGTATTAAAAATATATATATATTAAAATGGTGTTTGACATGCAGTGAAAAGGATTTGAACCCCACTGTCAACACTCATTTAGTTAAAAGTATGTAATAATTAAATAAAACATCTCAAGGAAACAAACCTCCAGTCCAATGCGTAACCAGAGGGGATTATATGAAAGCAGCCAGTTAAGGACTTTTTGCCGTTCACCTAGAAATGGAGACAAACAAGGCATGAGTCCTTCCTATTCATTGGATGCATAAACAGCACACATTCTTCTCTTCATGTAGTTATTTTTCTTCTGCCATTTGGTGTTACAAAAAAACCCTGTAATTTGTGATTGCTACTTAATTAAACCGTCCCAAATAGTGTATGGACAGAAGTGTATTGACACAAAATCATCAAGTTTGTTCAACGGTAAAATATCTACACACAACACAAACTAATTAACCTGTTTCTCAAGGATTTAGCTACGAAAGCTTGGGAAATATCAGCCATGATGAAATAGAAATATAGACATTTCAAACATCAAAAGGTTCATGCATTTTCAAAGACCCCCGTTTAAGCAGCATTTAAGCAGCAGGGCCCGGCTCTACCTGCCATATCTCCTACCTATATCCTTCCAAAGATGGCGGTCTTTGCGGACCAGCAGTCTCTTGGCTTCCACCTCCAACTCGAGCCTCTGGATGGCCTTGACCATGACCTCAGAGGTGAATAGCTGGCAGGCGTTGCGCCGCAGGCGGTTTAACCTGCGGCGGGCGGTATATGTGCTGAAGGACAGCTCTTCTTTGGTGGGCGCTTTGGGGACACTGTACTTGTCGTCACTCCCCATGGCAATGGATATAGCGTTCACTGGAATATAGACAGACGTGTACTTTATTAACCGCATATACACATCATTTGGAACGACATCAGCAGAACAGTCTTCAACAATTGCACTGGTACTTCACACAAAGTAGTAGAAAATAGCTGTGGGGATGTTCATTTACAGTAAATGTGTTTACCTTTGTTGACTTCCAGATTGACTTTAAAGTCATCCGGGGTAAGGATGTAGTTGATCCAGCAAGTGAAGCCACTTTCCTGCTTTTCGATCCACCTCTCGTCATAGAACATGTTCTTGGCTGCAAACGGCATGGGGTGTCTTGGAATGGCTGCAGAAAAAATAAAAACAGACATAGACAATTACACAAAAATAAATGTAAATATGGCTAATCAATATAAGGCATTGTCCTCATGATGATTTATTTGGGGATCATCTCATTAATAAAATGTTTAAAATTTGATTTTGAAAACCTTGTGAAGATTGGGTATATGGTATATCTATGGGATATACATTTAAGGCAGGAGTCCTTAGGATTATTGTAAATACCTGTTTGAGTTGGTTTAATGAAGGTCAACTTTGCCTGAGCCACGGCAACAACCTTTGCAGTCCTTATCGGTCCGGCGCGAAATGCCTTCAGCGACAGTGCACCTAACGAGACGGAGTGAGAAAATGCATTCAGGAAAAAAAAGTACATGAAAAATGAAAAAGTCACAGCCTTGAGTCTGGGGTCACTGACCTTATATTGAGCTAGAGAGGATATCCATGTTATCGATCTATCTACACATATAGAGCTTTCCACTTAGCTAATGACAGCACCTTGCTGTGGTGACAAAATATTTAAATACATGCATATAATAATTAAACAACCAATCAATCAATTAATTAGTGAACTTCACTAATGAACACAATATAGAAAGGGTACAAGCGGCAGACATTATATACCTCGCAAGGCTGACTTACTAGTTGCTGGAGGCACTGCTCTTCTGCTCTTCATGGATGATGCTGAGGAAGAGCGGACTGAACCTAAAACAAGAACACAAAAAAATGTATCAGCTTGTATCTAGAAAGTAATGAAGAACCTGTGGTGTCTTGAATGAATGAATGCATTTTATTGGTAGTAACCAAAGGGTAGGGGCAGAAGCTTCAGCTTATATCAAGCCATGTCTTATTTGACTAGCCTTAATATCATCTCGAATTTCAGGTTGAAATGACAAAAAAAGAAAGGGGTGTGTAGTAGATATCAGGTTTACCCGAAATGTGAAATTATCTTTGTTGGTCAGCTTAGGTACATTTAATATAACCTAGGTATTTAGAAGCATGTCTTTAAGAAGAGGGGCAACAACAGGTTTTGTCACACATTTCAAGCTAGGCCACAAACGCCTCACCTGCCGAGCTGTGCTGGCGTTGGGGCTTCTCCACAGCACGCTGCTTCTCACGCACTGGCCTCATACTTTCCCTCGTTGTGGTAGCGACGACTCTGCTCCTCTTGACAAGATCCGGTCTCCCCACATCCTCGACCCTCTCTTCGCTCCTCAAGTACTCATCGCTCTTCCTCTTCTTATTCTTTGCCAGGTCCAGCTGGGTCTTTGTGTGCACGGGAAACATCAAGACCTCTTTAGACAAAGGGGGTGGTGGCGGCAACGATGGTGATGCTGCTGCTGCTGCTTCTGGTGATGATCCGGCTGGGTTGGACAAACCCGGCGGTAATGCTTCACTCGTTTTGGGGCAAACGGGCAAAAGCAGGAAACCAGCTGGAGAAGATGATTCGTTTAACATCAGGGGGACCGAGACAGGAGAGGAGAGGTGGCGGAAAAACGAAGGCAATGCGCAGGGAGAAGAGGGCGGAGACAAGGCGTTGAGACTGACCCTAGGATGAATGGGGGAGGAGGACAGTTCCGGCGGGGAGGTGAAGGGAAAGATGACCGGGGTAGGGGGTCCGTGCCGCGAGCTTGTGGCTTCGTTTTTGCTGACAAAGAAAGTACACCTCTGCCCATTGCATTCTGACGGATCGGGGCTATCTGGGATCACATTGAGCGACGGTTTCACAGACACAGGGCCGAGACTCCAATTCGCAGATTCCAGGGAGTCAGAGAAAGTGTCACAGCTGGAGTGGGTGATCCCAGTGTGGAGATCAGAATCGATGAGGGCCAGGGCGTCACTCACCGTCAGAGCTGGAGCCAATGGCTGCGCTTCAGGGTCAACAGATGGCTCCCTGATATTCTCGCTGGCAGGAAAGGCCTCAATCACTGGGCTGTCGAGGGACTGAATATGTGGCATGAGCCTTCTGAACACCTCTGGTGTACCAACTGGCGAGAGGGTCCTGTTTAGCACCCTGGTTGAACCCGGGTGGTCAGATGTTCCCAATAAGTCTAGCAGGACAGCTGAACCATTGCTTAGATCTGCAAGTTCAGCAGCTGGAACAAGCAGCAAGACAGGAGTGTTCTCCTGGGCATGTCTGACTTGAGCCTGGTCAGATCCAGCCAAACCCTTGGGCCTCCGAGTGGCCTTAGGAGGTCGCTGGAGCTCTTGACCATCTTCAACAGATCTGGTTTCAGAGAGGGACCTCTTTTTAAGGGCTACCCCCTCATTGAACAACGTGAGGGGGCTACGGGGCTTTTCACGCTGGTATTGTGCCTTCCGAGGCACTTGGAAGGTTTTATTGGCAGTGATCTTCAAGGTGGCTTCATTGTTTTTGCATCTCGGTGTCGATGTTGGATTGGCTGCCCTCTTACTTTTGATAGAGTCCCATAAGCTTTTCTGGAAATACAGTGAGAAAACAAATATAAAAAAGGGACCCCCCCCCAAGCAATTTTTAAATGTCCAATTAATTAGCTTTGTGTGACTAGGTGGGCATGAAACTAGCTACATTGTAATCAATGACTTTGCATTAAATATCATTATTAGTAAGATTATTATTATTATTATTAAACGTATAGCACCGAAACAACATACCTTTTTTTTCTTTGTTGCTTCGGCTCTGCCCAAGAGAACAGCTTGGTGTTTAAGTACTCCATTTGCACTGAAGACGATCAGCTCTCTAATACCGCCTTCCTCTGCTGGGGTCCAAGTGATTGTGAGAGTAAAGGAGCTGTCCGGCTGCAAGCAAAACACAAATTCGGTATAATATACTTATCATGCATCCATGAATTCAAACATAGCTCATAGCTAACACACCACGCCATAAATAGCAGCAAGATTGTAACATGCCTAGGCCAGACAGAACGAGCAGCATGGTTTCAAATTCATGATTATATTCATTCAGTTAACGGGGATGAGGTAAAATGTACAGTGGCCTTTGCGTGCAATACAAAAAACACAGTTTACAGAGAATATTTTGTCAACTATATTGTTTATCTTGAAACGTACCTGAATAATGAATCTATTGTGGCTAGCAGAAAATCCTTTAGTTGATGAAATTTTCTCAATTGTAACTTCCGCCACAGTGTCGTCGATGGGATTCTCAATACGCAGAAGTGATGATTTGGTTGTGCCCAACTTCACGGCTCCAAAGATAACAAACGGAGCCCTTGAAAACTGAATCAAGCTCAAAACGGGTACGTCGTTTTCTTTGTTACTGTCGTCTTTCTTTATTGGACTGAAGTCCAGAAGTCCCCGCTGCGACGTCTCGGTCATCTTCAAACCAAATATGATTCTCTACATAACTTTAAAACAAGTGGGAGAACATACGTTATTCACTTCATTTTAACTATCCTCAATAACTGATGTTTCAGACGCAACTGACGTTTGAGTCACACGTTTTAGTCCAAAACACGGATGCTCCAAGTTTCAAATTCGCCTGCTCATCTCTAAGCCAATAGTCTTCTAGTGACGTTTCCGTATAGTCCAATGGGTGAAGAATAAACAACCCCCTAACCAATCGGATATTCACTACATGTTTAAACTGTACCAAGCCTCGCCTCCAAGTATGAACTCTAATAACTTTGGAAATCTGCAATACGAAAGATTCGAAAGATCGGTATTAATATAAAGTTGGTTCATTGATATGAAAGCATGGTGAGAATGAGAACGTATTGCATATGTGGCAAAAAATATTTAGCTCGCCTTGTTCGTTTAATGAATTGCATTTATATATCGTTTCTACGTTCTTAAAGCCCTTTTTATACTGTGTGTGTGTGTGTGTGTGTGTGTGTGTGTGTGTGTGTGTGTGTGTGTGTGTGTGTGTGTGTGTGTGTGTGTGTGTGTGTGTGTGTGTGTGTGTGTGTGTGTGTGTTATGACACCTCATCTAGTGGTCACTCTCTGTTGTGGCCGCAGCTGGTGTTTCTATAAATACCGTTTTTCATCATGTTACAATACAGATTCACATAGTGTTATTTAATTGATTTTGAATATCAATCCATATCACAATACAACAATAGTCCATATAATATAGTTCTAACAATCCACGTGTTGGGAAACTTGCTAAGCCCCTAGACGAAAGCAACTAAAGACATGCATCACAACCTCTTCGCAATTCCCTCCATGGGGTGTATATATATGATTGTATTTAAAGGTGTAGTGGGTAGAATTTAGCAGCATCTAGAGGAATAGAGGTGGCAGAAATTGAAACATAATAATCAGAAGTATGTTTTAAATAGGGTATATATTGTGTTATCACTACCTTGGAATGAGCCCTTTATATCTCCATATGGAGAGGGGACTTTTCCATGGGGCCACCATGTTGCACAGCCATGTTTCTACTGTAGCCCAAGATTACCTGTAAGAAAAAGGGCTTTTAAAACGTTTTTCATTGTGATTTCAAACATGTGTTTTTTATGCCCCTTAGATCTCGGAAAATGGAGATACGGCTCTCTCCCTATTCATTAGAAGCCCTGGTCTTGTTAAGACCAAATAGCTGCCCGATAGGCGTGGCCAATATGGCCGCGAGTGAGAGGACTTGCCTAGAAGGACTTTGGTCGTGTTCCCCAAGTCCAGCAAGGGGGAATGCAACACAATGTAAAAAAACAACAACAAAAAAAACAGCCTATACAGTAAGTTGTAAAAATGTTTTATTTTATTTTATTTTAAATACAAACAGAAAAACAAACAAATATTTATATACTTATTGCCACATGTAACATATACATGGAACTAAAAGTACTACAACACAAAGTGACTTATAGACTGCAATGTTTTGAATGCCATGCTTATCCTGGTCTTTGGTGAGGGGTTTGAAGTACCATTACCATTTGTTGAAGAGTTGAAGAGGATGCCCATCCCTGCCGACCTGTCCTCCGAGTATGAGGGACCCTCAAAGGAGGAAGTTGTTGCCCGCTATATCGCGCACTTCAGTCAAGGGGCAGCCCGAACTTACCTACTTACCTACAGTCCGTCTGAAGTAGCCCCTGCTCCAGCTGACAAATGTACGATAGGAGAGATATCTGTAAGGCCTGTATGGAGAGGATTTATAACACGTCCTGGTGAAAACTGTGTTCATGTCTTTATTTGTTATCATATGGTATAATGAATCATTACTGTAAAACAATTATTTTAGACAGTTGTATCTCATTACATGTAATAAAAACCTACAATTCTGTCCTACGCCTCAAAGATCCATAGTCCACTCTAAGGATATTGTTTATGTTCTGCATGGGAGGGGTAGCCCTATTTTTAAAGAGCCTGAAGCATTTTTGCAGAAATGTATGAGTATGAGAATAATAAGATGTATTTTTAATGTCAGGGCATGTTACCCTATTCTAGTTGTACCCCCAAATTAAATTATGAACCCACAAAAAAGCATAATATGGGTCCTTAATGCATCTATGTTTTGGAGACGTGACATTTTTTGAGGTTGTGTGCCTGTTCGATAGCTAGGCTATCCCTCTGTGTGTAAAATGTGTAAAAGAAAAACCAAACTCCATCTGGTGGTGAGTTGGATCAGGGAATGGGGGAAGACTCTGGACAGACCTGGTAAGCCCAAACGGGGCGTGTGGTTGAATTGGGAACGTCTGGAGAAGGCCCCCGTCCGGAGAGTTCGGAGAGGCCATGGAGAAGGACTTTTGGTCTGAAAGTGTTTCTGTAAGACCATCCGGCGCCTCAGGAGGGGGAAACGGGGAACCATCCATACTGTGTAGAGTAAGGATGGGAATCCGTTTTCCTCAAATGGTGGTAGTTGGTGGTAGTCGAACGCTGGAAGGAACACTTTGAGGTACTCCTAAATCCGACTACCACGCCCTCTATGATGGAGGCAGAGCTTGAGGCTGATGGGGGTTCATCGTAGGATTCCCTGGCTGAAGTCACTGAGGTAGTCAAACATCTCCGCAGTGGCAAAGCCCCAGGGATTGATGAGATCCATACGCAAAAGCTGAAAGCTCTGGGTGTTGAGGGGCTGTCTTTTTTGACATGCCTATTCAACATTGCGTTGAATAGGCAAAGGAGTGGCAAACCAGGGTGGTGGTTCCCCTTTTCAAAAAGGGGGACCAGAGAGTGTGTGCCAATTACCGGGGTATCACACTACTCAGCCTCCCTGGTAAAGTCTACTCCAAGGTGCTGGAAAGGGGGATTCAGCCGATCATTGAACCTCAGATTGAAGAGTAACAATGCGGTTTCTGCCCCGGATGTGGAACTACGGACCAGCTCTTCACTCTCACAAGGATGGGGATTATGCCCATCCGGTGTTAATGTGTTTTGTGGATCTAGAGAAGGCATATGACGGGTCTCCTGTGAGAAACTGTGGGAGGTGATGCGGGAGTATGGGGTGAGGGGGTCACTCCTCAGGGCCGTCCAATCAATCAGTCACGTTTAATTTTTTAACATTGAAAAATAAAGGTGAAAATTATTTATTGAAAATGTAAAGAGTTAAATTCAGAGGCAAACAATTCAGATACGTTATTTCAATGCATAAATATTCAGTGCTTAGAATTCAATGGCTTTTTATTTTCAAAACCCGATGGCACAGATTTACTTCCATAGCCGCTGCTCCTCTGCTTTGAAAGGAGTCAGTTGAGGTGGTTTGGGCATCTTTAAGAATGCAGACTGGGCGCCTCCCTAGGGAGATGTTCCAGGCACGACTAGTCGGGAGGAGACCTCGGGGAAGACCCAGGACTAGGTGGAGAGATTATATCTCAACACTGGCCTGGGAACGCCTCGGGATCCCCCCGTCAGAGCTGATCAATGTGGCCTGGGAAAGGGAAGTCTGGGGCCCCCTGCTTGAGCTGCTGCCCCCACGATCCGACCCCGAATAAGCAGTTTGATGATGAGGATCATGAGGATGAGAAAGATGGGGGCCTTTGTATGAGACAATTTAGATGTGAGACCACTCCAGGCTAATTTTTGACCAATCAGGGAAGAGGGCATCTCTGCCCTTATTGGTGGAATCCATATTGCCTGTCAATCACAGGTGCATGAATGCAATAAAACTCTATGGCAGAGAATTTTTTTGGTGTTGTTTCGTCTAAAATCTTGCTCTCTTGTGCTCTTTTCTGATATCTTTGTAGACCCCTTTTCTGTGAGTCAACACCGTAGGGTGGAGGCAGAAGAATCTCTGAACACATAGCAAGTACCAGCACGGTATCCACAGTGTAACTGTGGATAGCTATTGTTATTGTCGCGGTTGAGTATTATTATTTTTGCATGTGCATTGTGCATGCTTTTGTGCGTGTGTGCGAGTGTCTGTGCGCGTGTGAGTGAACGACAAAGACCCTCCCTACCCCTGCCGGAAGCATAGTTGTGTCTAGGAGTATCTACATCCGTGATTCACTTGAAAAGGGTGTCCCCTGAGCTAGGCGGTGCGTGGGTGCCTGTGAACACCAAGCAGTGCCAACATTGCTGTTTTTTTTTGTTTTGTTTTTTAATATGTGTTTATTTGTATGGCTTATTGAGGTGAGGACGCCGTAGTAAGGTCTTGGGTCAACCTCAACACCGCCGTCACCATGATTTGATTTCGTACCCATAGCATTGAAGATAGCGAAACATAATCAAATAAATTGTATTACTTTATTTTCTAATTTGAGGTTTTTTTGCTCCCTAGTAATTCCCCCCAAAAATGTGTTTCTTGCGTTTCTTTATGTCAAATGACACTGGCAGTGTTCTCTCACATATAGTTCAGTTGGTTTAGCCGAATAGTGGTATTTAATTCCAGTTGTTCCTTTTTACCCCCTGCTAAATCTCTGACATAATCATAACATTGACTATTAAAGGGTTTATTTACAACTCTCAAATCATACCTGGAAAGGAAAGGAAACCAAGAAATAAACAGGATGACAGGACAGAGGAGTTTATTTGAAACGGTAACAAAACACAAAGAAGTCATAACATGTTATGTTTGGAAACAAAACACTATGGTGCAGAGTGGTGTGGAAAATGTCTAGGTCTACATAAAATAATTTATTTATTAATTGTTATGAAATTGATCATCTGGGAAAATGGACAGCATTATGGAAAATTTCAAAACTGAAACATCTGAATATCAGTTAGAACCAGTGATAAGCCAGCTTTGGCTGATATGCCAGAAAGCAGAGAGTTACAGACAGTAGTCCAAGCACAAGAAGATAAAAGCATGGACTAGTCTGTTTTCTCTTGCTTTTAACAATTGTATGGGATAGTTCTTAGTTGTAGAAGACTGGAATGGTTATATGAGGCTTTAAGCTTAACTCAGTGTCAAGGTTGGGATTTAAAAATTCAAAATTGTGTGTTGAATTTATGATGATTATTATTACGTTCAGTATAACAACACTGTAAACCTACAGGCATAAGATAAAAAAGGATGGAAAAACATGGGTACATTTTTAGATGTGTAAGTCATACACTTATTTAAAGGGGTTAAAAGTTTGTTCATTTAATGTTCTTTTACTTTTTCCCGACAAAAATTCTTGCACAATTGTAATTGTGATTAATGTAATTACCATAACAAACTACTGAAAAACAACAACAACAACAAAAAAAACCATGGTGGCGCGGACAGCTCTAAAGCCTTATAATCAATCCATCCTCGAAAGCCATTATCTTTTACACACACTGTATCTGACATTTGCATGTCTATGAATTGTTGCCCTCCTGACCCATCCTTTCCTATCTTCTGCCTAACTGTTGATCCCCTTCCCCCTGCAAAAGCGGGTGTGAAAGCCTATCAGGAGAGGTGTAAAACACTTTGTTGTCCCCCCCCCACCCCAAGTTAAAGAATTAGGCCCAAATAGACTCCCTGGTGTTGCTGTCACCCAAAGCCCATTCCAATCATTCTCACAAAGGAGCCAGCTGTGAATGGAGTGGACGGTGGGAACAAGTTAATCCATTTATTTTTTTAAATAAAGAAATTATGATCGTATTATGTTGAGAGTACAAGATTAATTCCAAGAAATAAGTAAAAATCAACAATTTTTGTAACAATTGTGTGTAGATGTTTTTGACTCCGCCCTCTTGAAATACAATTGGTCCTCGAACTAAGCCAAAGTCACGTGTTCATGGCGCTGTCCAATCCTCTATCGCCTCTTCACGGCTCGTAATTTTGAACAGACAGGGAACGCAGTTGAGTCAGACGAACAGTATTTCTATTAATCCCCTTTCATCCAACCTGTAAACGGATAGCAAGTATTGGATTGTTGTTCTTTACCAATGGATGTATTAACTATGTGTCGTGTTTGATGATTTGGAGGAGAGCTATAGGTTTTTACATTAGCCATGAATACTCACATTGTAACTCCAGGACCTTACAGAGCCACGAAATTGGTAAGATATTGCAAAAATGTTAAATGCGCCTTCTGTCTGTTACGTTTTCAAGTGGATCATCGATGGGCTCCACGCCGTAATTATTGATATTGCGTCGGACATGTTCAATTTAGGCATGTTTTTTTCTTTTCTTTCGATCGTTGTATGTAATGTAACTTATTCTTGATAGTTGCAAAGCTGACGATCGACGGTGCTGAGTTCTTGGATCACTACACTGTACTGTTCCATCATCAATAGAAGATACAGCTGTAATGACTAGAAACGTCCACGAAGTCATGCTATTAATAGATAAAATATTGCTTTTGATAGAATGGATGTGTCTATTTGAACGATGCAATTGCGGTTTTATCGATAACAGAAATCTAGACACTTAGTTTATTTTGCCCAGTTACATTCATTTGACTGTCTCTTCAAAGAAATATGAATAGAGCAGAGCAGTTAATATAGCCAACTGGTCTGATCATGGCAGTTGTTATAACTCCAGCCCACTAGGATTAAGTCTTTATCTGATTCATTAGTTTTTATAATCTGCCCCAATAAAACATAATTGTGTCGGAACACAATATTAGTTTTTCCTCCCAGCTGAATCATAGGAGCCTCTCAGACATTGTTCATGTTTACTAAAATCTAAACCTAACCCAACAAACGGACCCACAGAACAACAGTTTATTAATATTATTTATTAAAATGTCTTGACAAAATTGGCTTGTCTTGTCCTCCAGTGGAATGAGGTCACCCGTTTGTTCCGGTCGGGCATGCCCATCCGCAAACACCGCCAGAGCTTTCGGGTTCACTCGGCCTGCTTCATGGCCACGACCGCCGTGGATTGGCTGCATCAGTTGCTGTGCAGCAACAGCAACTTTGGGCCCGATGTCACCAGGCAGCAGACTGTGCAGCTGCTCAAGAAGTTCCTGAAGAATCACGTGATCGAGGACGTGAAGGGCCGCTGGGGCTCGGAAGACCTGGAGGACAACGGCTCTCTTTACAGGTGAGGCTGCCTGTTACGGCCAGCCTAGCCTTGGCCTCCAGGACCGTAATTGCAATTGAAAAACACGTTGAACAGATAACATTGATGAATGAACTACAAAATAACACAAGGAAACACAACAAAGGACATTGCTGAGTTGGAGGTGGCAAGGCTCCGTGTTGATCTTTAAACCTACTTTAAACCATCACGCCCACACATCCAACCATCCAACCATCAAACACAAACGTCCATTTCACTAAATCAATCAAAACTGAAAAACGAAGAAGTGGCACCTAAAAAAACACAGGGGGATGTACATTAACACAAACAACTGAACAGCATGGAAAAGGGAAAAAACAGCTCTGCACCACCACACGATCAGCCATCCAAAGCTTGGTGGTAGGATTCTATTACCCATGCAGTGCTACATGGAGCAGTACCTACATACTGGAGAAGGACAGAAGTCCATTGCACCGAATGCAGTCGGGCAGGACGGGAGCACAACAAAGAGGATTAGGCAGTGGTGTTGACCACTTGTCATTGTACAGCAGTACTGGTAGAGAGGAAAGGGGCGGGACCAGGAGGTGTAAACCGGCCAACTGTATCAATGGTTCAAAGGGAACCGTATAATTTAGTACTAAAGCAGTTGCTTCAAAGGAACTATGGTAATGGCCTCGTAAATGTTCCTCACTAGCAAATGCATTGGATGCCGCTGCAGAAAATGTTGGCCGGACAGGACTAAAACAAGATGCAGAAGGAATCTGCATTGAGGAATCATTGGAAATGGATGAGCAATAGGCAAAGTTAATTGTATTCTTTGCAGCACATGATCAGCTTTAATTATCTTGTAAAAAAAAACCATACCTTTTTATGTTTATTCACTAAATCGTTAAGAAGGCTGCCCAATGGATCTGAGTCTTATTTTTATTATTATCTTTCACCTCATCCAGGTTTCCCTCAACCTCCCCACTGAAGCCCATTCCTTCTCTGGCTCCCAAGCAGACCTCAACGCCAGGCTCCGGCCTCAAGAGGAGCCTTTCCCTCCGAGACAAGGAGGGACTGTTCAGGTTCCGCAGCACCAAGAAGCCGAGCAAGGAGACCCAGGTGACTGCCATCACATCAGAGCTTCATTCTCTTTTTAATTTTCTAATTAAATTTTTTTTTTTTTTTTTTTTCTAATTTTCTAAATTTATTTCCATTATTATTGATGTTATGGAAGACCCTTGACAAATGTATTCATATAAAATCACAATAAAGTTCAGAAAAAAAATATAATTTGTGAAAGCTTTTTTTGACAATTTTGATGTTACTTTAAGAATGCATACAACAACAATATAACTGTAAATTTATTTTAACATCAAATTTGTTTTGTCTTTTTACAGGAGAATGTGGACCCCTCCCTCCAGGCAAAGGCAGAAGATGAAAATCAGCCAATAGGAGATCAGCAGGCGCACAAACGAGAACTTACGGAGGAGGATGAGCATGAAATCTGGAAGGAAATTGCCCTTACCCAGTATGAAAACAGAACACAATATTTTTTGTCCTAAAGTTAAATTATTCCTCCTACTCCAGCCTGCATAAAGGGCACAATCTTAACCTTTAGTAATTATTAACAACCCTAATATTGGGCAAGGTGAGCACGTCCTAAACATTAGACTGAACATGTGTGTTTTGAATCAGCCTCCAGAAGATTCTGGGGATCGCTTCTCTGGATGAGGTGTTGGATCGGCGCAATGTGAATCCGCAGAACATCATCCACAACATGACCAAAGTCAACAAACACGGAGTTGTTACGTTGGACGATAAGTCCAGTAGGTTACCTGTTAAACCATTGTTGGTCCAATCTTTTGAAATGAATGGTTAATGGCACAGAGGTGAAACTAATGTTTTCAAAATGACTGACCTGTGCCCCCTCCCTCCCCCAGATGACCTACCCCACTGGGTGCTATCTGCCATGAAGAGTCTTGCAAACTGTATGTAGCACAAAGCTATGGGATACATCATTGCTGTGTATTTTCTTTTGCTACTACAAGACAGTTTTTTTTTTCAGTATTGAGATGTTTCACATGTTCACTTCATTTGAATGACATTAAAAGAAATCTGAAAAGTGTAAATCAGCTCAGACATACGGCCAAATGGTTTGGTGACTCCAAAGAGTCCCCAAACGTCCCCAAAAGAGTTTGCTATGTACCTGTTATTACATGTTTGTTTTCTGCCATTAGCCTCACGGAAGTTTAATCTGTAACCTTAACGACATGTCATTGTTTTGGTCAGGGCCCAAGTACGACAGTGTCCAGCCGTCCTATCCAGGCTTTGAGAGGGATGTCTTTAAGACCGTGTCAGACTATTTCTACAGCCTTGCGCAGCCTCTTCTTACCTTCCAGCTCTATGAGCTCTTCATCAACGTCCTGGGTAAGTTGGTGTACCGGTCTTTCCTTTTAATGAGGGAAAATCACTGAAGGAAGTTTCTTAATAAATAAAAAGCAAATGTGTTGTTTATATGCAACTCTTTTGTGTATTTTGTAATTGTGTATTTTGTTCCCGTAATTTAGAAATGTTCTCATGAATAAAATATTCAGTCTGATCTGCCAGTTTCTCAGTCAGTAAGGTTAAGTTACCCGGAATGGGTAAGTCATGAGGGGAAATCAAACGTCTGGCATCACTGTATGATTAGCTAAATTGGTATTTAATCCTTCAATCCAAAACCAAAAATGCTGCATGGTAACATGGCAACCACTCATTCTTGTTTGCTGTCTTGTGCTGGATACTTGCACATAGTGTGGCTCACTATTATGTGCCGTTTGTTTATCTGTGACTACGAACGTGCTATTCTGTGTGTGTTCCAATGTTGTCCGTCTTGCCTGTTGCTGGTCCATCATGTGGTATGTTTTCTTCTACTGGATTTGGTTCGCACTGACTAACCGAAACCCTCCCGTCTGTCTTGTCTTCTTTTCTATCTGTCTGCCTCTACTGACACTGTTCGGGGCCCTGTATCTCTATCACCCCCCCCCCCCCAATCAATGCCACTCTGCATCAGTGCTGTGTGGGTATGTTGTAGCAGCCCCAAGGCCTCAGCGGGCGAAGCGCATGATGCCATACCCGCCTTGCCTCCCCCCTCCCACCAAGACGTCGTTCTGCTCCACCGAGTGCCTCCTCCTGTCGCTGATCAGACAGGGCTCGTGCGACGAGGCAGACTCCCCGATGAAGGAGGTCTTCAGCTCTGTGGTGCAGTCCCAGCTGCGCTCGCTTAAAGGAGTCGAGGAGTGCCGTCAGCCCGGCAGCTGTGATGCCAGTGGCCAATTAGGGGGGAGCTGCGCGAGCCTCAGACAGTCGCGTAGCTCGGTCTGCTCGGCTAGGCCGCGACCCCGAAGTTGCTCCATGGAGAACGTCTTGGAAGACTCCGCCCCTTTAACCCAGCAGCTCTTTCTGTCCAATGAGTGCCTGTCGGAGAGCACCTATGGCCACCTCCAGCACGCAAAACATTCAGAGTCAAATTCCAAGCACAGTGATACAGTTGAGCCCATCGCCACGGCAATGCTCGATGACAGGAAGGAGAATGCCGAATCTGCCGGCAGAAAGAGGCTCTCTTTGGTTTCCCTGCCTGGGCTGGTGGGCATGCGGAGGACCCGCCTGACCCGGCCCTTTAGCACAGGCAGCTGTTTGGACATCGTGCTGGAGTCCCGGGAGGAGGTCTCCAAGGAGAGCATGGTGCGGAGTCGAGCAGCCAGCTGCATGGACGTCAGCACGCCTGCGCGACGGACACGCTCCACCTCGACAGTATCCACCCGTCCTTCCTCCTCTGGCGGGAAGCCTTGCCCGCCTCTGTCTTCGTCCGAGGCGGCACACAGGCACGACCCGCCCACCACAAGACCCCAGGGGTCCAGCACCTCCTCCTCCTCCTCCACCACCATCTCCAGTAGCCTGTGGTCGCTCCACGGCGGCGCTGGTGCTGGCTGTGGTCCCACCATTGCACGCCGCTGCCACAGCTCCCTGGACCTCTCTGGGCTGTCCCGACCCCCCCTGCCTAACGCTGAAAACAGTAAGACCACCCCCCCCCCCACCCTCCTCCGACCGCAATCCGTTTCCTCTCCCTTCCTCCCTCCACTTTAACTTGTCTGTTTGTCTGGCTGACCGTCTGCCTGGCTAGCCGTTTTGTCTGTTCTGTTCTTGTGACTAACGGCATCTAACATCCAACCGCTCTGAACAATAGTCTTCAATTGCAAATATGGAGTAGGAATAGCGAGATTGTTGGAATTATTGAAATATCTTACTAAAGTGTATTAACATTAACATAATACTTCCACTAGTCATCCAGCTCATTATCAGTTCATCTTGTCAGATGAATGTGATGTATAGAATGGATGGCTGTCGATCGATCGGAGTGAATCCACATCCCATTCATCTTCTATTTCTACAAATGTATATAAAACACGTGTGACAATTTGTTTTGGTTGGATTGTGTACCGTGTGTGTCTGTGCAGTGCAAATGTAGAGAAGGACGTTGTAGCCAGAGGGCAGTTATCCCTCAACAGGTTCTGCTTTAGTGAGTAAGGGTTCGTGTGTGTGTGTGTGTGTGTGTGTGTGTGTGTGTGTGTGTGTGTGTGTGTGTGTGTGTGTGTGTGTGTGTGTGTGTGCGTGTGCGCGCGTGTGCGCGCGTCTCTTCAGGCCTGCTCCAGTCAAATTGCGAGCGCATGGCCATTGAGGCCTTGCAGTTGTGCACCCTTCTCCTGCCGCCGGCCTCGCGCCGGAAGCTGCAGCTCCTCATGCGGATGATGTCCCGCATCAGTCAGAACGTCGACATGCCCCGACTGCACCACGCCATCGGAACGCGCACCCTGGTGAGCTTCCTGAGCGCCAATTAAGAAAGGGCAACTTTAACAACTACAAAAGGATTTTAGAGGGGACAATCGGTTGACCATGGCTCACGTTACATTCATTATTACATTGTCATTAACCTTTTTCTATTGAGCTCTGGTCTTAAAGGAATACCTTAGAAAGTGTTAATCTGAGTCTATCCCCGGCCACTATCAAACTAAAGAAGAACATACTTGCCGTCTTTGCATTTAAATCCACGTTCGAACCAGGATTAATCCTACAGCGCTACCATGTAGCCCACTAGATCACTCTTCATCTAAAATAAGTTATCTTAAGGTTTGGTTCTCCTTTTTGAATCCAGTGGAACCTTTGCCCTGTAGTTGACGCCAAACCCAAACACTTGGTCTGGTGTGTGGTTGCTCTTGATGGGCCTTAAGGGCTCAACATGCTTCCGTGTGGTTTGTTTGAATCCTTTGCGCACACAATACTCAACATTGTCGCAAACTGTTTTCCATTCATACTCTGCAACTTACACAATGTATCACTCTTCAAATGTACCCTAGAGGGTCATTCATCAACAAACTACCGAAACTGTGCATACTGGATCAAAAAACGTTGCCCCCTTCTTTCAAACAGTAACTGGTTAACACACATCATATATTTTGTTTACTGTGGAATGTAAACAACTTACAGCAATTACAAGGTTTATTAGAATCAAAGCTAAGCTACTTTAGCTGTAGCCTGCAACTGGACGTTGCTCACGCAGCCCCACTCGTCAATTCACCAATCAGTGGTCTGCAACATCTAGGTGGATGTTGCTTCTTTGATCAGATCAACAGGGCTTCTATATCTTTTGTTACTTTAATGCTACAATGAGAAATGTTATGTCCTCAATGATTCTTGTACTTTTTGGGTTGTTTCTTCAATGTTGAATGCACTTATTTAAAGTTGCATCGGACCAAAGTATCAGCCGAATGAAATGTAATGTCGAGTTCATGTGGCAGTGTTGTGTTGCTTATGCTGCAGTCGCCCAAGCACGAACAGGCCTATTGGCCTATTGGACTGGCTTGCATGCCTTCCCTTACCCCGTCGTCCTCTTCTATACATAGTGAGTTGGTCCTTATTTGACCTGTCCGTTCGTCTTCGGTGTTGCTCCTCCAGATGGTGCACACCTTCTCAGGCTGCGTCCTGGGCAGTGCCGAGGAGTGTGAGCTGGATGAGTTGCTGGCCACCAGACTGGTCTCCTTCCTCATGGACCATCAGCACACCATCCTCTCTGTGCCGGAGTACCTGCTGACCGCCGTCACGGACCATGTGCAGTATCTGCGCAGTGCACAGGTAAACGCTCACTCACTCATTCGTTCATTCATTCATTGAAATTGCATGTTTTTTGTTGGTTTTTCTAGTTGGCTTTTTACACGCTATCATAAAATTTGACAGAATATTTAAAACAAATGTTTCAGTCACTGGACTTTCCTTCTCCCAATGTCATCAGTCAAACGTGAACCCTCTTGTATCTCTTTGCCCCTGGCTGTAGCTCGGCCCGGCATCCAGAGGTGTCCAGGGCGTGGACGTGGCCAGTGCTCCCATGCTCCTGCACGCCTTCTGCCGGCAGATCAGCAGTGTTGAGTTTGAAGAGCAGCGTGTGGCCGCGTCCAAGAAGGCCATGGAGGACCTGCTGGAGATCCTGCTGACCGACCGCAGCATCACCGACAAGGACCGGCAGAAGAGGCTCAAGCAGGCAAGGAGGGGGGAGGGGTTGAGTCATGAGTCTTATCAAAGGTTTTACATATACACATTTACAAGTTGGACTCTCTTTCTATACCGTTCATTGTTGGGAAATAAAGATGCCCTTTGTTGGGTATCAATGGTGGATGACTGCAGGCATTAGTGCTATTTATAAATCTGTGGACCTGTTTTCTCTTGGCTCGTCCAGTTCCGGAAGCAGTACCCGGACATCTACAGCCGCCGGGTCCCCACGTCCGACCGGGAAGAAAAGAAACCAAAGATCAAGCCACCGCTGCTCACCATCAGGAAGACCAAAGCCTTCAGCATCCGCAACTGAAGAAAGTCACCAAAAAGCCACATTGCGTTAACCCAAGATTACTCAAGTTGGTTCTGAAATTATACGTTTATCTGTTTTTTAATAGCGATTTTTCAGAGATCCTAGTGTTGTATCGATTTGGTTTACCCATAGACAATAGAAAGACTATGTTTGCGCTTTCCAGAGCTTTTATCTTTCACCAGAAGCTAGGTGTGCATGAAGGCGGAGGGACAGGCTAGTAGCCTCTGTAAGTGGCTACTAGTCACATCCTGTTATCTGTGTTGGGTTCCAGAATGTGCTAAAGAAGTAACCCCTGTCCCCGTCTGTGAATGAATGGTCATACTTGAGTTACGTATTCAGGCTTGGCTTCATCAAAGTTTTCCATTTTGTGTGTGCGCGGTTATTTATGTGTTTACAAATGAGGGAGGGAGTTGGAGAATTATTTGGACAATGGATTCTGGTTGTAACTTGTTTTAATTTATATCATTTATGTTGAGGAAATCTTGGCTAAGAGACCTTTCTTGTGCTATTCATGATTATTTTATTTGACAGGAGGGTTTTAGTTTTCCCTTTTGTTGTTCAGAATTGGTTTTCTCTTTTGTTACAATTTCAAATTTCTCCATTTTTTCGTACTCCGTACTCAAAATGTGTGCTACATTTGAGCTTGTCTTTGAGAGAGAGAGCATCAGACCGTGCCTCAGGATTTCCATGTGACTGATGAGCAACATTTATTTTAAGGGACATTTTTGTAATTGTAATTTGTGATTTTCCGTTTACTAGGTTACTGGACAGCTTACCTGCATTATGTGAAGGTATTATAAAGCCAGGTTATGGCAATGCCATTAATGTTGCAAAGTTCATATTGACTGAATGGTTCTTGTATTACTATATTATGAGTCCCTGTCTACACTACATTAAACTGGTTACAATGGTACCCTTTTGAACCTGGATTTCTGAATAAATGAGATTTCACGTGGGCCTAAAATAGCAATATATAAATATTTATGATGTTAAATTTTCTTTATCCAATTTATAACGTTATTATGTTTGTGTGAGGTTTTCATTTTAAGGGATCTCTGTTTGAGGTTTATAACAGATTTCTATAGATTGGATACCGCCTCCAGTATACCGTTCTTATGAAGTTAACCTTTATTCATTCACTTTTGTCTGCATTCTCAAATTGTACAGAATTACCCAAATAATCAACATTGGCCTTTGGGACACACCACTAGATGAGATTGAATCACATTGGTTGAACGTTGAATTGTGGTCGAATACACTTACCAAGGGCATAACCATCTCCCCCAGTGTGTTCTAGTCAGCTCCAACCTGCCGAGGCTGCAGCAAGGCATGAAGCATTCTGAAGGGCCAGCAGGAAAATAGAGCGCTGCTTCTTAAAGCAAGTGTAATACTTGACTGATGGACGTCATAAACAATCCCCTATGGACACATGGTAACCTTGTTGGTCGCTAAAGTTATGGTAGCATTGTGAAAAGGGATGCAAGGGACCATTTTCTCCAACTAGGATATGGACGGTTTTATGGATGTCTTGAATTAAAACTCCTACTTTAATGGGGAGAGCACTGTGTGGTTTTGTACAAAGTGTATTGTTTTTATTATCCTTAGCCTTCAAATCTAAGTGTAAGCTACCAAAGGTTTTATGTCACTTTCCATACGTGCTATGGAAGTTGAAAATTACAGCTGTGCAGTCAAACTATTAATTTCTAAACCCAAGGGTGACCCCCTAGAAATGACTGACTTACTAACTGTTAAAGGACACTGGGGAATCTTCCTGCCACACAAAGCTTAAATAATAGGGCTTTATGTAATATACAACAAGAATATCTTGGCCCCTTCAAAGTCCCATTTATGGATCCAGTTCTGGTCCATAGGCTTGGAACAGGAAGTCTCATCACATGGCGTTCATTATTTACAAGCTACTGTAGTTTACAACTTGCTATAAGAATGTATATACACCAGCATGGTGTAGGGCCACTGAACTGTTTTCAGCCTTCAACCATTCAGCTGCAGTCCCTCCCTTGTTGGGAAAAACAGTCTGCCTAGTTACTTGACCAGATAAAATGAGACGGAGAGGTAATAAAGTCTGTCAGCACGAGGGCCTCGGATTTATTGAGTAAAGTGGCAAACTAATACTGATTCATAAAGCGTGAGAGATCGAATATTCTACGTCCCCTAACAGCGCTGAGGTCGTCCGGAGCTTTGCCTCCGAGGAGGTTCTGCTTCGGAAGAGCCCCCGTGATCCGGTGCATGTGAAACTTATAGTATCTTTCCTAGCCAGGTGTGTGTGCTAGACTTTGTGTGGGTTATAGAGGGTGCTCTTGTCCCTGAGCCTCCGGGTTGTGTTGTCTTTCTGTGTGATATGTGTGTCCTCGCCATCTAGCTGTGGCAGAGTGTTCTCCGCAGACTGATAGGGGGGCTCGAGGGTCATCTTGACCCTCTTGAATGTGTGGTGTGTTGTGTTTGTTAGATTTTGGACCCAGAGTTGACTATATTCGTAATGTAATGTGTCCGTTATTTAGTTTTTTTTGCCCATCACCCTCTAACTTATCTGTCTCTTTGTATTGGAATTACCCAATTAATCTCAGTGCGTTTATAGAAATGAATCAGGATCTTCATCTTGTCTTGTTTGTCTCATGGTTCTCTCTCTTGTTCCTGCCATGGCTGGGCCATTATCCCAGTGTGTCTGGAACTAATTAGCCAGAGACAAACACACACACACACACACACACACACACACACACATTCTCACACATGCATTCTCACACACCAACACACACACACACACACACACACACACACACACACACTTCACCCCAATAAAACACATAACTTTCAATAAATGAGCAGTATGTGTACCTCCAATAGGAAGTGTTTCTTTGTGTGTGTGTGTGTGTGTGTGTGTGTGTGTGTGTGTGTGTGTGTGTTTGTCTTTATGTGTTTGTTTGTCTTCAGCTGATGTCTGAAAAGGTAAGGAGACAAAGAGGGCCTGTTTGACTCTGTAAGATGGGGGGAGGGGGTGGGGGGGCGTTTGAGGGTATGATGAAAAGAGCAAGGGCTGGAATGGTCGGGGATGGAAAGGAAATAGAGACACGGTGACAAAGTATTTCCACCGTCCTTATTTGATTTGTTTTTAATCGAAGAAAAACGAGTGCAACAAATATACAGTTGTATATATAATTATTGAGTGTAAAACAATAAGATATAAAGGGAACACATTGTGTTTGTTGGGACAAAGGGAATAGGAATGTGGTCAATAATGAATCCATGTGGAAGGAGGTAATGGGAAGTCTGGGTGGGAGGGAGAAGGGGGTTGAGGGAAAAAAGAGAAAAAAGGGGGGTTGCAAACCCTGGCCCCCGTCTCCATCTCACTCCACAGGAAGTCTGGTGGTGGTTTAAATGAAACTCTGACCACTGAACTGCTCTGTCTCTCTCCCAGTCTCTCTCCCACTCTCCTGCTCTCACTCTCCCTATCTCTCTCTATCTCTCTCTCTCTCTTGCGCTCCCTTGCAAACATTCTTGTCTGTCTTGTGTGCTTTCGTGGTGTGTGAGTGAGAGAGAGTGCCGAGTGCATTAAAAAACATGGCCAGCCGGTGAGTAATTCTTCCATTTTGTTTTAATATGTCTCAACGTTTTTGCGTTTGTTTTTATGTCTACACACATTGAGACAAATGACAGGAATTTGTATTGGAAAAATAGCTTAATGGAATTGTTTGCAGAAAATCTAAATGGACAAATAAAATGGTGTGTCATTGCTGATTTGCCTGTGTGTGTGTGTGTGTGTGTGTGTGTGTGTGTGTGTGTGTGTGTGTGTGTGTGTGTGTGTGTGTGTGTGTGTGTGTGTGTGTGTGTGTGTGTGTGTGTGTGTGTGTGTGTTCAGGAAAAATACTCAATGGTGAGTAAACTCACCAAAAGTTTGAACTACCCAATTCTTAAGAATGTGGAAGAAAGAAAGTGAATTAGCAATGTAGAATTTAGTGTTGTCTTTAAACCCCCCAGAATGTGGTTAAAAGAAAAATTCCCTTGAGGTTTCCCCCTAATGTTAACCATACGGATTTAAAGCCCCATTCCTTAACTTGTTATTTTTGTCTTGACTACTGATGGCTGGGATGAGTTGAAGGGAACATGGTGTTGCTTTGTAACAAAATAATAAAATGTTGACACAGAGTTTCTCTCCAAGTTACAAGGCAATCTTTCCTTTTCTATTAATGCTATTAATGGCTCCATGGAAAAAGCAGCAGTGACCACAGCTTTTGATCAGAAAACAGCATGTTTTACAATGCATCGTGGTTGTTGGATTTTAACACCCAAATGCAAGATGCATATTTGGAAATGCTGACATATACAGTGTAAGTGTTTGTACTCACTACCCCCTTTTCAGGGTTGCTGCTGTTGCATCTTGTATCCATCGGCAAATAAAACACAGGCCCATAAACCAAGAAGATTCCTGTACTGTTATAAATTCACAGATAGTATTACATTTGGAGAACCACTATTCAAACTTTCAATTCAACTGTTCAAGACAAAACAAAAGGCATGTGCCTTGTGTTATTCATCCTTGGGCCTTGAGCATTAAACTATACTAAAATAAGGGCTGATTGGCTGATTGAACTATGGAAATCCATCTTGGACAGCCCCCATGCTCGAAAAGCACATACATCCAAAAGTACAAAGCCATAAATAA
>NC_140279.1:6952439-7004939 GCF_964030765.1 Micromesistius poutassou
CCACAGACGAAGATGATGGTCGGTTCACACACACACACACACACACACACACACACACACACACGTGTACAAACGCACACACAGAAAGACAAGCTCACACATATCAACATGGTCACGGGTTATCACAGATGCACACAAATACACGATCGCTGGTCTAAATTCCCCTCACACACTAATCCCCATGTCCTTCATGTGTCCAGGTGTGTTGCTGAGTATTGTGGTGAAGCCGGGTGCTGAGAGGCCGAGCTTCTTGTTGGTGCTAGATGCCAGGCAGATGACAGAGCTTGCCAGGGCTTCTGTCAACACCATCATCCCTGTCACCCTACATGGCACGTACAAGCCACGAACCCCCTAGCTTTTAGTGTTAATCCACACCCATCAACCCCACCCCAGCCCCATCCTTGACGGAGGTGAGGAAAGTGTCGCTGCAGTGAGATCTTCCAGCTTTTAAAATGGATTTCTCACCATTTGGTTGCTAGTGCCTTGTGTCCATAGGTTGTTATGTCCTAGTGCCTGTCCCAAACATGCAGTTGTTCGCATTGCATCAGTAAGGTAGTGTATTTCCATTAGCCACAATTGAGTACATATACTAGATGAACCTTTGATGTGAATGGTGCAGTGTTACTATGCCTTTTGTGGCAGCACCTCAGGCCAAATATAATCAATCAAGGATAATGCTGAAAGGAGCAGTAGTAGGCACGATTTGAGAGTTAGAAAGAGCAATATCATAAAAATAAGCAGCAAAAACAGTCAACCCTCGCTCTCCATGTTCCTCTGGCAATATGTCGCATTCACGCACCTGTGATTCACAGGCAAGATGGGTTCCCTGCACCAATCAGGGAAGAGGTGCCCTGAATGGTAAAAAATGAGCTAGGAGTGGAGCATTTCACTCATTACTGTAGGTTATGGTATATCTAACAAATTACACTCATATTATAGCTCTTAAATCTTACCTAAAGAATATTTAAGGTTAGCCTTATATACACAACAATGTGGTCAGTGATATTCTTACATTCTGGATGATGCTATGCTGATGCTATAATTGTAACATGAATAACCTTTAAGCTGCTGCATTTAAGCATTTAAGTTGCTGTTTTTCAAAAATAAATAGCAAGACACAGCAAACTTGGACAAAATCGACAAATGGAATGAGATGGCTTCAATGATTATTTTGTTATCAAGGAAAGAACATTATTTTTCAGTACAATTGATTGATAGCTAAATTGTACCTTTATATTTATTAAATAATGTTAATGTATTTCAGATACATTGTATCATACTTTGTTTAATATCGGTCTGAAATATATATACTGTACATTTCATTTCACCCTTCATTTCATTGCTCATTCACAGTATGTTTTAAAATGATCAGAAGTCATACAAATATCAACACTAACAATCGTCATACAAAATTAAAATACAAAATGTGTCAAATTTGTACCTACTACTTGAAATACTTTTCTACTCATTTATATTCATTTCATAGTTTTTTTCCAGCGACTAATGAATGAAAAGATTAGACAAGGCATCTCTTGGAGGTGGAAGCCATTTGAGAGGTAGTGACTGGAAAAGCTGCAGTATATACTCAGTATACTGTAAAATACTATCCTCATATACTCTAGTATAAGGGATGCTCTAGATCCTCAGCAGAGGGGCCCTTTGCTTCTCTGTGGAGAGCTGATATTGCTGTTGCCTGATGATGTATAGACAGTCTCGGAGTACCTAAACACAAGGGAGGGAAAATGTCATGAAGAGGCAATTTTTTTAACTTTTGTGAACATTAAAATAATTTCTTTACAGAAATGATGTCCCAAGTTGTCATTTAATGCTCTACAGCGATGTAAAATACAATAAAATGAACTGTTGCATGAACGTTATGAAATAGCTTAAACAGGGGCAACCAATTATAACCTATAGGCACAAAGAATGGACTAGGAAAGTGGAAATGCCTCACAGTAAATGATACACCCTGGGGATTGATTACCTGTTCAAAGAACTAAAAGATACCCTCTCTAATTTGTAACCTGAATTTCCTGGAACAATGTAATCCATTTTGCTTGTCCCACACAAAGGCACAACACAAAAAATAACCTACACCTCTTCGGACACAGTGAGTGTACGCAAGGTATTTTTCCTTGGATGGCGAAAGCATTCAATTCATAATTCATGACAATGTGACAGCAAACGTCACCTTACTAGCAGGAAAATTAAATCTGAGCAATCGTACCTTCTACATCAAATACTTAAACTCATTTCGTAGTTTTTTTCCAGTGACTAATGAATGAAAAGATTAGACAAGGCATCTCTCTCAATTAGCACAGAGGTTAGGTTGTACGATGTTGTTTTGGGAAACCTGAGGTCGCAGCGCACTAGTCTGATTGTTTGAGGATTTAGGATAGAGATGGTCAAGTTTAGGATTTAGATTAGAGATGGTTAAGTTTAGGCTTTCGTTTAGAGACGGTTAATTTGAGTTATTGGGTTAGAGATGATTAAGTCTAGTCTTGGCTATGGTTAAGTTAAGGTATCAGGTTAGATATGGTTAAGGTAAGGTTTTAGGTTAGAGATGGTGAAGTTTGGGCATTAGGTTATCTAGGAGTTGTGTGACGTCACTTGATCATGAATTGTTCACAAATTATTCATGCGAGGTCTTTGCCATCCTGGGACCAATAACATCGCTGACAGCTGAAGCAAGACTGTGCTGCACTGTGCTGGTGGAAATCACAACAAGGAACAGGACTCAATTACCTTCCTGGTGTTCTGAGGGAGAATGATTCCATCGTCCCAGAGCCGACCAGAGGAGAAGAACGCGGTGCTCTCCTCCTCCAGTTTCCTGTTCGCCTCCTGCTCCTTCTCATCCTCGCCACCAGGTGGCAGCAGAGAGCCTCTGTGGCCTGGGGCGATCACAGAGACTCTGGCGTTGGGCCATAGGAACAAGAAGTTGGGGTCGAAGGAGCGCCCGCACTGTTCGTAAACGACAGGACGCAAGGATTGGATGACTGAGTGCTCCTAGGTGGAGAGCATCCACTGCTAAAATGAATCGTATAGGCTGCCTAGTTCATCTGGCTTGTAATGAGGCCAGTTCAGTTCAGTTGAGTTAAACTGAACTGAACTGGCCTCATCACAACCACTTACCATCTAATCTAGGTAAGAAAATACTTTTTTCTTACCTAAACCTTTTTGTTTAAAGAAAAAAATCCCCTATGGTAATCACATCTACAATACTGAGCATACAAAACCTTCACACCAACATGATTGTTAACTTTGGAATCCACCAAATTTCTTAAATGTCCTAAATATTTGTTGAAGATATAAATGACCAATTAAAAGAAATTGACTAAAAGCCACAATTAAAGTCAGAGTGGTGCCGTTTTGTGCCAGCGTTAGTACCAGATATAGAAGTTGGTAAGGAAACTCACCATGGCATAGCTGTCGACGCCATGGCAACCACCAATCACAACAGTGATCTTTGGGACGGAAGCACATGCCACTGCCGACATCATCGAACTCAGAGCCTTCAGACAGTTAGAGCTGACCTCTGCCTAAAACATACACACGCTATGAACTCAATTGTGACCCAATTGTTTCATGTATTACACACCTGTATGTATGATAATAGAAAAAACACCACCAAAGAATACATACAAACTTACATTACACAATAATCAATATGTTCACATTTGGAAGGTGGTTGGCGAGGGAATACCTGCGCCACATCCAGCGTTTGCTTTGGTCTGGGCACTGTGTTCTGGAGGAAGAGGAGGGGAATGTCTCTCTGGTCACACAACTGGACAAAATGGCTGCCTTTGAGTGATGCTTCATTGGACAGCTCTCCGTTGTTGGCTACTATACCCACTTGGTGGCTATCAATAGACACAAAACACTTGATCATGTTTCTTACGGGGTCGGGCAAAGGACCGTGCTGATATGGTTATCTGGTCAATGTCTCGCTGCATGTGTCCCAACTCTTACCCGTGTATCTTGGCAAAACCAGTGACAAGGGTGGTGCCGTAGCGAGCTTTGAACTCCTGGAATCTGCTGCCATCTGTCAGCCGACTAACAACCTAGACGGGCAAACAACAAAAAGATATCAACATCGCTTGCATGAGAGTTCAGTCCTGGGCACATGTGTAATTAGCTTGGAAATCCAGACCCACATCTAGAAAGCTGTAGGGTCTGGCAACGAGTAATGAAAATGGCCCAACTCGAGGGGCGGCATCAAGCATGCATTTGGAAATATCACTGCACAAAATTGGATAACACTACGACCAATCAGAAGAATACAAGGGGTGACGTATCCAGACCAGCGGAGCTAACCAATAGATAAGACTCTTGCCGTATCCGGTCTGTAAAAAAGCAACGCTTTTGGCTCGCCTATATTGCTTGTTCCCAGAGTGACTCGTTGAGCAAATTCAAATTGTGCTCTCTCTCGCTCTCTGAAATAAATCTGGATTTCCAGGGTAATGTGTAATAGCAATGTGTTTTTAATCCAACAATGTATCTGATGGTGTTTGAAACAAAGGGCTTCTCTGTGGGTTAACTGATACCATGCGGACGTCCAGACTGTGGTTGTAATTCAGTGGAGCCAGTTGAAGCAACTCTTCGCAGCCATGCAGAGGTTCCTCTTCGGCTTTCCACTGCTGCTCGTCTTCCTCCTGGGGAAGTTCGTAGTTCAGGGTGGAAATTATGTTTCGTGTGCACTCATAGGCTTCCGTCTCATGCTTGGCAAAATGGTCCACACAACCGCTGACTCTGAAACAAGACAGACAGACAAGTAATAACAAGGGTGGCGCAAGGTGTTCGACTCACAGCTTAAGCCACTTTAAACAAACGTGTATCCTAATCCTAAATGTCCTAATGTTATCTGCTGATATTTCCACATCTAACTTAATCAGAAGGAGTCTCTGTGTATGATTGCATGCATGTATGTATGTATAGCTTCCGATATACCCGAAGACCGTTATTCTGATCAACCTCACACTTTTGTATTGCCAATTGTTTAGTCTTGTCTAGTTATTTAAAAAGGGATATAATATCAATGAATATAAAAAATGTAACCTGGAAGCCCTGTGAGCTCCAAACACAGGCTACTGCAATGGTAGTTTCTGATTGGCTCAGATCCATATCAATTAATAGCCGAAAGTAAAAAACGGTTACAATTGCAAAGTTTTAAAGTGTATTTGTCAGAAGCAGTTAGTGGTTAGGCACGACTACTTTCTCAAGAACAGAGTATCAGCAACCCCTCAGCTGTTCTTATGTGAATGGGGTTCTTATACATGGGGTCGAGTTGTGTGTGTGTCCCCACTCAGAGTGAAGCTTGGCTCCGCCCAGGTTCTCTGGTGTCACTTCCTCTCCAGTGGCAGCTTTGACGAGCGGTGGTCCTCCCAGGAATATAGTCCCTATGCGGTCCACCATCACCGTCTCCTCCGCCATGGTGGGGATATAAGCTCCGCCAGCTGTACACGAGCCGCACACCACCGCCACCTACGGCATGCACACGCACCCGTTCAACTGATTGGTTGATATATAACTATGTGTGTAGAGAGTGGTTATTTATGTATTGAACACAAACCTGTCTTTTTATGTTGACACTTATTAATGCTGATTTGTTTTTGGGACAGCCTCAGACATTGTCTGTGAGGTCTTAATTTAATTTTTCAAACAGTTTCATTTTACCTGTGGGATTTTCATCGCAGACATTATGGCTTCGTTGTAGAACGTCCTTCCGCCTTGGTTCTTGTCTGGGAAGATTTCTGACTGCATACGTAGGACACACATAGGCTTTGTAACAGCAAGTTTTATATTTTACACTATTAACCAGGGCATAGGAGGTTAAAAGTATTGACTGATTCAGCTATGATTAAAACTGCTAACTGGCCACTAATGGCTACAGGTGACATGGGATTTGTGGAATTTGGTTTCTGTGGAGAATAAAACTGTTCCAAAGCTTTCAAGGTACACAGAAATCTATCCCAATGGACCTTACGGGACTGACCTAATGGGCCTTGAGAGTTCAGCATGTCAAATTAGGCATTTATTTGAGACTCTCTAAGTTTGACCGTGTATTACATCGCCCACTGTGGTTGAAGTGGGACCAAATGTTAACCTAACAACCAAATGGAATCTACCTAACTCAACTTTTTAGCAACCAGGGCCAGAGCTATAGGGGTTAACAATCAAAATGTATTGAGAATGAATAAGAATCACTGCAAAAACAAAAGGTATCCCCAGTACCCAATTCGTAGGTGGAAGAACGTCTTGTAAAGCTTTTACATTGAACCAAAGCCTGTGCACATGTGTTCACCTGAAGTGGTAAAAACGCGCCTCCGGAATCCACCAGGTAGACACATGGGAGACGGTTCTGGATGGCCACTTCCTGTGCCCGCAGCTGCTTCTTCACTGTGATTGGATAAGCAGTGCCGCCCTTCACGGTGGCATCGTTGGCGATGAACACGCACCACAGGCCATTGATCCGGCCTATGCCTGGATGAATGCACAGTATAATCACATGATGTGGGATACAAACAGGTATAAGGGACGAAGCAGCACCCACACCCTTTATGAGCTGCTTTATATTTAAGAGAACGAAAGGATCATGGCTTGAGCTATAGCAATAGAATGATGGGGTTATGGCTGTAGGCTATAGCAAGAGAATGATAGAGTAATGGCTGTAGGCTATAGCAAGAGAATGATAGAGTAATGGCTGTAGGCTATAGCAAGAGAATGACAGAGTAATGGCTGTAGGCTATAGCAAGAGAATGATAGAGTAATGGCTGTAGGCTATAGCAAGAGAATGATAGAGTAATGGCTGTAGGCTATAGCAAGAGAATGATAGAGTAATGGCTGTAGGCTATAGCAATAGCAAAAAATGGCTTTTCTAACCTGTTAGGCATCCCGCTGAAGGGATATCTCCATAGGGCAGACCCAAACCAGCAAACGGCGAAAGTTCCAAGAAGTCCTCATCATCCAAGAGCAGGCGAAGGCGATCCTTTACCAGCAACTTCTTGTTCCTCTGGGTGTGTCTGGCAATGGCATTCTCCCCACCACCCTTTCTCACCTTCTTCATTAACTCCTCATACCTGTGATCAAGTGTGAAAGGAGAGAGAGAGAGAGAGAGAGAGGATCTTCATGGTGATCTTGTGAGTACATGTTTATGTCATAGTTCATGTAAACTTGACACATATGCAAGCATGTATAAATGATTCAAACTCACTTGTTTTGGCAGGCAGTGCTGTTTTTAAGGTTAGCTTCGCAAACATGCCGAAATAAAGGCTGGAGGGGCAGGTCGAGTGCAGGGAAATTACTGGGCAGAGCTTGTCTTCTTCTTGGCCCGGAGCTCATGGGTCGGGCAGGACTTTGCACATGGTGTTCTCGGTGTCTGTTCGATTTAATGAAAAAAAGGAATTCAATTTGATACATGACTACATCTGCATACCTAGTAAATGTATGTGAAATAGCTAGCATGTGACATCCACTCACGTAGTTTTTGAAAATGATTGCCTACCCAGAGACAAGTGACCCCCCTGGATATAGTTATCTGTATTATTTTGAGGTCAAATAGTTTCTGATATAAAGTGAAGAGAGAATAATTGCTTTATACTGGCCTGAGTGACAGGATTTGGGCATTGGAAGTAGAATGGCAAGAGAAGAAGCTGCAATGCTCTGGACTCCTGCAGCACAGGATCATGTAGTTATTAATTGATACCATTAATACACCACCTTTAAACTCCTGTATACTGAATTGACTTATGCAACGCATAAAGTTGCATAAAGTTGCGTAAGCCTGATGGATGTCAAAATGTAAACATAATGAATCATTCACCAGTCTGTATTTTTTCCTGCTTTCAGTGATAGAGAATGAGTGAACGACGCGTTTCCTCCTCCACAAACACTCCTAAAGATGAGAAAAGAGATAGATACTTTTAAAATGGTATAGGCTTGTTTGCACACTGGGTCCACCAATCGATCAATCTTCTGGATAGTTTCTCAATTCAACATAATATAACGTACTTATTAAACTTCAAAACAATATTGCAAGATAGATAGCTTTTATCAAGTGGTCACTGAATGGTTCCAATATTAAACTGTGCCAAAGGTCGAGGGGCCGATTTGAAGTTACTTCTATCATTGAATACACATAACACACGAAATTACTGAGAATCCTACCTCGTAATGTAGCGGTACATTTGTTTAGTGTTATTCCTACAATATAACAACATGAAACATATACAGCGCATACAATAATCTATCTAGTCAGAGCTAATTATACTTCTTCAAATGTGTTTCAGCGTACGTCGCAACAGCTTCGATGCAATGCTGCCTCCTACTGCATTGGAGTGCCCATATGATACGTTTACCATTTCAATGGATCTGACTCCAATGGATCCATGGATCTGCAATCCTTAACAGCAATATATTGTCTCTTTGTATTTCCATATTTTATATTTATATCTCCATATGTAAATCTATCCTGGCCCAATTTTAGCAGTGTATACATTTCAATTATTGTCAAATATTTTTCAAATTTCCTCGTTATTTATTTCTGTCATATATAGTCCATTATATAATCACTGAATTTATCACAATTATTAGGATTCATCATTCACCACAGCTATTAAAAATCCGCTCCGGTCCCCACAAGCCACTAGAGTAGGATACAGAGCAGAGGCTTCTTTCAGAGCCGCACTCCTAGGAGCGCATGTGTGCCCAGACCCTAGTTGGTATTTATCGATAGATGGCGCTGTCGATCAATAGTCGGATCGCCGCCAGCGATCGGACCATGGTTCGGACGGGCCCACGTCTTTTAAAGAGTAATTATACTAGGTTTCTCAAAGATGGAGCCAGTTAACATAACTAAATATCATAAATATTCATGGCCTTTAAGCTATACCTCGACTTACTGTCCATGCATTGACAACGATCAAGTTGTTTGTGTTTGTAATATACAAAGTGTCAGCTATTCTATGTAAAATACATTCAAATTAGGTGCAAAATGCCCCCTTCGTTGTTTTTGCTACGCATCCCTTCTTAAAAAAAATCCCCTATGGCTTATGCATTAGACACGGGGTGACGAGGAGAGCATTTCATGTGTATAAGGTCTGTCTGTGAGTTTTATTTCTGTTGTTCCCTGGGACCAAATTAATGTAGCTGCACCGGTGGGGCGGTCCTGCATGCTCCTGCATTTCGCTGATTCAGACGGGGAGGCAGGGACTGGGAGGTGTAGCAGTGTGGGACTGCACTAGAAGAGGAGAGCAGTGGAGAACGACGCGGGCGAAGCAGAGCTGTGGGCCAAAGGAAGAAGTGCGTGTCCGTGTGTGTGTGTGTGTGTGTGTGTGTGTGTATGTGTGTGTGTGTGTGTGTGTGTGTGTGTGCTTGTTGACGCTGCAGACGGACGGGATTGGGAAACCAGCGGCAGTCCGGGCGAGTTTCAGCGGGGGATACGGTGTTAAATCTGGGAAGAACTTGGGATAGGACTTCGCCATGAGTTGGGGAACGGAGCTCTGGGTATGTAGTCCATGTCGTCATGTTTTTTCGGCAAAGCGTTTTGGTGTTCTTTGTTTCTGCCGGGACAACCCACTTAACCTCATATTTCGGGGAAGGAAGGTGCCGTGTTACCTTTAGCATTGTGTAAGAAAACGGCTAATGTTAGCCAACCGGCTATTAGCCGATACGGCTAAGCTAGCTAATCTCCCATGCACCTTCGCCCGTAGTGACAGCGGGCTAAACAATAGGCAGGTCCCGCAGAAAACATTTCTCAGTCATGTGAGGCAAACCGCTTTGGCATCGCAACAAAATACAATGGGATCTATAATAATCAATGTACCTCAGTGATGTTGTTGTGAATGTACCATATTATCAAGATTATTTTTGTGTTTTTTTTTATGTCACACCCTTTTTATCAGTGGGAATCGCAGAGTCTGGGGTACCGCTGTAGCAGTGAAGTGATGGGATCGCTTCTTGCACAGTGGTTTAAAAAAAATAATAAACAAGTGTATAGCGTGAACGTATTTTAAAGATCACTTCTCATTGATCTTATCTGAGCCATATTGGCTTTATAGAAAAACTTCCTGTGTGTGTGAGGTGATATCTCCATTCTGGTATTCCGCTGTGTTGGGAATTTGATAGAGGAACTCTAAGGTTTGAGAAAAGCCGTGCAGCTCCTTGTCAGCAGCATGTTAATACTACTGTTCTAGGACAAAGATAACCAAGGGCTTCTACCGCAACATCATTTGTAGACAAATTCAACTTTAACTGAAATTATAACGTTATTTGGATTTCTTTTTTGGTCCATGGTTATTAACGAGAATGGTTTTCTTCAATAGAATCATAATCACAAGTGTGTTTGTGCATGTACCTTGTTTTGGTGCTAGCATGTGGATGTTGTGTCCCGTTGGCTGCAATCCAGCTTCTTTGATCATCCTATTACTGGGCTGCCTTCCTGTTCTTACACACACACACACACACACACACACACACACACACACACACACACACACACACACACACACACACACACACACACACTATATAACTATATATATATTAGGAACAGCCTGTTGGTATGTGTGTGTTTATACACGAGTTGGGTGTGTGTGTGCAAGGTGTATGTTTCCATGCTGTGTCTGGTCTGTTAGGCGGAGGTGAGCCAGAGGCTAGCACAGTGAGGCAGGCCCCATCTGACTAAAGGACAAGAGACAGACGGGTGGTCTGATCCTCTGCCTGGTCAATTAGAAAGCTAGGCGCAGACTAGAGATAGAAAAACGTCTGAGGAATGCGAACAGACGTGTTTCTAAACTGGAGCAAATTTTCCATCATGCCTGCATTGCTACAACCACTGTGCTACCTTTTTTAAAGTAGTATTTACGTATCCCCAAACTGCTCTCATGTAAAGACACTCTAATTGAAATACAATATATGCCCCGTAAAGAGTTTATTTGTTTGAATTTTCAAGCTTTTCAGTTCACCTCTTTAGCTGAGTGGTCAGATTTTGGCTTGGCTCTCACACACACTTTCATGGGCTTGGGTCCCTGTGGCTAGCTAGTGGTTTCACATTGGATGGATACACGCCAACGCTTCCATTGAAGTGGTTTTCCGTAGTGCTTTTACTAGGTCAACAGTCTGCTGCTTAGCAGGTGACAGCGGGTGTGAATGAAGTCACATGCTGGACGCCGACCTTACTGTCCCAGGTCCAGCAAGCTGTTAGTGTGGGGCCGGCCAAGCCTTCTCTCTGGCTCTGTTTCTCTCTCTCAGAGAGAGAGAGAGAGAGAGAGAGAGAGAGAGAGAGAGAGAGAGAGAGAGAGAGAGAGAGAGAGAGAGAGAGGAGAGAGAGAGAGAGAGAGAGAGAGAGAGAGAGAGAGAGAGAGAGAGAGAGAGAGAGAGAGAGAGAGAGAGAGAGAGAGAGAGAGAGAGAGAGAGAGAGAGAGAGAGAGAGAGAGAGAGAGAGAACTGCCTTCACCCAAACATCTGCAATGCAACAGCTCATGTTCAACAGATTCTCTCTTTGCCAATAGCACAGTTGTCCAGCAAAACAACACAACACTCACGCACAAGACGTGCATGATTCCTTCTCTCTACCTCTCCCCCACAGCTGGTCGCTTCTTGCTTTTCGCTCGTTTTCAAAATCTGTCCCCAGCTCCGCCGCCCACACTTCCTTTCTCTCTCTCACCCCTCCTCCTCCCTGGATGCAGTCACAGCTGGATCTTTTGGAATGGACATGCTCACTTAAGTCTGTTTAAATGAAAAAACTGTTAACAATAAAATTCACTCAAAGTCAAAGAGCTACCTTACAAGTATGATAAGATCTACTTATCTCCTAAACTGTCACTATATTACCCACAGATATCCTTGTTACTTGAACCAACAAGCAACAGTGCTGGGGGTGGAGGATGAATTTCACTCAGCCAGTCACAGTGAATTTGTTATGTCTTTTATTGACATTTAGTTCATCAGCCTGCACATAATGTTACAAATATGAACAGTATGTTTCCTCATGAATGCTAGTTAACAATCAACGGCGCCTGCCATTCCCTTTACCCATTGGATTGGCATTCTGAAAAGCTTAAGAGTATCTCAGTTGACCGCTTTGCAAAGGTAACCAGGGGGCAATATGTTAACATGGGCATGTTTTCTTCATTTCAATGCATGATGCTACGCTACTGCATAACTTGTCCCATTAGCTGCTCCTCTCTCCTACTACTGACCCCTTCTTCCCGAGGGTGGGACTTGTGGTATGACTTTTTCTGGAACAGGGAGTTCAACAGCAACCCTACTTTTACAGCACATGGATGTGGCGGTATCCAGATACCAAATGAAGGAACAAAATCTCCATCGCGGCACTGTATGTAGGTTCTCTGCTGGCTCATACAGCTGTGCGACAAGGGCGCTCTCTCTCCAGGAAGTGAATGCTGACTAACCAGTTGAGGATTAAAGCACTTCCAGACCTCCTCTGTGTCACAGCTGTTTTTTTTTTCTTTTTCGAGAGACTTAAGACCCCTGCCTTCCTGTATACTGGCATGCTCAAAACATGCATGTCTCTTTCTTTCTGTCTCTCTCTCTCACTTTTGCTCTCTCTCTCGGATGACTTCTCTATTGGTCTATGACAACTATTTTATTAGTCAGCTACATTATTAGACAGCAGACAAAAAAGCAGGTTTAAGGACACATGGAAACTTGGAAGATGGCTGGAATTCTTTTCTTACCCTGGTAATTTTCTCTAGATTTCCAACCCAGTCATTATGCAAAAGCTTTGCTGGGGATGTGCAAGATAAGTTGCATTTATATATATGTTGGTAGACTGGGTTCTTAATTCTGCTATTAGTTTAAGGCTTTTGTTGAGGTATAGTTATTTACTAACTCTACAGTGTGTGTGTGTGTGTGTGTGTGTGTGTGTGTGTGTGTGTGTGTGTGTGTGTGTGTGTGTGTGTGTGTGTGTGTGTGTGTGTGTGTGTGTGTGTGTGTGTGTGTGTGTGTGTGGATGAGTCCAAGGTTTCTTCAGTGCCAGGGTGTGATGTGGGGCAGTAACGTACCTACTGTTGATGAAGCGGTGCTTGTGTAGTAAACACGTCCAATCTCAGCTGCAACCTGCACAGCTTAGCAGCTCAAGTACCATCAGCTGTTTGGACAGGTATAATATTACAGGAGTGACCGGTAAGACCTAAAATGTCGAACAGACATATAATATATCTCCTGCTTATAGCGGTTGTATTAAGCTGCCTGTTGAATAATGTGCTATTTAGATAGTTAAGGAAATAAAACGTGATGGGCTGCCTGTGAGACAAATTAAGGTAATTGTGGTAGTCATTTGACATCGTTGCTACTGTGGCATTTGATTGAAAAGATAATTATGAGATTAATAAAATAATTTGTTTTTCTTACTCTACATTGTCAAATAATATCACCCAGTTAAACAGAAGATGATCTAACAGACATTTCTAACAGACGTTTCAGTCTATTGTTTATATTAATGTGTAGTTAATGTTTTCCATGGTGTTGGATCTGTTTCCTCTTCTGTCCTCAGTTGGCTATTGTCTAGCTATGATTCCTTTTGTTGCTGTGAATGGAGGAACCGTGTGTGTTTTTTTTTTTTTTTTTTCTCTACATGGCAATAAAAGTGAGACAAAGTTCAGAAATTGCACTTGCTCTCTATTTCTGCTGTGCCCTTTCCGTAAGCTCTTTTGGCTTTCCTTATTAGCAATGCCAACAAGCACACACCCCTAGCCCAATATCACATGTCAGTTCAATCAGGATCTGACATGTTGACACATTGTCTCGCCCTCCAAGGCGGTGCAGAGACAGTGTCAGGTGTGGAAGGACAAGCAGGATGATAGCTCCCCAAACTAAACTGAAACTGTCAAGATTGAAGTTATAGGGGCAAGTTGGCGGATTTGTGACAACCACATTTTAGCATGAGACAGTGGCGGTGCGTTGTGTTACATTGTCGCAGCTTCCAGAACGGCAAGGAAGACTAGTTTACTTCAGACTAGATCCAAAACAGGGTCGTTTCCCTTTGGACCTCATGCTTTTGTCGGCTTCTAGTAGAAGTTTAACTTTGTGTGCATATTCAGTATTACAGCATGAGGGGTTGGCTTGTTGCTACTGCAAACCACTGAAGGCTTTTTAGTCTCATTCTAATTCTATACACCTTCACAGCATATTGCCTCTGAGGGCAGATACTCCATTACTGTTAGGTAGTGAGTGACAACGGATTGTCTTCCTCATATGTGGTTAGATTCTGACATTCAAATGTGTAGTTTATGGTGGACATCACTTCTTGCAATGATAAAAACGAAACGGTTCCATGGTTTCACCAGATGTGCAGACTTTTTGCTTGTTCCGTTGGATCCAAGAGTCTTCTCCCAGACATGTAGCTGTGTGTCTCTTTCCATTCCACGCCAATTATACTTCCTGCATAAAAGTCTCGGTATATTATTTGGAGAGGAGATATTTTATCAGTCTTGTCAATCTGTTTGTCTCAGTAGAGAATTTCTCCAGCTGTAGGAACTTTTCTTTTATTCTTGTTGCTGTTGGGAATCAAACATATAGCATGTATAAAAGGTATGCAGATATGTTGTATATGAGAGACACAAAGTGTCTTACACCCCCCATCAGCCCCTGACAGTTTGTTTATGTGGGCAAAAGAAATTACACTAGTTACCAGAGTGACGTTACCATAGTCACCAGGCTGTTTATTTGTGCAGTGCATGTGAACACACACAAAAGCGGTTCAGCATGGAAGGTAACTGGTCCCCCTGGTAACCTGTTGCTTGTCTATCCTTCAAGGGCAAGGCAGACTTGCGTATGCTCCTTGCTACTGCACACCACACTAGTCTGGTGATCAGAGTAAATATCTCAATGCCACTTACTATTTTGTTGTCTATTTTGCCTTTGGTATGTTTGTATTATGAATAAAAACATACAAAATGTTCTTTCTGTCAAAATGCTTAATCAATGCTTAATCCTCCACACTCAATATTTGTTTCGCAGTTACGGCGTTACTTTGAATGCAGCCTATTCTACCTCCTACAACAAAAGCCTTTGACCCGCAGAGGAAGTTGACGATCCAATTAGATGTTATCTAAAGGCTTGTTGTCCCACTACTCGGTTGTCTACTCACAGGACCAGTCAAGGGATGTGGCCCCATGGCCATGCCTTTTTCATTAGTGCAAACTAAGTTGACAATGGCATTACTATAAAAAAAATAAAGAAGGAGGAGCTATTAATGATATTGGTAGAAGTTACTGCTATATGTTGACGTCATCACTACATACATTTAACCGGCAGAATAGCGAAAGCTAAAACTAAAATGAGCTGGATGGTTCTGTTATATTGGCTATTGTTACTGATCAATTGTCTATAATCTTTTTAAATATCTGGCTTGACTGTTTGGTTGGGTTCATGTCTCCCAAAGTCAATCATTGGTGGTTGTAGTTACTATAGCATCGTTCCGGTAACTTGAGGTTCTCAAAGTTACTTTGGCCCAGTAGCAGGATCTCACTGCATAGCTTTAGTGTGCTGTCAGCAGGCAATCTGTGCATATGGGGTTAATGGTTAACTACAAAACCCCATGATTCTCTAACTAGGCCGCATTGGTCTTAGTCTTTAAGTGCATCCGTTTTGCATTGAATATAATGATGCATATAATTACGTAAAAGGGCATTCCTCAAGGCTATCTGATTTGGTGACGGTAATGGTTGAAAGTTTCTTCTCAATGTGGGTCATGATCTTAGCCTGTGTGTCTTTTTGACAAATGTCTGCCAGGAAGTTACATGGGTTTACAGGCAACTGGCCAGCCTCAAGCACAGCCTCATGCATCCCTAGCTGGGGGGGAATCTAACTATACAATCCATGGAAGAAAATAGTTGCATTATGCCATATACCATATCTTGTCTCAGCCGTCCTTTCAAACAGAGACTAAGGTTTATAGGGGGATTACAATATCTGAAAAGGAGAAAGATGGCAGACATGTAGACCTATCCAAGACATCCTGTTGAGTTCTAAAAGCACAACGAATATTACTGTTGGAAAATAATGTAAATGATTTTCCAATGTCATTCAAGCAGACTGTGTATTTGTAATGAGGCACAGGATACAGGTGTTAGACAGATACACACAGGTGTGCCATTGTTTTAATGTACATTTATTAATAGTATTCACCCTCTCCTATTGACCCTCACAAAAAGCATCCAGTAAAGGTATTTGATCAGATCTGTAACTGGTATTAGCCTTCAATTAAAGTAGACAATCACATTCTGAAACTGATATATTAAAAATAAAGAATGCTATTCTTTGGTTACAAGAATCGTACTATCAACACTCCCAAAACATCTCCCACTCACGCCAACCAGCCAGCTGAGCTACGCTAGTTTGCCTCAACCAGCTGCACAGCCAGTTAGTGGACAGAACACTGTTATTGACCTTTTAATTTTGAAAGTCTCCTACCTAATTACTGGGAGGGGCTCAGTCTTACACATTGTGACTTTTAGATGTAGAATTGTTCTTATAATGAGAGATTTGTAATTTACAGCTGACAAAGGGTCTCTGTGACTTGCGATGACTATGTTGGAAGCTCATAACATCACACTTGTTTTCTATGCATTCAGACGCTTTTCAATGTAATCCACATTACCCCTTGTCCAGAAATGAGGCTTTTCATTCAAGAAGGGGCACAGGCTCATTTTTTACTACTGCTGTTCAGAATGACTACTCGGAATTTGGTGTAAGACTAATGTGGCCAATGCAAGATTTTTTTATGGGTTATTCTTACTCTTCATGGGTTTCAGTCAGTGGTTAGAAAGTCATCTTGATTTCAATAACCCTCTTAAGAGTCATAGCCTGGTGTTAACCGCTGTAATCACGACAGATATATGCACTCAAACATGTCATATGCTAAATCCTTACTTTGATTAAGACTTGAGTCAGAAGGCCGATATATTGTGACGCGTGTGTGTCAGTGCCCATGTCTGTGTCTTGTCACAGGCTAGAACAACAAAAAGCAGGATGTGTTGATGGTGACTGCATCTTCTCAATGATCAAGTGAGCTGTGTCATCCCACTGCTACACCACACACCCCTACATGCTGTATTCTACAGCAAGGAGAAACCACCGAAACCACAAAGTATATTGCTGAGATGCAGCCCTCCCAAACGTGTGTGTGTGTGTGTGTGTGCGCTTGAGTGTCTGTATTTCTTTGTCCCAGTAGTAGGACACCCATCATCCACATAAGTGGGTGTGTAACCATTGGTCACCACTTCCTTGTCATGATATGAGAGGGTCCTTTTTGGATATTGGACACTCAAATCTGCAACTTCCAATAAAAGTGTCAGCATGTTATTACTTCACTTAAGGCATGATTAAACATAACATTAAACCTAGAAGTAGTTCTCCCAAGATGTCTTAAAAACACATTATAGTAGCCATAACCTTTCACACTTTTGCTGTGGTTTACCTGGGAATTTCGCAGCTGCACATACTTGTCTGCCTGTCATGCATGTATTCATGTGGACTAGACCAGTCCAGCATGCTGATCAAAAGATGCAGACAGTATGTGCTGACAAATCTCAAGTTTCCTTGGTGTAGGTAGTCAGTATACTGTTAAAGGGACTACTACTACTACTACTACTACTACTACTACTACTACTACTACTACTACTACTGACAAACTCTAACAAAGAAGGAGCTGAACAAGACGTGCCTGTTAGCTTGCCAACACTGACCCAAACAACCATGTGGTAGTCAGACCAATTGCTGACGGAGTGGAAGGCAAACTGTTGTGAACATGTGGACTAGTTTGTTGCGACTTAAATGCACTGCCACGTATGAACCCTAAACAGACTCATGTTTTTGTTGGGAGTTCAGTTAGGGTAGAGGGTGAAGGTCACTGGCAGAGCAGTCACATAGGATCCACAACCACTGTAATGTTGTGTTGTTTTTTGGGGCATTTAGATTAAATGCAGTGCAAAGCAAATTCTTTCTTAACAGCCACAAGGCATTTTGACAAGTTAGCAAAATACTTGCCTCGTAAGTCAAAGTTGTCGAGCAAGAAGAAGTGTACAATGAATCACCACAGATAGGGTAATTATCTGAAATGGGTCCATAGTGGTTATTCATTTAGGAGCAAGTAGTAAACCGATTGTCATGAAGACAAGCAAAGTAAACTTACTATTTGTCTTATTGTCCGATGTTTGATATAATTGCTTAAGCAATGTAATGCAGAATGAAAGATCTTGCTTTTGTTAAGAATTTTAGTTGAAGCTTCTGGCCTGTAAGTGGCTCTCTCACAAATATTGTTTGAAAAAATCTCACAAGAAACCTGACAACAAGTGATCCTTATAGCTAAAAAGGTGTGTGTGTGTGTGTGTGTGTGTGTGTGTGTGTGTGTGTGTGTGTGTGTGTGTGTGTGTGTGTGTGTGTGTGTGTGTGTGTGTGTGTGTGTGTGTGTGTGTGTGTGTGTGTGTGTGTGTGTGAGAGATCAGATAAATGCCTGCTGGCAAAGCAAACAACCACAAAAGTAGCTGAGTTTTCTATAATAATATACTATCCTCCATACAGTGCTGTCTTGTTCTACATGTGACTGTTGGTAGCAACAGCTAACCCACCCCCTGACTCTGCATGTCCTCCGGGTCGTCTGCTAATGTGTGATGTATTCTCTGTGAAATCGGTGGTCCACAGATCAGCTGACATGCTGGAATACATGTTGCTGAACTAGTCCCATGGTGAATCTAGAGGAGTGGTTATCTCGTGGAGAGGGCAGGATTAAGGGCTGCCACTGCAGTATACGGCAGTTGCCTTGTGGTGTACGACTGTAGTTTCCATGGACAAATGCGGTGTAAACCAGTGCACATCATTGGGCTGGATTATTTTTAGCAGACTACATATCAATTAATCTCTGTCTCTCTTGCTCTTTTTGCTCTCTCCTTGGTCTAACCAGTCCGTCAAGGTGTGTTTGTGTGCGCATGCGTGCACGTATGAGGTAGTAGGCCAGCAAGACAATAGAGGAGATCAGGTTACTATGAAACCTGAAGACGAGCTAGCTAGGAGAGTATTGCCCAGGTGTGTGTGTGTGTGTGTGTGTGTGTGTGTGTGTGTGTGTGTGTGTGTGTGTGTGTGTGTGTGTGTGTGTGTGTGTGTGTGTGTGTGTGTGTGTGTGTGTGTGTGTGTGTGTGTGTGTGTGTGTCCCCACTGTAATGGGAGGGCGGACCAAAGGAAGGCAGACTGCTTTAGGCTGATGTGGGAAGGACTCGCGGGTGTGACTAGTGTGTTTCTGTTTGGGGTATGAGCATTCTGTATCTCTGTTGCCCCAGTGTCCATGACAGGCCAGGGTAAGGGTGTTCTCTCTCGATGAGGGGCATAGCATTACCATGATTTAGTTTATTGGTTTTTGTTAACAGGGACCATGTATAGAACAGGTTATATACCAGGGTTAGCTAAACAACTAATTTGCACCTGTGGTCCCTGGGACCACAGGTGCAAACCACATTTGAGACCACATTTGAGACTGGTCATCATGACGTTGCACTTGGAGTTAGCGTGGTGCACCAGCACACATACTGATATTGGTATTGATCACTGATGTACATGAAGTGGGGACTCTTAAAGTGTTAAACTCTGCATGAATGCATCCTTATGTTTTTTTTTTATATTATACTATGCCTTTGTGGCCACTGGCCAGTACTTGAATCTGGCAGGTTACCTGATTGTGTGTGTGCATTTAAGGATATAGTTTGATCTTATTGTAGAGGCGAACAAATGAGCACTAGTCTCCCTTAGCCTGTTCTAGTGACGGCCCAAAAGCTGAATGCTCCCTCTGTATTCTCTCACGGTGGTAGAGCTTCCTGGCCTATATATAGACCTCTCCATGTCTTTGTCTCCCAGTGTCTCTCTCTCTCTCTCTCTCTGCCTCTCCATCTCTCTCTCTGTCCCTATCGCTCTCTGTGACTCACTGTCTCTTTCTCTGTCTGTCTCTCGCTGTTCTGTTCAGGGAGGCCAGTAAAGCTACAGTAACAGTGTGTCTCAATAGAGTTCAGATGGTTAACGTCTGTCATCTATGCACTTCATTAAAGACACATGATATACAAATGCAATCTCCTCTCTATTCATCTCTTCCTCTGTATTTTTTTCAATCCTCCTCCCCTTTCTCTCCATCTCTTCCTCTGCTAATGAGTTCAATAGTGAGGCACAACAAGTGTTTGTACTTCATGCCTGGCTATGTTGTGTTTGCCAACTGTTTAACGTGGGACTATAGCTCATTGGTGCTGGGGTTGTGAGAGATGTGATGTGGAGGTTGTATGTAGAGGTTGGTGTATTTGACTGTTACAAATTTCTCATTGATCACTCGTCCTCAAAACATCTTCACAAAAACAAGATTAAAAATTCACTGCAACGTGGAAAAGGCTTCAGCCATGTCCAGTCCTTAACTCTCCATTATGGTCACTCCCTTCACCCTTGTTTAGGCTAAAATCAGTTAATATCAGACCCAAAATCCTTGGTTGTTACTGCCAACAATGTGAACGTCTCCCTAGAAGAACAATGTACACCCGTGGTCTCTCTGAAGTTGCTTGATTCATTCTACCAGTGTCTTCCCATGATCATGCTCCATTAAAACCTTAAAAATGCTTTAGTGTCCTAAAATAAATAATATGCTAACTCTACATCTCCCTGTGTCTGGTTAGTAAAATAATGACAATTAATGATGATGATGATAATAATGATGATGCGTCTTATTTGCATGGTTAGGTAGCTTTTGTAGTTTTATCAGACTTTTTCCTGTTTAACCAAGCACCAAAGGAAGACCTTGTTTAGTAAGAACCTATTTCTGGGGTTGAATTATACCATGCAAGGAGAACTCACAATGACATCATCAACTCAGAAATTACATCATACATCAAACACACAAATTACTAGTTGGGTAAATGGGTAGTTGGCTGTGTTTTTGTATTTTTCCTCAGTTCGTTCGTCTGTCGGTTTATTTATTCGTCTCCAAAATCAGTGTTTTTCGACAGTTAAATTCAACAGAAATAACCTTCATTTTTTCAAATGTTCCTGTCTGTATCCCAGTGCAGGCACAGGGCAGGCTGCCCCCAGCAGGGGCAGCAACGTGGCTAGAGCTCATGTGGGCAAGGGTTGACTGAGTAGCCTGTTCACTTTGTTTTGCCCATAAATGGTATATTCTGGAGACTCACCTTAGCTGGTGAGTCAAAGCCTGGGCAACAAAATATCTCCTTACCACGTCATTCACAGGCAGGCAAACAACCCTGTTAAAAGTAAGAGCATCCACCGTGTTTGTCCAACACTGTAAATTTCACTCTGATGTTTGGAAAGGATGAAGTGAACACGTGGGGTCTCATGTTGTTGCAGAAAATGCGGATGAAGGCTATAAAGTAGCAGGCTCATTGTCCAACGCCGACATCACTCACCAAAATGAGGACAGCAGCTTTACATGGACTACCATGCACTTGGATCTGCAGGGATGGAGGGAGCGCATAACGGACCACGATTGGTCATGCCTAACCTGTTGTATTGAATGATATGAAATGCATATGTTCATCAAATAGTTCAATGGGCATTTGTTTTGATAAGAAACAAGCCTGATTGTAAGATTTCCAGAGATACAATTTAGATTACATATTTGGCTACACATAGTACCAGCACTCGGTTAGAGCTTGCTTGGACAGAGTTAGGGGTCTCCTTAAAATTCTGTTTTTCACTCCTTTACGTTCATGGTAAGTTCATCACCTCACACACACACACACACACACACACACACACACACACACACACACACACACACACACACACACACACACACACACACACACACACACACACACACACACACACACACACACACACACACAGAGCAGACAGAGCCTGGGGCCTAGAGTGATTCCAGTGTTTCAGACAAGCTGACATTTCCCACCCTGCCCCCGTGTATGTGCATGTGGTTGCATGCGTGTGTGTTCAGCCATGTGTCTTGTGCGCTCCCTCTACTAAACTCTGTCCTGGAACGCCTTAGTGTAAAGAATACATTGTCCCAGTGGCAGTTGCTATGCTAATCAACCCTGCCTTCTCTGTTGAGCTATTCGATAGGCTGTCGGAATGTACAGGAGACTCCACAGTGGAATCCCTTTTACATTGGGGATTTACTCCGCTCTCCCAGTGTTGGGAAGGGGATCACACTTTAATGTGTGCCCCTACTTCGGGCCCAGACTCATTAAAACAATGGTGGTAGCCATGTCGCACAGGAACATTCCAGAAGCAGCCCTGGCGGGAGGGCTGAGAGGGGAGGGTGGGGTTCTGGGGGCTCTGTAAGGGGCTTGGAAAGAAAACATTTAGAAAAGATAAATGTTGGTCCATCGGCAAGAATTAATTTGGGAAGAAAGAAAACAAGTGTTAGTGGTTGTGCCTCAGTTGTTTTTAATGTCTCCTGAAGTGGTGAGAAGATCAAAAGAGTGAAAGTAAAAAAAACGTTATTTTGAACGAACAAAGCAACACGCATATAAGCAAATATAGAAAGCGCACAATAGAAATGCTTTCATTTGGTGCATCCTTATTCTAGGTGATCACATGAACCATGGACCATACAGAAATGTCAAGCAATGACATCCCATGCAACAAAAATACCTCCAGGAATAGCCTCAATCCGTGATGACATCAGTTCCTGCTATTATGGCCCTGCAGGATGTCGTGTGATATACTATCAGATAGTTTCCTGTTGCCTTGGCTACCGCTCTGTTCTCTCTCTCCTCTCCTCATGCGTTGGTAGGCGGGTCTTGCATCCTGGTAGAGGATGGGATCCTTGCCTAACTCAAAAGTGGTGTGACGCTCATCGTACCATACCTGTGCTTTGAATCCGTAATGCTGCTTTTCTTTCTCCTTTGTCGTCTTCATGAAGCGCTTTGACCCCCCCTGCCCCCCTGCCCCAGTCATCCCTGCAGTGTGCAGAGTGGTGCTGTCATCTCCCCAGCGAGCCCTCTACCTGCCCTCACCAACCCATGACCTCATACCTCCCTTGACTCCATGACTTATTCACCAGGACTCGAGGGGCAGCAGAGTCGTGGAAACCCAGAGCAACGGACGGACATTCTCAACCGTTATGACCGTCTGTGAGAGGGGTCAGAAATGTGCTTTTAAATTGTTTGTTCTTACCTAGCCTAGTTGGACTATCCCTGATACTCACATTTGCGTTTCGCAATGAGTATCTGATTGGTCTTGGATGGGCAGCAATTAATTTACAAGTATGGCCGCTGCCTTACGTTGTTCAAAAAACTCTGGCCAATCAGATTGACACTTCTGAACTTTTTCGCTCTTGCCAAATTCAGTTGGAAGACAAGCAAAATCATTTTCTAAGCTGAGCAAAGCCTTGCAGATGTCTTCTTACGTTATTCAGTTCATTTCAGATCAAATTAATTGTGATTGGTCCCTAGAATGCTACCTTCCTAGGGCACCGCCATTAGCCGATGATAAATCCTAGTATTTAATTATTTTTGAGGCTTTCAACGGTCTCGAGGTCAGTATACTCTGCAGAGAGAAACAGAATGTGAACTCTTGAGATTGGGATGGTCTTCCGAGACTTCTCACCTGCCAGAGTGGAATAATGTATCGGCTGGTGGGAAGTGTTAATACCCTGTGTCTGAGGCTCAGGCAGAAGACACGAGGATGGAGCTCCTCCCATGGCCTTTAAGATGTCTAAAGAGTGACACGCCATCCTCCTGAGGACAAGGGACAAGATGGCACAAAAATGAACTAAGGCGCACACCGGAGTCGCATGACGGAGGATAATGGAGCTACAGTCAGACTGAGAGACAAAAAGAGAGTCCAGTTAAGGAAAGAGGGATGTCAACTGTGCATCTTTGTAGTGTCGGTGGTTGAACCCTCAAGGACCAAAGCAGTAGGCGGTTATCTTGCTGACAGAACCTGGGTTTGAACTGTCAACCTTGGAAGGACATGCCTCCTGCGGATATTGAAGTATACTTAATGTTGTTCACTTACAGCGCTTTTTAAAACCAAAGGCCACTAACTAGCATGCCTCCACTTTGAACATATTATGAATTCAATCACTGATTTAATGAAACATTGCAATAGTTTCCATTTATGGGATTAATGTTTGGTTGGATATAATTCTATAATACTATCTAGACTGAAATGGTAGTCAAAATTATAAATAAAAATGTTAATGGGGAAATATAACTGAGGCACTTTGCAGCAGCACAGAGAGAGAGACAAATTAAGAGACACACATGACACACAGACATTACTCTCATAACTCATAGCCACGTTGTGCATACACATTTGACCTGAGGAGAAAACAGGAAGTCCTGTTATTTTATTGGTCTGCAATAACGTTGCGACGTAAGAGAATAATTCAGACCAAAGAAAGGGTTAGTGCTTGATCTAAACAGTGATTGGCTTTAACATATGAGGAGTCAGTATCTACTGCATTCTACAGCTTGTATGTTCAATTGCTTTGTTCATCAAACAGGTAATTCATTAACCCAAAGGTGTGGCCCCAAACAATTCTGACCGATGACGAATGGAAGTTTCAGAAACATAACAAGGCTGTGTCGTGATACAATATTGTCACGTTTTGTTCTGACTATGTACAAAAGTGTGTGTGTGAGAGACAGGAAGTGCGATCAAAGCTGAGTCACTGGCCAGTGGAAATTAGGTTTATTGGCTCCTGTGAGGAAGACAGAGTGCCGAGTCATACCAGAGAGGGTGGCATTGCGGCTGTGGTCTGTGTGACAGCAGTTATGGGGTCACATTATGGACATTATGTTAAGATCAGTGTTCATTATTTCAAGAGGGTGATGGTGACCATTAAAAAGCTTCACTGCTTTGAGGCCCCTGATTTGGCTCTCAGTTAGGCTCCTAAAAAAGGATGATTCAATCCTTACCAATGACACTATGGATGGATCGGCCATCAAGTTGATGCCAAACCCAAGAAGATGAAAAGGATTGTGACATTTTATATTGTATAATATCAAACTACTACAATCTACTACGACTACTAATACAGTGAGTGCTCCTATCTGAGCCTGTGTCTGTATCTTCTTCCAGGACCAGTTTGAGAATCTGGACAAACACACCCAGTGGGGGATCGACTTCCTGGAGCGATACGCCAAGTTTGTCAAGGAGAGGCTGGAGATCGAGCAGAATTATGCCAAGCAGCTACGGTGCGCACATGCACGTTCACACACACACACACACACACACACACACACACACACACACACACACACACACACACACACACACACACACACACACACACACACACACACACACACACACACACACACACACACACACACATCGTGATAACAGCATCACGGTCATAATAAGTAAAGACTTTTTGAGGTGCAGTACAATCATGAGAAACAAGACACGGATTCATACTAGGGGTGGGAAAAATAATCGATTCTTCGATGCATCACGATTCTCTCTAGAATGATTCCATCTCGATGGACTCGATTTTTAGTGTTTTATTAAATTTGTTTGCCTGCTGCAGAGCTCTTCAGAAAGCAGCAAAAGTCTTGTAAGTAGCAAAGTCAGATGTATGTATATATATTTCAAAATCACGCATGGAAATGTACATTAAAAAAATAGTTGAATCGAGATGCATCGATCGTTTTAGAATTGAATCGTTGACCTCTGAATCAGAATCGTATCGTGAGGTGCCAAGAGATTCCCACCCCTAATTCATACACTCACTCACTCGTTCACTCACAATCACGCACACTAGAAATAGTGTGTGTGTGTGTGTGTGTGTGATCAAAGGAGGTCCCAGCGGTGTGACTGCTTGACTGAGAATGATCAAAGGCTTACTCCCATGTGGGGATACATTTTTTGAGATCTTTCATCAGATCTTTGAATTTCCCTAAGCAAACACTGTTTTGTGAATACAATGTGCTTTTCCCTAGCAGTATATCAGCCAGTGGGAATTTAATGGATTGAACTCTAATTTATTTTCATATGTTCTAGATTTTCCTTAAGAACTAGCTGACAAGCATTTTTCTTGCCTGTTTAATATACATTATTTTGTTGTCTGTCTGTCTTTGAATAACAGGAATTTAGTAAAGAAGTACTGTCCAAAGCGCTCTAAAGATGAAGAGCCGAGGTGAGTAGCCTCCATACACAGTCAAACTGTTTACTGTTTACTGTGCGTGTGTGTGTGTGTGTGTGTGTGTGTGTGTGTGTGTGTGTGAGTGTGAGATGGCCCCATAACAACAGACAATTTGTGTGTGAGCTCAGGTTCACGTCGTGCATGTCGTTCTACGCCATCCTGAATGAGCTCAACGACTACGCGGGCCAACGGGAGGTTGTTGCCGAGGAGATGGGCCACAAGGTGTACGGGGAGCTGATGATTTACAGCCAGGACCTCAAGGCCGAACGGAAGCACGTGAGTGGCCACACCCAGGCGTAGGCGGGGCTAGAACGGACATCTTTTGATGTAAAAAACTTCTTCGCATACAAAATAAGTGTTAACATTTTTTTTTTTCCACGTGTTTACTCCTGCAGCATTTACAGGAGGGCAGGAAGACAACGCAGTATTTTGAGCAGTGCTGGAAACAAATGGACAATGTGAGTTAATAGGGGTGTAATGATTCACCGATACGAATCAGTAACCGGTTGGATAAACACAGATGTGACTACATCGATACGTGGGCACCTGAATCGATTTTAAAATGAGCAAGAATCGGTCGATGCACCGATTTAAACATTGCAAATCGGTTGAGGGAAGCTTTAGCATGATATCAAGACAGCATTGTCAACTCATTTCATTCTGTTTCCATACGGATCTGAAAAATGGAATTTCATAAACTACACCTTGTAAAACACGATTAGACTTTATCATGTCAAACATGATTAGACACAAAAAAACAACACAAACATGATTCGACTATATTTTATAAATCATGATTAGACTATATCTTGTAAAACATGATTAGACTATATAGATGAGATCTTGTAAAACATGATTAGACGATATCATGTCAAACATGATTCGACTATATCTTGTAAAACATGATTATATTATATTATACCTTGTAAAACATTATACCTTACAAAACACGATAAGACTATATGGACTAGAATTTGTAAAACATGATCAGACTATGTAGACTGAAGAATCTTCAGCATTAAGATCAAGGTCAAATGTATAAAAAAAATACAATGTTTGCTTTACAGACCTTTAAAAAAAATCTGTTTGTAATTCTTCATAGTGACTATCTGTCTTTTTAGAAGTTATGGATCTAAAACGGGTTAATATGTTTATAAGTCATCATTAATACACATTTCCAGTCACATGTTGTCTCACCAACTTGCCAAAAAGGGCTCACTCCCTTAGTATGGAATGTGCACCTTTCTATCTTTAGTCACTAGCTTGTTCCTTAAGTGACTAAAGAGGTGACTACTCTTTCTCTCTCACCCTCTTTCTCTCTCTCTCCCACTTAAGCTGCCCGTCTGTCAGTAATGCAATACAGATGGACAGGCAGGAAGGAAAGTCTCTCGCTATCCCTCTCTCAACCACTCAATAAAATTTGATGTTATGTTTTCTGTATTTTACTTGTCAATGCTGTCGTTGTGCATTTGTTCACCCTTGAATTGTGGCATGAATGAAGTGTTGTAGTGCAGCCCTGTTCTTTAAGTCTTAACTTGTATTGAACTTGTATGAACTTGTGTTTTCTTTCTCTTGTTCTCTCTCTCTCCTTGTCTCTCACCCTCCCTAGAGTAAAAAGAAGTTTGAGAGGGAGTGTAGAGAGGCGGAGAAATCCCAGTTGAGCTACGAAAGGTTAGATAATGACATCAACGCCACCAAATCAGAGGTGGAGAAGGTAAGGATATGTCGTCGTCCCCCAACCCCAACAAATGTGCTCCAAATTTCAATGTATTCAATGTATTCTTTTTGGTTATCCATGTGACTACAGGTGACTATGAGCATAGTACGCCATAAGGCTGTTGATTGATGTTGTCAATGCTGTCGTTGTTCAGGCCAAGTCTCAGTACTACCAGCGGACACACCTGGCGGACGAGAGCAAGAACGAGTATGCTGCCCAGCTGCAGAACTTCAACGCAGAGCAGTGGAAGCACTTCCACACTACCATACCAAACATCTTCAAGGTACCCGCCCCCTCCCAGTCACAATGTTAACCATGCCAGACATACCTGGACACTGGGAGTAGGTCAACTGGTTTGCGGCATACCATGGATATATTCTGTCCCAATCTGTTAGTAGTTTCTGTTCAAACTACACCACTACAAAAACATGCAGAGGTTTCTCTTTCTAGTTAAGAGCTACGGTGATGCATGCTTTTGAAAGGGAAAAGCATTTTAAGGACAACGTTGATGGAGTTATGGTTCAAATTATAGTCCTCCCCAATAGAGGACAAAAGAGGAGCGAAATGAGTCTAGTCAAGCAGAAAGGCACTGGCCCTGGGCGGCCATGGCTTCTAGCGTTGCCTTGAAACGTATTAAAACAAGTACATTTATTTATAAGGCACATCTAAGAATAACCAGGGTTGACCAAAGTGCGGTTCATCTAGGAGAAAACAGACCAGGGCTGGGCTGTTGCTTTATAGGCAGCATAAGTCCCCCATCCAACACCACAAGTCTTGTGTACTATTTTGTATGAATGAGTAATAAACCCATTCATGATGAGTAATACACAAGTGAAGTCTTTTTCTGGAATGTTTTTTATTTTCAGCGATGATCAAAGACTACTTTTATATATGTACAGTTCATCGAAACACATCTACAGGATATACATACATACATACATACATACATACATACATACATACATACATACATACATACATACATACATACATACATACATACATACATACATACATACATAATGAAATGTTTGACATGGTGTACTAATATTTAGTCTAAGAGACGTCTGCTAGTGCGCTAACCATGTAGGGTTGTATGCCTTATAATGACCCAGTTTAGATTCTCACCTGCAGTCCAATGCTCCATGCCCCTTTCTTCGTCAACACTGTCACTCTTCACTATCTTATGCCTAGAGGAACAAAGAGCAGCTACATATTATGGGTGTAACGGTTCAGAGGTACATTTTCCTTTTACCTTTTTAAACCCTGGGGTGGACTTACTATGACATCTGTACGGCAAAAGTCAAGAGTGATTGTCTTCCCCTCACCAGAACTTGCAGGCCATGGACGAGCGGCGCACGGTGAAGCTGGGCGAGACATACCGGAGCTTCGCCGAGGTGGAGAGGAGGGTGGTGCCCATCGTCTCAAAGTGCCTGGAGGGCATGGTGTCGGCCGCCAAGGCCGTCGACGAACGCAAGGTACACAGAGCTGGTGGAGGTGAGGGTTGGTGGTGGGAATGGTATGGGCGGTTGGTGGTGGTGGTGATGAGGGAGAGGGTTGTGGTGGTGAGGGCGGTTGTGTTGGAGATGAGGTGATGGTCATGGAGGTGGTGATATAGACGTGGGGGTGAACCAGTCGTTTCGACACAAGGTACGCAGAGCTGGTGGAGGTATGGGTTTGGGTGATGGAGGTTGGTGGTAATGGGTCAGGGAGGGGGCGAAGGGTGATAAAGACGTGGCACCTCTCTCTCTGTGTCTCTCGGTCTCTCGGTCTCTGTGTCTCTATGTGTGTGTGAGAACTCTGCACTCCGCTCCCCAGGACTCGGGCATCGTGGTGGAGTCCTTCAAGTCGGGCTTCGAGCCGCCGGCAGACTTCCCCTTCGAGGACTACAGCCAGAACCTGAGCCGCACGGGCTCGGATGCCACCATCAGCAACACACCCAAGGGGGAGAGGGACAAGGAGGTGGTGGGAGTCGGAGTTTCCGGTGGGACGCGAGCGGACCCCAAACACTCCATGGGCAAGGCCAAGAACAAACTCTGGCTGTTTGGCAAGAAACCGAAGGTGAGCAGACATTTTGAGCATTGCTTTTCACGATTGGACCTTTAAACTTGACTATGTATCACTGTGGATGGGACTGTTTGTTTGTGTTCCAAGAGCACCACCTGCTGCATGTCCGTTGTCTCTCTCGCTTTCTGACTCATTAGAATGAGTCACTGTTTGGTCCAGACTTGACCAGGAATTGAGTCATCCATTGACTCTGACATCACACACCAATCAAGCCATTTGTGTTCTATTCCAAGCCCTGGCACTACCTTGACCCCACCCTTTTATGTGCACCTCCCACTTTCTTCCTCAGAAGTTTTATCTCTCTCTTGATTACTGTTACTCATTGTTTGTCTACTACTTTCACCAGGTGTGTGTGTATCTTTAAAAAAATAATTTCTTCAAATAACAGACTGGACTTTGCCCTATATTCCAGAAAGAGTCGTTGTGCCATTAATGATCTACCAGATGCTTTTCATAAGCAGGAACCTCTGTGAAGAGATTGTATGCGTGTGTTTATTTAGTTCATTCCTTTGTCCACATTAGTTACTTCAAGAGAAGCTGTAGATTGCTCTACAATCAACACATCTAGCATCATATATCACATGCCATCTATTGTATTTTACCTTGCGTTATACTTTATTGAAATTAGTAAAAGGCTTTAAATATTGACACATGCATTCAGACCAGACGGGAATTAGACTCAAGCTTATTCTTTTCTGGTCTTCATGTGACTATATCTAAAGCCTTTTACTTGTCATACTTAACATAAACAACATAAAAAACATAAACACATGTTACCCTTTTCATATATTCCACATTCATATTTTAATTTATTAAGTTAGAGTAAACTCAAAAAGCACCACACCTTATTAAAAGTTCATATTTCTAATCGATTTCAGAATATGGCAGACTTAAAGAACCTGTTAAAAACGAACTTACAGAACATGTAACCAAGACCAACTTACAGAACTTGTTGAAGACTAACTTACAGAACATGTTAAAGACCAACATTCAGAACATGTAAAGGACTAGCAGAACATGTTAAAGACTAACATTTAGAACATATTAGACTCACAGAACATGTAAAACATAACATGTTGAAGACTAGCTTACAGCCCATGTTGAAGACTAACAGAACATTTTAAAGACCAACTTACAACTTAGTTACAACAACTAACGTGTTAAAAACTAGCAAAACATGTTTGAGACTAACACCCCTTGCCCACTGTACACATCCGTCGACGGATCTCATTGAGTTTGCATGGGACACTCCCGAAATGCATTGTGGGTCCGTCCGTCAAGTCGGCTCCGTCTCTTGCGTCCAAAAGTTGAGAAAAGTTTAACTTTTCAGGCAGTGACGGATCCGTCACCCAATCAGATTGCATTATGCAAATATATGCAAGTGTACTGTCCTATGAAATCGCCTTTGTTATACAACCCGGGAAAACACATAGATGCGTCAAAAAGCCCCCATCCATCGACGGACGTGTACAGTGGGCAAGAGGCCTAAGGGCGCACTAACACTAGGCAAAGTTGCCCTGTACAGTAACTTGCATAACTTGCTAAAGAGTAACTTGCTAAAGACTAACTTGCATAACTTGTTAAAGACTAACTTGGTTAGACATAAGTGGTTGAAGACTAACAGAACTTGTTGAAGCCAAACTTACAGAACTTGTTGGAGACTAACTCACAGAACAGTTTAAAGCTAACGTGCCGTTAAAGTGAGTAGGGATTGAGTGTAATTAAGGGCCGCTGTAACCCTTCACCCATCACTCCCATCCCCTCTGCTCACCTCATCATGTTTCTTTGTTTGCTCTCCTCCTCCGCGCATCAGTCTCCTTCCTCAGCCCCTCCCCCTCCTCCTCCTCTCTGGCCCTCCTCTTGCTCGGCATCCTCGTCCCGCCCACGCCCCCGTCCCCACCCCCTCTCTGAGCCCCACCCCCCCACTCCCCCGTCCCGCTTCAGCTGGGACAGCATGGGCCGCTGCCTGTCGGAAGTCACCAGCGGAGCTCCGCGCATGGCTGCGCTCCGGGGCCTGAAGAGAGGGGTGAGCCGGCAGGGAGACACCCCCCCGAACGGGCCTCCTCCGCCGTTCCTTGACTGCTCGTTTTTTTTAGACGTGATGCCGTGGTTTTTGCCCTTTTGTGTTCGGTCAACCTCTACGTACCTGGGACTCACCTCGATGGCTTTCAACATTTTTGTCTTCCTCTCTTTGTATTTTAGTATTTCCTATATTCAGGTGATTGACAGCCTGTTGTTGTCGTGGCCTGTGTGTTTGGTTTGCTGTGCAGGATTTTTTGGGATGTTATTGTGTGTGTGTGTGTGTGTGTGTGTGTGTGTGTGTGTGTGTGTGAATCCACAGTCTAGGGTTAGGGTAACCCTATGTTAAGGTCAAAGGTAAAACTTCACTGGTCTATTGCCGTTATGTGCAGGAAAAGTGGTAGTGTCCTTGTTTGCAGAGTGTAATACTAGTGTGTGTGTGTGTGTTTGCAGTGTCTCTGTGTTAGCATGGCTGTGCTAATGCTGTATCAGTATGCTGCGAGGCAGACAGTCTGAACACTAAATCGTTGATAACGCTGTCCTCAGTGCCAAGACTGACAGCCAAACTGCTGTAGTTGGGGTTTTTCAGTCGATTCCCTCTGTGCCATCCGTGATTTGGACAGGGGTTTAGGAGCCAGTTTTATCCATCTAAGGGAGCCGAGTGATATCCTGATGGACTGGCCAAGACCAGCCTGTCCGGTCAGCCAGAATGTAGGGCGGTTCTCTCAGTGGACTGACTGGTCAAGCTGGAGGAGTGGGCCGTCACTTCTGCATGATTTCTTAGACTGGCGCCGCTGACGGTCCCACCACTAACGAGCTTTCCATGTTGTCTTGTCTCTTTAATTTGCATGGGTTATGCTTTACGGCTCAGTGGTCAATTAAAACGGTAAGTGTTGTGTGCTTGTGTGGGGGTGTGTGTGTGTGTGTGTAGCATTAACAGGTAGATTTATCAAACTTTGTGTGTGTGCCTGCTTTGTAAATGGGTTGTTCCAACAGTACCTCTTGTATGTCTCTCCTTTAGGGGAATACAGTAGATGACTGTGTAGTCCACTGTGTATAGGATCTGTTTGGTTAGCTCTAGCCTATGCAGAGCTGGTGCCAACACTTATAAGCACCACTGGATCATTAGGATAGCTATTCTTTCTCTTCTCTTCTTCCCTAACTTTGATTATTTAACATAGCTCCTGGCTCACTAACATTTACCCATCTCTAGAAAATATTTACATCCATCATTCCCAGTGTCATTCCTTTTAGTTACTGTATATCGTCTCTGAAACTAGTGTACTCCCAACAGTATTGTCTGCATTTTCATGCCACTCTTTATATTTACAAGCTTTACTTGTTACAAAGACAGTATGGGTCTCAGCTAGCCTTTTTAACAGCCACAAATCTGATATTGATTCAGATGTGTTTTAATTGAGTCATAGCTGTGTTGTGGTATCACAGGCTTTGGAGATAATGTCAATATATCCACATGCGATTTACACGTCTATTGCGTATGTCACATCTCAAAACCATGCCAAATCCCATATGCTAAGCCTCTTCCATATGGCCCAGACCCGCTTATACACCATCCCTGGCAGAAAGCCCCCTCTCTGACCTCACACATGCTCACTGAACATGACCGCTGCAGTATATGGCGTGGGCCACAATGCTGGCTGGCCGGCCTTGCTGCGTGGCCCGAGGAAGTGACTCTCAACGCGGGGAATGTTGAGCACTCTCTCCCCTCTCTCTCTCTCCTCCAGGCTCCGTCCCTGGAGGACTTCAGCCACCTGCCCCCGGAGCAGCGACGGAAGAGGCTGCAGCAGAGGATCGACGAGCTCAGCAAGGAGCTCCAGAAGGAGGTGGACCAGAGGTGCAGTCAACCCACCCCCCCCCCCCCCGTCCCGTCCCCGTTTAGCGATCCCTTCCCTACAATGTGTACATGTACACACTCATGCATATACACACACACCCATAGACGCAATGCTTACCACTAGCAGACCATTCGACTTTGTTTGTTTTAGGGTTAAGCTGATTTTATTTGTTTTTAAAACATTTTGGTATTATAAATACTGTCATTTGGAATAGATTGTGTATGGTTTCTTCATAGTAATATTTACTGTCCATCTTGCGTAGGGATGCCTTGAACAAGATGAAGGACGTGTATGAGAAGAACCCCCAGATGGGCGACCCGAGCAGCCTGCAGCCCAAGATCTCCGAGACCATATGCAACATGGAGAAGCTGCGATCGGAAATACACAAGAACGAGGTACGGAGGGAGGCTTCCGCTTATAAAGACTCTTTGTGGTCATGAGGACCCCCCTCTGGGTTTGCAACCTGACCCGTGGTGTGACGTCTTCCCCTTCCGGCCTCTCTCTCTCTCTCTGTCTCTGTGTTTCTGTCTCCCTGTTTCTGTCTCTCTCACTGCCTCTTTCACTCTCTTTCTATGTCTCTGTCTCTCTTTCTGTCTCTCGGACTCTCCCTCTCTCTCTATCTATGCCTTTTGCTCGGTCTCTCGGTCGGTCTCTGTGTGTCTGTCTGTCTGTCTATCTGTCTCTGTGTGTGTGTCCGTCTCTCTCTCGATGTCCTGCCAAGCTCTACTGGCCTGCACAGGAAAACGTGCAAACATAAAGTAACTCAAACAGTAAGATGAAGAGGGAATTTGGAAATGTTTTGTGTGGTCAAAAATCTTTGTGGATCAGTTTTCAAATCAAACGGAACAGAAGCGAGAATGTATTGGAGACGCAGATAGAGGGGAGGGAAAGATGAGAGGTGGGATAAGTATCGAAAAAGGAGGAGACGGAGGCTAGCTGTATTCCCCAGTCAGTCCTAAGTGTGTCCGTGCTGTAACCCGAGTCCTGACAGATAACTGATTTTTGTGATTTCCAGGAGTCCAGGGGCAACTGCAATGTGTTAGCACCCCCTGCTGGTCACTGTGCGGCGGCACAGGACCTTCCAAATATAAATTCCGAAATCCAAATGACCATGTTCGTACGCCACGAAATAGCAGGGTTGCGACGAAGTCGAAGCGCCTTAATGTTCTTGGATCGCTGCGGTGTTTGTTTGTTTAAAATATATTTAGTCCTTTATGTGTCGGCCTCTTACCACAGCAGTGTCTTAAGGGGCTGGTAAACGCATTAGTATTCAATCACATTAATTATCGCTGTACCACAAGTACCTACTAAACAAGTCAACTAAATGTTGTATACTCAGGCCTTTTTTACCACTACTTAAAAAGACCCACACTGGTGATCAATTGCACGTGTGCAGGTTCAGTATGTGCTGTTAATCACAGTGGAGCTTTTGTTTCCTAATGAAGGGACCTATTCCGACAGATCTCACACATATAGGGCACATTTTCACCTTGTCATCAAAATATCAGTCTGTCTAGAGAGGTGTTATGTTTTAATGTGTGTGTGTGTGTGTGTGTGTGTGTGTGTGTGTGTGTGTGTGTGTGTGTGTGTGTGTGTGTGTGTGTGTGTGTGTGTGTGTGTGTGTGTGTGTAGTCGTGGCTGTCGGAGGTGGAGGGCAAGCAGAGCTCCAGGGGCGACCGGAGACACAGTGCAGACAACCACCACCACACCCCCCAGGGCAGAGAGAGGTACGCACACACACACACTAGCATGTCCGTGTAGTCTTGAAACCAGCTTTTTCCAAAGCTGCTTTGGTTTTTATCTACGCTAACCACTGGCATCAGAAATCTGTAAACTGGTACCTTGTTATCAACGTCAATCTACAATCACATATGGAAGCATATATGTAGTAAAATTCAAATAGCAATGCAATTTGCAATTTGCAATTCAATAAGTCATTACATTGTGCAATTGACAATTCATTATGAAATTTAATAATGTAATTTGTAAATACGTTATTCAAAGTGTATTTTAATATGCAAAGTGGCAATGAAATCCTCAATAAAATTTGCTAAAGTTATAACAATAAAAATAGAATAACATTTTGTCAAATTTTTTGAGTTCCTTTATTCAAATTGAAAAGCTATAGCGTCCCCATGATTGCAATGCACTTCGCCACGCTCCGTGTGTTGCAAAATTCAAATGACATTTCAATCCGCAAAACACTTTGCAAATCGTTTTGCAAAACGTTTTGCAAAACGTATCAGCCAATCGCGTCTGGGCGGGAACTACGTCACTTGCTCGTCAGACCAGCTGAATATCCACGCACGTTGCAATTTATTTTCTATGCCTACCATTGTGCCAGATTTGACTCTTAATAGGTCTATGGTTTGACTGAGTTTACGTAATTATAACTGAAAATGGCGGAAAAGACGGTCTGGCAGCTGCTGCGGGATAAATGAATAAATAAATTGCAACGTGCGTGGATGATCAGCTGGTCTGACGAGCAAGTGACGTAGTTCCCGCCCAGACGCGATTGGCTGATACGTTTTGCAAAACGATTTGCAAAGTGTTTTGCGGATTGAAATGTCATTTGAATTTTGCAACACACGGAGCGTGGCGAAGTGCATTGCAATCACGGGGACGCTATAGCTTTTCAATTTGAATAAAGGAACTCAAAAAATTGGACAAAATGTTATTCTATTTTTATTGTTAACTATTGCAAATTTTATTGAGGATTTCATTGTCACTTTGCATATTAAAATACACTTTGAATAACGTATTTACAAATAACATTATTAAATTGCATAATGAATTGTCAATTGCATAATGTAATGACTTATTGAATTGCAAATTGCATTACCATTTGAATTGCAAATTGCATTACCATTTGAATTTTACTACATATATGCTTCCATAATCACAACTGTCAGTTATGCCGTCTCCTTGCAAGTGACTTTCTTTAGCTCAGCTTTGCAAATACAATATTGGCCTTCTAGCTTTCCCTTCCAGGGCCTTGAGTCAATGCAGGCCCATCATCTCACTCTACCGCTGTCCCTCTCCCAAATAACCCTCCCCATCTTCCTCTCCGCGTCAGTCCTGAGGGCAGCTACACAGACGACAACAACCAGGAGCACCAGCCAACACCGCAGCACCACCACCACCACCACTCAGCCCCGCCCCCACGCCAGCCGGGGCCCCCCACCTCGGACCACCATGAGTTTGACGACGAGTTTGACGACGACGACCCTATGCCCGTCATCGGACACTGCAAGGCCCTGTACTCCTTTGATGGTAAGGTTTTGTAATCACCTTGGAATGGAGCGTTTATGTAGGACATGGACTACAGCTCCATGACCTACATTGCACAGCTCATACAAATTGCCAATGGCCTGTAGTAAGTAACTAGTAAATAGCAACGATGATCCTATTTTCCAAGTCGAAAAATAATAATTGGAAAATAATTGGATGATATTATCTGACACTCTATGCTGGCATTGTGTAGATCATCATCACTCACTCAATCTCACACACACACACACACACACACACACACACACACACACACACACACACACACACACACACTATACACATACACATACACACACACACACACACCTGTCAATGTAGGAAGTCCGTAAGAGAGAGAGATGCCTGTCCTATGAGTAGGGCGATGGTTGATATAATATCAATACTGTGTCTTGACTTGAGATATTTCTAGAGACTGTATTATTTGTTGTATGGTTACTGCAAGACATAAAGTATTTTCATGGTCTTCAAGGAGAATGATCCACATTCTCTGTTTGTTTTCACCAGGTAAGAACGAGGGGACGTTAGTGATGGCAGAGGATGAGGTAATGTGGCTCTTTGTACACAATCTATTGTCATCCGTTATCGATGAACTGTTGTCATTTTCATGTTTGACTTTATCCACAACCTGAAGCAGCATACCGTTTCTGGTTATTTACGAAAGGGCATTGTCAACCACCAATTCCAGATTCAACAACCTGACCCAATAAATTGCCAAATTGAAGAGCCAGTGAACCTAAAACCATTTTCTTTTTTAAGCGTGGTAATATGTCTTATATGGTCGTCAACATAGTAATCCATGTCATTTTGTCACTGTTACTAAAATACAACTCAGATTTAGGAAGAAACTGGGTAAATGTGTTTGCTACTCTCCCCAAAAGTGTGTGTGTGTGTGTGTGTGTGTGTGTGTGTGTGTGTGTGTGTGTGTGTGTGTGTGTGTGTGTGTGTGTGTGTGTGTGTGTGTGTGTGTGTGTGTGTGTGTGTGTGTGTGTGTGTGTGTGTGTGTGTGTGTGTGTGTGTGTGAGAGACCTCTATTTGAGCAGCAGTTTAATAATAGCTGCGTCCGAGTGAGGGTTAGGCGTCCCGGACACTTATAGTATAACGCTTCAGTGTGTCGCGCATTTCATATGCAGCATCGCTCAATATAACACTCATACACAACGAAAGTAACAAAAAAGTAACACAAAGCTGCCGTGGGTCGTAACCATGGGGATAAACTGCCTTCCCCTTTCCTAATACTCTCAACAAGCGTGTGAAATCCAGCTGGAACAGTGGGTTCACTAGCTCTTTAATATTACTGACACCATTTTAAAAGCCTGTAGCTAACAGTTCATATTGGCCCTACTTTCTTCTTGGTTATGTTTTTAATCGTATTCTCGAAAGTAGCACAGCTTGACAAATGAAAATATTATTGTATTATGAATATTCAGGGATAAAAAGCAAGTTGTATATTTCTTTAAGCATTGATTTACAGCAACCTGTTTTAAATGCTTTCATTTTGTGCAATCCCGTCAACGTGATTTTAATAAGAGCCGGTGTCCCGCCCTCCCTCTCTACATCTCTCATCTGATTGGCTCCAGGTGCTGTACATCATCGAGGAGGACAAGGGCGACGGCTGGACGCGGGCCAGGAAGCAGGGCGGTGAGGAGGGCTACGTGCCCACCTCGTACGTGGAGATCACCATGGAGAAGGCCAGCAAAGGTGCCGTCACCTACATCTGATCGGCCGGCCATCCCACCCCTGCACTGCAGCCAGTCCCCTGCATCCATGCATCCCTCCTCCGTCTCTCTCCCTCTCCGTAACCTCATTGTCTCAGTAAACCAGAGTCCAAATGCCTGCGTGGACTCCTCCCCCTACTCCGTCTCCTCCTCTACCTTCTTTCCTTCCTCTCATCTCACCCCCCCCCCCCAACCATATTCGTGAAATGTGTTGGCAGCATGTGCTCGTGCACGGACAAGTGGGCAGGTGGGGAGAGGGAGGGGTTTTAATGGTGTCTGCCATTTGACATGTATTGTATGTGTTTTATGCTGGCAAAGAGACTTTTAGTTGATTTTATTTTATTTTTTCTCTATGCCTCGCTGCATGTTGAGACTCAAACCACTTCCTGACGATCAAAGCAAATTAGGTCTTTATTTAATATTCCTGAGGATTTGTCTTGTTTTTAATTTTTTGTGTCTTGTTTATATTTGGAAATAACGTCAATTTATCAAATTATTTTTGTGTGTGTGTGTGTGTGTGTGTGTGTGTGTGTGTGTGTGTGTGTGTGTGTGTGTGTGTGTGTGTGTGTGTGTGTGTGTGTGTGTGTGTGTGTGTGTGTGTGTGTGTGTGTGTGTGTGTGTCATATTCAGCCTCAACAAAGCTTTCCATCACTATTTTAGCAGACAGCAATTCCATGTTCTTAAGGTGCGTTCACACCAAAAGCGAAGCAAATATTGTACTCAAGCGAAAAATTCAAATATTTTAGCTCAAGCGAATGAGCCGTACCATCAAGCCTTACTTTGTATGTATTCGCACTGTGCCTTCGAGTTTGGTGTGAGCGCACTGTTACTCTTTTGTTCTCCTGTGTTAAAGTATGCATGATGTATGTTTCACCTCAGCACACTGTTATCCTTTGTTTAAATTGTTTTTTAATGCGTGTCAATTCAAGATAGTGTCACAACAACATGTCCACATCTTCCTGCTGTATTCATCTCCCGACTGCTGTACCCATCTGTCCTACATTGTCTAATACGTGTGTGTGCGTGTGTGTTTACATCCACTGTAATCCGTGCACACTCATGTCATTCACATCCATCAAGGATGATACGATTGTTTTCCCCCAGTTTGTCGATGTGTTCCAATGGTCTGTAATTTACAGCCTCTCACCGCATGGCGGCAGGCACACTGTGTCCAAACGTCTACATTTGCCGTCTAACGGCATGCAGATCAGTCATGGGTTGGTAGTCCAACCTTCTGCTGGAGGATATGATAAGGTTCCACCTGCTCCCTCATTGCAGTGGTTTCACGATGTGATCGTTATGAACAGGAAGCTCTGGACTATTTAGGAAAATGTTTCATCTGTGTGTTCTTCCATGTTGAAGACCCTTCCTTCCATGAGTTATATATCAGATACTAGAATAGAAAGCAGTGACGAAGAGTCAGCAGTGGCATAATGACTGTTGGTTTGAGATACTGTTTTTGAGCCAGGAGTACTAATACACTAACAGATCCCCGCATATGGGCTGTATCCTGGGCCAGGACACTTTTATTTTCTATACTTTGTATAAAGTAGGTTTGCTCCAGCCCTATGGGGAAACTTTTATGGACCTTTTCTAGTTCTGTTCTCCCAGCACTACTAAGGAATGCTCTCAATATGCTCTGCGAAAGACATTACTAATCATGTTGTGTATCATTGCGCTACAGTAAATATGCAGTTCTCATATCGAATGGCTGTTTTTTTTTTGTCGTGTGTGTGTGTGTGTGTGTGTGTGTGTGTGTGTGTGTGTGTGTGTGTGTGTGTGTGTGTGTGTGTGTGTGTGTGTGTGTGTGTGTGTGTGTGTGTGTGTGTGTGTGTGTGTGTGTGTGTGTGTGTGTCAGTCTTGAGTAACTTGCTCTTTCTTCATGTGCACTGCAGGTTCCTGAGGGCTTCAGGGTTGCCGGGTGATTTGATTGGCTGGTGGAGGGATCATGCTGATTGGTGGTGGTGGGGTGACCAAGACCAACGGGGGGCAAGGAGAGGGGTATGGCCAGGGGGTGTTGATGGAGGAAAGATAGTGGGTGATGAAATGATAATGAGAGAGAGGCTATTAGGTATGTTGCACGTCTGCATGCATGATCACGCATATCTGAGCAGCAAAGCATTCAGGGAGGTGCACCTCCAACTGGTTGGGTTCTGTGTTTCGTCAGTAAAACCTTGAAGGGCTCCATAAAGTTAAAACAAGCACTGCTGTCCATTATAATGGAAGGTAGAGTGGTGGCCATTCCAGTTCTTAACGAATGCTGACCGAGTCCTGCATGGTTTTCTGATGGCTCCAGCTCTACCAGTGAGGTCACCTGTGCCATCTCCCCGTGCATGATGTGCAACTCTGTGCTATTTGTGAAGGGAAGCCACGGCAGCACGCAGTCTGGCTTCAAGACATTGGTCCACTGCTCCCCCTAGTGGAGAGGACATGTATTTGTCTTTTGGCAGAAAACATCCTTAACGTTGTTATTTCAAGTTCTAAAATAAGCTTGGAATAACCAGTGTTTTCCAATGCAGTTTAAGAAGATCTTAACTCATACCGAGTCAGAAATGCACAGCACAACATGCCTCCCAGGTTGCCAGATGGAGAAATAGGCTTTGATCTAATCATTGTACTAACACCAGACTAGAGACACGCCTATCCATTTGTACTCTGTTAACGATGTCTGCCTCACCTCCCTGTCTACGCCACTCTGCTTCTCATGCCTGCCTCACTACGTACACACACACACACACACACACACACACACACACACACACACACACACACACACACACACACACACACACACACACACACACACACACAGATTCAGTTAAGGTCATTGTGTGTGTGCGCTTGCTGCGGTGTCCTTTTGTGTGAACTATCCTGAGGTAGCCCTCTCTCGCTACACTTTCTGGTGGGTACTTTCACTGTTTGACCAGCAGGGGGCCCCCTTTTACTGTTAAATTCCCCTGCCTACACACCACTACCAGCTTCAGCAAGGCCCACAGAGACAACGACCTGAACAACACTAGCCGGACAGACTGACAAGCATGGCCGCCCCCTTCTCTCTCTCACTGCATGTAAGAACCAATCAACAGAGCCGGACTTCCGTGAACTTGTCGCAGCCTCTTTAAACACCACCCCAAAGTGTGACCTTATGGGCTTACTGGTTGAGTGTCCGTAAACCCCATCAGCGCCTCCACACACTCTCTTTCTCCCTCTCCGCCCAGTTTGTAATATTACCTTTGTCCATCACATTCCCACAAATTACCCCATCAACAGCTTAGCTGACCCCTCACACACACACACACACACACCCTCTTGTACACACAACATGTGTGTGTGCCTGTGTCGGGTATATACTCATGCATTCATGCTAGTTTTTATCCCCCAAACCACCACCAATTCTTTGAAATGTTTTGTACATATTGCCATCATTCTGTAATGCTGGACTGAATGTTTCAATTCAATTGTGATTGTTGTTGTTTTTTGTTACATATATAGTTCAACATTGTTTATATCATGGATTGTTTGCCAGGCAGTCTGCCCCTACAAACACAGACTTCCACTCTGACTAGGAGAGAACAAGGTTTGATTTGAACCGATGCACTTTGTCCCACAATTCTTAAGCATTTGAAAATGAGTGTTGTTCAGATTAATGGACGAGTGAATGTATGGATGAACGAGAGTGAATCTCTCTGCTGAGTGTGGTGCGACGATCGAAAAGGACCACTATGACTTAACTTTCTAATAATTTACAGTTTTATACTCTTTTTTTTTTTTGTAACTCTATAAGTGACATTATTCTCCATTTGCATGAACTCCTCAGCGTCTACCACATGATTGTTCTCCCATCTTGGATGTTGTCAACTCTTTCAGTGACTGCTTAGGAACCAGAGTCTACTGTCTACTCACTCGCTGCCTTGGTTTCCTGTTCTCCTGCTGTTGATTCGCTGTCACCGCTATCTCAGTACAGAGTCACACAGCTGGGCTCGTTACAGTGTACCGTCTCCTCGGACGAACAGCGCAACGACCATGCCTTACTTTCAACCTGTGGTTTTGATTTGAAGCTGTGAAATGTACAAAATATGATGTGTTTTTCTAATGACACCGCCAATGACATTGCAGCCTCATGATTTCACTGCTCCCATTTGTCACCCAAGTGTTTAAAGTGGCCATTTTGAAGGCCTTCCTGCAGGGGCCTGGTTCAGTAGGACTACTGTTGAGGGTGCAACGTTTGCATGAAGGCAAAATCTGCCACTTCCTGCATGGAGGGTGAATTTTTACAGATGCATTCTGTTCCCAAACATTCCCTGGTGCACCAATAATAATGTATTATTTTAATGGCTGGTTTGGTCTTGTGGGTGTTCAAACACCTATTGTCCAATGGTCATGAGAGGATAGTTTTCAGCTCCTTTCTAAGACAAGGATTGAATCAAACGTTTTATTTCTCTTTTGATCTTTGTTCAAAGACCATAACAACACCACCAATCCTAAAAAAAAAGTGGACGTTAATGCGACACAAGCTACTAAAACATCACACCAAAAATGTTACTACATTTTCAAGTGCAAGTACATTTAAAGATAAATATGCAGAGCCATTTGGCTCTGTGATTTAATTCTGAACATGAACCCCTTTTTTATAATTGGTAAAAGCAATGATGAAGTAAGTTTTATTTGTTTAGTATATATGATTACATTTGAATCGGTGTTTTCCTTGGTAAACCAGGAATGTCTAATCATTGCACACTAGCCTTGGTGAAGGTAATACAACAGCTCATGACTTTTCACAGGCCGAAGTGTAATTCTTTTGTTTTTGCATTATTAGCAAATTATTGTCCTAACTCAGAAATAAGGCAGTCAATCACATTTAATTAGAAACAGTCATGGAGGTGAGAGGTGCTGATTTGACAACTTGTACTATCCATCTAATCTTAGTGTTTTAACCGTGTTGTTTGTTGTAATAACCCATTGCAGTACTTCACGTTTCATATTGTTGAGCACATCGTATTACTTTGTATATGTCACGTTTTTTTACGAACCGACACCCCTACCCCTTTCCCATATCCAGCTTCCAATATATTGTTCCAAATAAATAAACATGAAAAGTTGTTAATTTATTTATTCAACACACAGACACCCTATGCCTGAAGGCCAGACACACTTATACATAACTAGCTGACTCTGGAGATAATTGCTGAAATTTAAATGAAAGTATAGTAAAAACCTACCCGTGCTGTTGTGAGAGCCTGTTTCTCTTCAAACCATCTCAACATGTTTGACTACAAGTTGGTAAAAACGATAAAGACATACTTAATTAGGCTTTGGCCTATTCCAGTATGTCTTCAGATATGCTTCTTGGAGCGCTTCTCAGCGTTGGCGATGTTGCCTTCAATTCAATGGTTCTTTAAAGCCGTTTGAAATGTAATCAGAAATGTGATTAATCAGACTTATTTTCTCTTTCCACTTTTTTAATAAAGGTTAAACATGAACAGATTCTTTCACAGATCAGTAACATTCTCTATTAAATCACTTGCTATAGTAGTACTCAATAGAAAGATTCAAATCCATAATCATTTTTATTTCTTTACAGTAAATAACTTCTTAAGAGAAAAATATATTACAGTCTAGTATACACATGCATTAAAAATGTACACCTTTCGCCTATTGCACATGTACTGTATGTAACAGACTCACACAAAGTTAGTCAGAACCAACACATTCACTGTATACATGGTCTCATTTCCATCCTATATTCATTCATGTAGTAGCGGAAAGAATTGCCTTTTTAAAACTGCCTATTTATATACAACCAAGCCCAATGTAATGTTTTCTCTGCCACAGTTTAAATGGACACCCAATGGCATGATGGTTAGAAAACCTGACAGTGTTAGGTTATTGCATAATTGCATTACGACAATGAAGAAATCCTTGGAGTATTTTTAAAATGTTGCACTTGCAAAGGTAGAATAACACACTTTTAAAGAAGGGGATCTTAATAAGTATTATTTAAGTGGCCAGTCTACACGGCATTGATTTGAAACCACTTTCTCAGACACCTCAGTGTGAACCAGTGTTGGTGTCAGAGTTTGTGTCACTGTTAATAGCCAATCACACCCTTACAGATCCCAGCTTCCAGCAACATGAGGTGAAAGGAAGTGATCAGAATTTAGATTAGTAAAAATAGTCTGATTTGTGGGACACAGAGAGAACTTTTTTGTCTCAAATCTCCACATGTGAAAACAGGCCAATTGAGATGAATACGTAGGCCTCAAAACCTTATTGAAACTTTGTGATATTAATGCTAAATTAATTAAATATTATTTTGTAGCAACAGAAAATGTATCGATAAGCTAAAGCTTCTAGCTTTAGACATGTCAATATTTTGTTGCTTTCCTCTTTAAAATTATAAAATACTTTCTCTTAGCGGCTCATCAGATAAAGCAAGTTAATTTAAGACAACTCTTGGGACGAGCATTTACTGGCATTGTAAAGACTAAATTATGAATGTTTAAGATAATCAATTTAAATAATCAGCAATTCAAATATTGGTTCTTTGAAGCTCTAAAAAAATATATAATCATATATCTCTTCCAGGTAACAAACTCAGTTGTAGATTTGTCATTGAATTTAGCTTTTAACCGGTAGCTCAGTCATTAAATATATATAATTATATCATTTATTTTAAATTAGCCAACAATATTGAGTTAATTTAACTCACATGTAATAAAACAACTAAAATAAAAGACTAAACAGTACATAGCCAGGTCATCAGTGAGCGTGTATCGCCTGGCAATACTGAAGAGAACCCGAGTCTTCATCCATACTGTATTTTATCATATTACAACAGTAAGTAAATCTCAACACATTAGCAGTGACTGACCAAATGTATACAGACATACATATAACACACACACACACACACACACACACACACACACACACACATACACTCATACATACATACACACACACCTCCATACCTTGCATAAGTCTAGTACTATATACATGATCATACATACACCTTAAATGTATCATTACGACAACCTGTCAAAAAACAATATTTAATATGGGATATTTACTGCGATATGTGGACTCAACCATGGGACTAGTGCTGATAGTTAGTGGTGATGCTTCCCACAAAGTAAATCGGCGGAGCTTCCCTCTTTTTCTCCAAGGCTCCGTATGTACATGGTGATAGCAAGCGTTCAAGCTAAACCTGCTAGCTAAAAAAACGCCTCACTTCACTGTAACTTTGTGGCATTATTAAAACCTTCAAAATTGATGCTCTAATATTTTCAAAGTGCTAGTGATAGTACATTTACAAACATAATACAAAGTGTGTGTGTGTTTCCGCTTATAACTTCATGTCCCACTTCTCAGATCTGGGTGTGTGTTGTGGGCGGCGGCTCCAGTTTCCGTGACAATGCAGTGAGGATGAGAGTGAACTTGCTGTAGCGATCTGATTGGTTCACAGTGGCACCCCGACTTCCCCATAGCAACCGTTGCTGAAAGTCTGTCTTAAACACTTCGAGCAGGTCCTCGTCACACTGGAACCCTAAAAGAACACACAGACACACACACATGCACACACGCACACGCACACACACACACACACACACACACACACACACAAAACTAGGTTTTAATGGTGAGGTGTAATTACTTAATTTTGTGTATTTGCATTTGTGTCTCTCTGTGTGTGTGCTTGTGCGTCTGTGTTCGTGTTTGTGCGTCTGTGTTTGCGCGTGTGTGTGTGTGTGTGTGTGTGTGTGTGTGTGTGTCTGTCTGCGCGGGACAGCATGTGCGCACCATCCAGCGCCCTCAGTGCATGTTGCGTGTATCCGTGCGCGTGGTGCGCCATGCCCCGTGCGGCCTCCAGGTGGCGCAGCATGATGTCACAGCCCTGGTCACTGGTCTCCCAGAGCTCCCCCCCTTCGGGGGAGACAGCCGGGCGCTCCATCAGGGTGAGGAGGGGCAGGAGGACGGGCACGCTCACCACCGGCGGCAGGGAGGCTGCAGACAGGCCATAAGGTTATTTTTATTTGAAGGAGAACCAAACCCTAAAATGACTTATTGTTGTTGAACATTGGGGACAGTTGGTTGCGTGGTCGTGATCTGGAAGGATCCTGAGCCATATCGCGACTTGAAGCGCAACGTTTTTAAAGGCTTTGATAGGGTATATGTACGGTATTACGGACTCAATTCCCTCTGTGGGTTAAACCCATGCTGTTGCATGAGTTACCTTGGTCATTGGTCGTTTTTGGTAACCATCGGGTAACGTCGATCAAATATTCTGGCTACATTACCCGCAAATCAGACTGTAGAGAGTGAGAGATGCAGCGAAAGAATGGCAAGAATAGTCGGCCCACTATATATTTTTTAATATAGTTGGTATACCGGCTTGGAGGTAGCGTTGCTTTTCCTTTAATCGGTCTTCAAGAAGATAATAATAATTGGCGAACGGTGGGCAAAGCGACTTTGACGTCACTCCCCATAGTAAACATGCCCTACTTGACCGTTGTACGCAGTCACGTGATGCTACGTGGTCAGGCTGTCTCACTCCGCAAATCGCCCTCACAACGTGGGCGCCCAACAAGCAGGAAGGGGCCTGAGCAGGTACCTGTGCCCTCGTAGAGGCTCTGGTAGAAGGGTTTGAGGCTCTTCTCGTAGGTGATGGCGGTCTGCGTGTGGCTCCTCCTCAGAGCGGTCCACGTGTGCTCCAAGCGGCTGATCTGAGGCCACGTACAAAGACACCCAGACCAAGGAGTGAGTGTGTGTTTGGTATATCCAGCAGGTCGGGGTGGAGAAGTACATTTTTGTTCATCAGATTGCTGAAGTTTGCTTTGGCTTCTCCCAGGCTGGCACAATTACCATAAAACCCAGACGACTCCAATACATCCACTAGAACAACTGGACTGCTAAGTACGATATAAATAACACAGCTGAAACAAATGTTTGGTTGGCTGTGTTTGGGTATTTATATTCGAAGCACATGTTGCTTTACTATACACACTATACAGTATATTCAGAGTGTGTGTGTGTGTGTGGTCTACCCAGGATCAATTCACTGAAATGTAAGTGTTCAAATTTAATTCCCTATATATATATATATGCACTACTTAATACCCATAACGCACCGTTAAAGCAATGTACAACTGATGCACACTTTTCTGTTGCACACATTTGAGATTTGGGAAGAGGGAGAGAGAGAGAGAGAGAGAGAGAGAGAGAGAGAGAGATGCTGTGTCTGCTCACCTGGGGCAGGTCCAGGGCCTTCATCAAGGCAGTGAAGGCGTACAGGTCTCCTACCGAGTCCTTCAGCTCCAGGGACACCTGGATGATACGGTTCAGAGTGGACGCCCGCTCCTCCACGCTGCCCGTACATCCCAGAATATCCACGGCCACGCCAATCGCCATGGTATGGTGTCTGGCAAAGGAGGGCAATTTGAGTCCAACTTCGCATCTTATCCTACATTTTTCAAATTGTGTATTTTTAGTGGAGATTTAGACTAGCATTAAACTGTAACACTACTATGTTACCCATAGTTTTTGGGTTGTGATTGTGATCCAAGTCACGACTAAAACTAAAGCTACCCAAGCTTTATAGATTGAAGGTGACATTATAGATTTAAAATGACTGAGCTTTGTTACAAGACATATTTTCGCCTTAAGGAGAGCTTGTGGGTTCAGGCATTGTGTATAAGAGGCGTCCCCATGGTTACCTCTCCATCAGGTCCAGCCTCAGCTGCTGACCATGTGGCAGAGTCACCAGTTCCAGACCTGAGGCCACGCCCATTTGGCCTTCGACCTCTGACGACACACCCAGTATCCTAGCAACCTGTGACAACACACACGCGTTGTTCAAAACAAGGAAAGTGCAACCTCAGTTGACTTGATTGTAGGAGCAGCCATGAAGGTTCACCAACCATAATTGTCATTAGCAAACACATTATTCATTACAAAACACATTCAATCAGACAAAATACTATCCGTGCCTGTGTGTGTGTGTGTGTGTGTGTGTGTATGTGTGTGTGTGTGTGTGTGAGAATTTGTGTGTGGTTTTGTATATAATAATAATGTGTGTCTGTGTTCCAGGGGTGTGTGTGTCTGCATGTGCAAGCGCCTGTGTGTGTGTGTATGTGTATGTGTGTGTGTGTGTGTGTGCGCGCACGTGCGTGCGCTTGCCCGTGCCTACCTGGCAGTCGGCCGCCAGCATGTGACGGGCGATGCTGCGGTGGTCGTGTGTGAGCACCAGCTCCTTGGACCTCCTCAGCACCGCCATCTCCAGGGGCTTGTTCTCCGCCGGCAGCAGGCGGGAGCAGAACTCAGACGGACGGAACGTCGACGCCGTCTCCACCAGGGGGCGCTGAAAGCCTCCCTTCCCTTTGGGCCTCCTCCTCTTCCTCCCACTCCCCTCCTCTCCGCTGCCGTCGCCTGTGCGCGCCGGACCCTCCCCTCGACTCTTGCCCCTCCCCTCGTCGTCCTCTTCGCTGGTGCTCTCAAGCGCGGCGATGGCGTTGTGGTAGGAGCTCCTGTCCATGCCCCTACCCGGCCCCACCACTCCCCCCTCGTTGCCGCGCTCCTCCCCTTCTCCTCCGGCTCCTCCTCCTCCACCTCCGCCCCCCCCGGAGGGCGTCCCGTCGCCCTCCTGCCTCAGCCGCTCCACGTAGCTGTAGTGAGCCCCGTGGGCGTGGTCAGACGGCGCTAGCCCCTCCCATCGCGGCGAGTCGTCGGGGCGCTTGGCCGGTCCCGTCTCCGCCCTCACACCGGCGGCGAGGGGGTCCTGGGGGTCCTGCGCTTGGAGGTACAGCCTGGACTGTAGCTTGAGGGGCTTGACAGGGGGCACAGGTGGTGCCTTGGAGCCTGTAGGGCAGAGACAGTGGTGAGGTAGAGGTCACAAGGCCTGTAAGGTCGGGACAGTGGTTAGGTAGAGGTCACAAGGCCTGTAAGGTCGGGACAGAGGTCGCAAGTCCTGGAACGTTTCTCTGTTTGAATCACGTTGCTGTCAGCACGGTTACTCCTTCGCATTGCAAAAGAAAACGAAAAACCTTTTCTGTTTCCCTATTGTAGCGATTGAAGCCACACAACATTAACAACAGGCTATTGCTCCCAATAGTTAACAATACTTCAACAATCAATCTAACTTTTACCCTCAATCACTACGCCAGGAGACTTGAACTAACTTTTTTTCACTTTTGCTTTAATAAAGAATTTATCCCAGAGATGCTAAAAACGCTAAAAAGCGGTATCTGGGGGTGTACATACATGTGCCCTCCAGAGGGGGTGCTGCCGTGACACTTGAGAGGCCAGCAGAGGGTTCCCTGGGGGTGTTGGGGGAGAGGCCAGCTGGGGGCAGGAGGCAGGGGCCCCGAGGCTGCCTTAGAGAGGGGACCTTGCTGGGCTTTGGCGGTGGTCTGGGGAACAGCTGGCTGTCCGAGCCCCGTATGGTCTGGCCTGTAGACACAGATCACACAGGGACATGCATGAGCCTGACGGCGCATGGCTGAATGGCACAATGTAGGCACACAATTGTGTGCGTGTGTGTGTATGTGTGTGTGTGTGTGTGTGTGTGTGTGTGTGTGTGTGTGTGTGTGTGTGATGTAATTAGGTTGTGATGGTTATGTTCTCTGATGTCGTTGTAGTGGTCTAACATGACATATCTTTACAATATAACAATATATAATCAACCACAAAAGATGGTTTTGCAGCATTACTTTTTCAGAAGCTATCACAGTCTCATATCTGCTACCAGGGCTGAATGTCGGCTGTAGACCAAGAACATGATCGGTCATAAGGATGGACACATCCAATGTGCTCTGAGAATAGCAGTCAGGTGTGGACCTGACTTGCCTAATTATACTGCCCCACTCCTTCTCCTCCATTCTCTTTGTCTGCACGCCACCAGTTTGTTTCTTGGCGGCCCAGGCTTCCAGTGACGTTGTTTAGTATTATAGGATCTGGTGCAACCCTATAGTCACACTTAACCGACCCAAAAGTCATGAGCCATGTCGCAGTATAAAACATAACTTGGGACCCCCTTCAATATAACGAACAAACAAATAGAACGAACGTCAGATTGAGACTGTGGTTAGATTGAGACTTAGTCAATAGCATACATAAGCAAGCATCGATTGGGCTTGTATGTGGATTATCCCAACTCACATCTCACATCTCACTGCAGAGAAACCCATTGATAACGTTCACTTCCAAACGTTAGCAGAAAATAAGGTTGTCTTTTGCATTGTGGTCACCCACCTGCCAGAGGTTCAGCGGTTCTCCGCTGCGCAGAGGGACTCAGGACCGGTTCGCTGCCCGTCCGAAAGACTGGCATCTTGGAGTTGGAGCTGGCAAGAAGTGGGTCTGAGGGCGGTGCCGGGGGCCTGCAACCTGCGAGCAGGACGTGGGTGGAAGAGAGAGGTGGCGGAGGGAATAGGAAGAAAAAGGGTAAAAGGATGTAGATAATGAACGGGTATTCCCCCAAGAACACACAAGATAACGAGCTGCAGTGATAATGGTTTATAACCTTTTTTTATTTGCCGGATACATCGTTGCTTAATTCTATTGCTTGAATAATTAAAAATTGTAACTGATGCATATTATTTTAAACTTGCAATTCTCTTTTCTGTAACAAAAAATGCAAGATTTGAAAAATGCAACAACTCAAAATTGACAATTTGAGTTGTTTTTGTGTGTATTTTCTTTAAAGCATTTGAATGTATTTTGTGTTTGGTTGCATTTCATCAGGTTGCACCTGATGAAAAGGTTTACAACATGCAAGTGAACAAAACCAAGTAAAGACATACAAATACAACCTATCAAGTTGGGTGAGAGATGACTAGTACCTACCTAGTGGCAGGAAACTTTCTGATTGGTGCGTTTTGAGGGGGCCTCGGCGCTCCTGAACCTGGTTGAGGCTTGCTGGTTGGCTGCCACACCTGTCCTTCAACCTGAGTAAAATCAGTACAGTACAAATCAACCGAAATGAGCAAATGGTAATGGTATCATTCATAGTAGGAAGAGTAGGAATAATGTTTTCAATTCATGGTTATTTCATAGCCTTTATACCAATGTTTAAAAGGCTAAAAAAGAACACACGTAAAGGACATTTCAGATTATCTTAAATCCTTTAACAGAAAAACAACCTAACCCAGTGGGGAAAAGAGGAAACCTTAAAAAGGGACAACCAAGAGGAAACCCTCTTTGTCTCTTGTTCAATATTCCGGCCAGCGAGGTGGGAACATAACAAGAGAAAGAAAACTACTGCATGATCTGCTAGACAGAGAACGAGGGGCTGAATAAGCAAACGTTTGCGTTCATCTTCTCCTTCTGTGACCTTTTTTGCCCCCTTTCTCCCTCCTCTTCCTCTAAACACCTGAAAAATGCTTCCCCCTTCAGTATGACTTTTATGTGTTTGTGTGTTTGGGTGTGTGTGTGTGGGTGTGTATGTGTGCTCACTGTGTGTGTGTGTAAGACAGAAAGTAGGAACATTTTAAAGGTGGCGTTTGAGACAGAGAGAGTATGGAGAACACATCATTCTTTATGGCTGTTCACTTTAGAAAGTGAAAATGCCTCCAACTGTCTCGATGATAAAATCTAAATAGCTTTGTAGCACTCAGATAAATTAAAAGAGTAATAAAGGAAGTATATCTTGACCTGCAGTGTGTGCTTTAGAATGTGTGTGCATCTGTGTGTGTGTTTATGTTTGTCTTCCTGCTTGTGTGCTGA
>NC_140279.1:7009939-7019939 GCF_964030765.1 Micromesistius poutassou
TTCGTCCTCTACTGTCCGGTTGTTATGTTGTCTTGTTTTAGGCCGATGCACCCCAAGAAAATAAATTCCCCCAGCAGTGTGGCTGCGCAAATCATTGAACTTTTGAATTGAATTGAACTGCTTGTTGCCATAACGACATCAGGGCGACCATCAGCATTACCTCTGTAGGTTATATTGTTGATGGATACTTGGAATTGGTTCTGCCAGCCAGCAGTCATGTCGTCATACAGCACAGGTCAGTGAGTAGTGGACAGTGTAACAACCATGCGTGTATGTGTGTGTGTGTGTGTGTGTGTGTGCGTTTTGGGGGGGGGTTATCTATCAGCGGCTCTGGTTTCCATTGGAAGGGTTGCGTGCAAGGTGCCAGGGTTGAACACTCCCAACACTGAACACCCCACTAGAACCATTAGCCAGTAATGTCTATGTATAATGATGTGATGGGAAGGTACTTCAGCGGGGAGGAATGGTGATTGCGTACCTTTCCGGGCCAAAGACAAAGTCAAAAGTATGCTGCATGGCTGAATTGGTAACAGAACAGAAAGCCCTGGAGAACATCGGAAGCCATGTTCTTATCTGCCCTGCTGGTGTCGTAAACTACCATGTTTTGTGACATTTTAAAGCTGCTGAATATCATGAATGCCAGAGTTCCTAGATAACAAGAGTGACTAAACCTGGCCATACTCAGACCCTCCCACCAGCCACGATGCTGCTCTTCTCCGAAGATTAAAGCTCCCTTAAAACCAAGGCTTTAAATCAGCAAAGACAATAACTACACGGTTATGGAATAGAAACCAAGGGGATGAGAGAGGAGGGAGAGAGGAATGGGCTGTAATTGGCTAGCCTCTTAATTTAACCCTGCACTGTGATGTAATTCACAGCACCTGTATGATAAATATGTTAAGCAACCTTCATCTCGCTGGCAGACCGCCCTGTGTGTGTGTGTGTGTGTGTGTGTGTGGTGTGTGTGTGTGTGTGTGTGTGTCACTAAAGATGTGCATGAAAGTGGCTCTAACATGAATAATGGCTAGCACATGTGCTCTGATTTTTATAGCCAACCATCCTCTCCATCTCCTCACCTTCCTCCTCTCCTCCTCTCCTCTCTCTTATCCTCCTCTCACCTCGAGTCCTGTCCTCTCCTTTCCTCTTGGCTCCTCTCCTCCCTTCTCTTTTCCTCTCATCCATATCTATTTACTTTTACTCTTTCAGAACTCAATCAGTTTATTTTTCTCTAACTTTTGGACCGTGAAGCTAAACCTTTCAACGTAATGACATTTTTCTCCTCTTTATTATTTCCCATCAATCAGGAAAGGCTGCCAGGGTGCAGGCCTGCCAGACACACTGGGAAGCACACTGGAATGGACCTCAACCCTGACTGGATCAGTCCCAGCACTATGCAACTTCACCGCTCCGACCAAGAACCCTTGTTCTCCCTTGACCTTCACTTTGAATGGTGATGCTTCTCTCTGCACAATGGGCACTAGCGGTCGGTTCATGAGTCAAGAAAAAAAAGAATACGATAGAAAAACATCCCGTTTTAGTCTCTATTGATACCGATGGTGATATCCAACCACACAATAAGCTGCTTGTGGGGAGATTGACAAGGGGAAGGTTTCGTAGCATTATGATTTTTTATCTGGTGTCTGCTAGAGAGACAATTACACACACACACACACACACACACACACACACACACAGATCTTTGTGTAAGCACACACACACTTTTTGATTTTCAAATAAAGGAGAGTAGTTTCATGCGCACTGCCGGCCCCCTCTAAGGGCGCTCTACATCATGACAATGGACTATGGAGTGGACACTTTTGATTGACAGCAAATAAAAGTATGTTTTTTTGCTCTTTCACCAGGAAGATACAAATATTTTCTTGGCTTTCAAAAGAGCCATTATAATCATCCTCGTCATCATTAAAATAACAATTGTCTAGATTGCTGTTTATCTGGTATTTCCTCTTTACTTTATCAAGATATCATCCTCTGACTCCCTCCCTCTTGCTCCATAACCCTTCTCATTTGCTCTTTAATCCTTTATTTCACATTACTACAGATTGCTATTCAGGATTTTATAATTAGGGGAAATCTACATTTTCACAAGACACAATTAAGACATTTATCCATCAAATAAGATAGTGTGAGTGTCTCATATGTGCTTCAGAATCCTGCAACGAAGCCAGATCTGATAGTCCTGCAGCTCTGCGTGGGCCTCCCGGGTCCCGCCCTTTCCTGTTTACTCACGACTAAACACAGGTCACATCCTGTGCATCCCTGATGTACAGATACACACCGGTCTGGGATGCTTCCCTCGGGAGGAACGTCCTCCAGGGCTCCACTGTGTCCACTGTGCCAAGGCACCTCTTCGGACACTGTATATGACGTCTGCACATGTGGTGGACATGTGAGTGCAAGCTTTGGACATTTGAAGGCGCCTTTCAAAAAGCTACCCAAGGAAATGGTACAAAACGGTGCTCCATCACTTGGACAGCAAATGGTCATGTTTCACCTTGATGAGGTTGCAAGGGAGATATTGGCATGAACACTACAGCATCCGTGGAACCTACAATCAATATGTCAAAGCCGCTTCCTACAGGGAATACACATCTTTCTGCAGCGCAGAAAGATGTATATACTTCAAGTCTGTGTTGTTGTTCAATGTTCAAGTGGAAAGGGTTGTCCAACTGTTAATGGCCTAACATTTTTCGGTTTTTCGAGTTCAGTCATCAATGAGCATGTGACATGACTTGAAGTTTGCTCGAAATTCGCAGACACATGCACACAAACGCAGTGACACAGACACACACACACACACACACACACACACACACACACACACACACACACACACACACACACACACACACACACACAAACACAGACATATGGAGTGACTGGCTACATCCCAGAAAGAGCAGAATTAGAAAAATAAGAGCAGACGGATGGAAACAAGAGCGCAAAGGAACACCCCAGGCTCAGAAGAAACAAACTAGGTGACATCTCAGAGAGAAAGAGAGATAGAGAGAGATGGAGAGAGAGAGAGAGAGAACGAGAGCCAGAGAGACAGAAGAGGTTAGTAAGGAAAGGAAGGAAGAAACCAAAGGAAGAAGGAAAAAAAACATGACTGAGAGAATAAAATGATTACACCAGAGCCCCGACTGATAATGGTTTTCTTGCACTGACATGTTTAAAATGCATGTCCTACATTGCATTTTAAACATGTCAGTGCGATACCAGATTGAGACCCACTCCCTGCTGAAGAGTTCCTCTGCTTCCTGCCTCTGTGTGGGGAGTTCTGGCGCTGTGTATCTAAAAGGGCTCAGCGTTAGACTGAGGGATCAGACCTGAGAATGTGGACCTGTGAAGCCCTGGTTTGAGGCGGTATGGGAATTGAAATGAAGAAATACAAATAAACGACCACATCACTCAGGTTCAGTCGCTGTTTTCCCAGGTCCTGTGGGTTTACCTCTAAGGCCGAGATCAGAAAGCACAAATTCCGCTAGATTTGACAGAATGTTTTCGTCTCGGACGGTCTTCAGCGTTGTAGGTGATAATGAACGACACGACGGCCAGCTGTCTTTATCCCCGTTGTAGTGTGACCTGGTCAAAAGCGTGCGATGTGGACTTGAAGCTAGGTTGTGATGATGGAACGCTTGTCGCCTTGTCCAATCTATGGAATGAATCGATGTAATGGTTTTAATTACCTTTTACAACGTCACTATGCCAGTGTTACAGAGAAGTCTCAAACCTTTTGCATATTTTTTTTATATCGTATCTCTCACTCTCTCTTTCTCTCTCTCTCTCTCTCTCTCTCTCTCTCTCTCTCTCTCTCTCTCTCTCTCTCTCTCTCTCTCTCTCTCTCTCGCTTGTTTTCTCGCTCACTACTCTCTTTCCCTCTCTCTCACTAAACATTCAAGTCTACCAGCTGGGTTTTGAACAGCCATATCTCTTTTCACAGAGAGAGAGAGAGAGAGAGAGAGAGAGAGAGAGAGAGAGAGAGAGAGAGAGAGAGAGAGAGAGAGAGAGAGAGAGAATCACAGCAGCTCACACAGTTACACAGTAAGTCATTTATGAGCGCATCAGGACAGAGCAAGAAAAAGCCCAGTGTTTCAAGCACAACTCTGAGAGAGAGAGAGAGAGAGAGAGAGAGACAGAGAGAGAGAGAGAGAGAGAGAGAGAGAGAGAGAGAGAGAGAGAATAGAGAGAGAGTGAAACAGAGACTATTGAATCAAATCAGATTCCTCCCTGTCACACTCAGTGACATGGGCTGTAATGGTCCAGGATGCATGTGTCTGGTCTTGTAAACGTAGCATGAGGCTAACTTCTAATCCTAGTTAATGTGCCACTGCTTTTAAATGTAGCCGCATGCAAGTTGCACTCTCTGCAAACCCAGCAAGGGCTAGGGAGCAGCTGTGGCCAACCAGCTGTGGACGTCCTCATTGGTTAATTATAGTGGGAGAGTGCTTTGAACACATTTTGTTTCTGATTTCATCCAGAGGTGAATTGAGAAGGAAAGCCAGATTTCCATAATGTCCACAATTGGTTTCACTGCCATTTTTTATTTTATGCCATATTTTATTGTACAACAGAATGACACACGAGATCACACACATAAAAATACACATGCATTATTGCTGGTGACTTCATTCCAATCACCTAATGTACAAGATGGATGCAGGCCATGATTGTGCATCTTACTGTGTGCAAACACTCACGCACGCACAATGTATGTATTTCACAAAGCAGCATGCAGACACACACACACACACACACACACACACACACACACACAGACACTGTCTATCTGTCTATCTATCTATCTGTCTATCTGTTTATATCTGTCTTGTCTCACCTTTGCTGTGATGACAGAGTTCCTGTGGTAGAAGCAGCAGAGCGCCGCGGTCAGCGTCTTTATGTGGCATCCCTCCGATGACATGGCTGCTGAAGAGCACACAGACGGTTCTCCTGGTGCCTTGTGTCTCTGCCTAGCCAATCAGACCGGCACCACCTCCTGCACGCTCACACCGCTCTTCCAACAGGTCCCTATTCCAACATACACCTGCTGATTGCCTTGCTCCGACTCCCTCTTCTTAAGATGATGGAAAGGTTTGCATTCAAACTGGGATGACGCAAAAAGTGTTTGAGAAGTTCAGTTCCAAGATGCTCACTCAAAGAGATGCCGACTTTCCTGTCTGAGGAGGACACTATAGCAGATGCGGTAGGATCGTCGTTTTTTTCCGTTTTTTCAAAGACAGCTGAGGGACAAGTCCACATGGCTGCTTGCTCTTTGGTTATCATCTCACTCGCTTCTCTCTCTCTATCCCCCCCTCTCTCTCTCTCTCCCTCTCCTGCACTGTCTCTCTCTCATGCACTCTCTCTCTCTCTCTGTCTCTCTGTCTCTCTCTCTCTCTCTCTCTCTCTCTCTCTCTCTCTCTCTCTCTCTCTCTCTCTCTCTGTCTGCCTGGCTGTCCCGCCTTCTTTGCCTTGGCCCCGCCTACTGAGCTCTATATATGGGCGGGGTGAATAAACACAGTGTCATCTTGCGATTTGGAAAAATTCCTCATCCAATCCTCATCCTCATCTTTGTTATTTATGTACCATAAAAAAACTCACCAACAGACTGATAGACAGATAGATAAACAGGCAGGCAGACAGACAGAGAGACAAACCAATGCCATAACAAGTGTCAACAACTCTGTTTTTGTGTGTGTGTGTGTGTGTGTGTGTGTGTGTGTGTGTGAGAGATTGAAGCAGATAAAGAGCCAAATGTTAGTGCTTCTTAATGACCACCACATTACACTCACACACTAATTAACCTCACAGTATTCCCACCGCTCACACACACACACACACACACACACACACACACACACACACACACACACACACACATAGGGTGGCACCCCGATGCCATTCAGTTAAGGCACTATCTCACCGCAGGAAATTGAGCCACTAATTACAATGTGGGCTTTCTGTGGCTCTACGGGGGAATTACATCTAGAACATTCCTTAGGGAACCACGAAGCAGCGTGCACGCACACACACACACACACACACATACACACACACACACACACACACACACACACACACGTGCGTGCCCGTCTGCACGTGAACATGCACACACACACACACACACACACACACACACACACACACACACACACACACACACTCTGATACAAACCACCATGAGTACCACACTAGCCACAAATCACCAGCTAGTGCAAGCGTGCACCTTAAAATACACCCATCTACTCCCTCAAGGAATGCTTTGTGAAAACACAGAGCCAGTGCACAGCGTTCTATGTGTTCTATTTCTATCCTTGTGTTGTTTCTGCCTACAAAGAGAAAGAGTCATCTTAGGGCCTTGGATTGTCAAGCAAAATTGGAGAGAAGTTACACGTGCAATATATATAAATCAAATACAACTATACATATACATGGACATGTATGAATGAATACATGTGTGTTTATATGTATACATTACATACACACATGAAATATATTTTACAAGCCAGCCCACCTTTGCTAAACTAGTGTTTGCCAGTGTGCGTGTGTGTATGCATAATATGTCTGTGAGGGTATATGCGTACAAAGAAGTGAACTCATAGCAGGTTGTGAGGAAGGGGGGGTTATTACTGCTGAAGATGCAGAGGTCAAGGGGTCAAGGATAGAGAGAGTTGGGGGTGTTACAAAATGGAAAACATGATGGAACAGACACACACACAGGAAAGTGTGATGACCAGTGAGTCGGTGCACAATGAAGCCATACCACTGCTTACAAAAGAGCTTCACATCACTGCCTAGCTACTAGCTTTTTGAAAGTAAAATGAAGGGAATGAAATCAATAAGTGTGTGTGTGTGTGTGTGTGTGTGTGTGTGTGTGTGTGTGTGTGTGTGTGTGTGTGTGTGTGTGTGTGTGTGTGTGTGTGTGTGTGTGTGTGTGTGAAAGTGTGTGAAAGTGTCTGTGTGCGTGTGTGCGTGTGTGCGTGTGTGCGCATGTGTGTGTCTAAACATTAAATATGCATACTGTTGGATCTGTTCATTGGCCTGTCACACTGAGTTGTGTGGAATATTATTCATTCAACATTATTCATTCATATTCAAAGTATAACTGTATGCTTATGACCGTCCTGCATAGACAACCATCAGAAAGGATCAAACCCAGACATATTAATTGTCAATCATTACTCAATACTGTTCCAATCCACACATAAAGGTCATTGTTGTGATCTCCACAATAAATGTCACGAACACGAACACGAATAATACAACGTTTAGGAAAGAAAAAAAGATGCATGCTTTATATTCCTGGCTCTTGAAAACAGTGTCATTAGCAGTTGGTCACCACCACTATGCGTAAGGCCATCTAATTTCCTTGGAGACCAAACTAAGTCCTGTCCTGACGTTTCTTTCTCAAAGACGAAAACAGAAAACAAACAGTTTGCGGATCAGATGGAGATTTACCCAAAGGAGCTAAAAGGCCCGGAGATTACAGAACAATTATGACAAGAGCCCTTGGAAAGAGAAAGCCCTGGTCACAAGGAGGAGGCTGGAGATTGAACAGGTGGATTAGTATTGCCTGGACTGCAGTTGAACGGCCAAAAAAAGTGCTGGTTAGTTTGTCAAAAACAGCTAGTGTGTTGATTGCCTGCAGACTGCTTTCACTCTGTGGCCGGCTTACCAGTCGCTTTCCCTTGGTCATGACGTTAAATTGCCTCAGAAAAGGCACTTCAATTTCGTGAAAAGAATGCCGCCGGCAGAGTGGAACGTACACAAACTGGTTGACGGAGCATGGGGTTTTGCTCGTTTTTTCTCTAAGCTATGGTTTTATTTTATAAATGAAAAAATGGCAAAGCTGTTGACGATCATGTTTGACATTAGTGTTAAAAACAGATGAAAAAGAAATGTGGGTTCACTGCCCCTTACAATTACGGCTGACGAAGAAGCATGCAAAGATCTCTCTGGTGGGTAGGTATGACACCTGCTGTTTAACCGACCAGAATATGCCTGTAGTACCTCTATCTGACCACTAGAGGTTGACAGGGTTACTGTATGGAACTTTTTAAATGCAACATTTATATATTGTGTAGAACCGATGTATTTTGTATGTGCATACATACTCTTCACTTGTGTCACATGAATGACACAACACAACAACAATGTGCCTATGCTTACACACACAGACACACAGACACACACACAGACACGCAAACACAGACACACAGACACACAGATACAGACACACTCACACCAAACGCACGCACGTGTAAACACACACACACACACACACACACACACACACACACACACACACACACACACACACACGCGCACACACACACACACACACACACACACACACACACACACACACACACACACACACACACACACACACACACAGCATCATTGTTCCATAAATCTTTTTGGTGAGTTGAGCAGCTTAGTCTTTTAAGCTGAACAAGTGGAAATAAAGGAGGAGAGTTGAAGGGTTTGAAGGAAAGCAAAGCCTCCAGTTATGAAACACATAGACGTGACTGTACACAACCTGGTCAACGCTTTCACTTTCTTTCTCTTCACCTCTATTGCGCTCTCTTTAAAACTCAAAGGGGTCTTATTGGCAGGGGGAAAAGATTTGGACATCGGCCAAAAAAAAAAAAAGAGCAATAGCATCAATACAAATTAAAAAGTATATACAGTGGTATTTTTCAAAAACCTAAATAAGATACATAAGATCAAATCAAATATATTTGATCATATGATGATCATATACACACACACACACACACACACACACACACACACATGGCATGTAAACATTGTATCAATATTGTTTAGAAGAATGAAAAAGGATCAATATAATAATATAATAATAACTGCAGTAGTATTCTCTGTCTCCCACTGAGGATGCAAAGTGTGCTGCAAGGATTTGATTGCACATTGCTGTTGCGTTCAGAATGTTTTCAGACATGTCAGTCAGTGTCATCTGAGGGGAATGCATTCACAGCGTCTTCACACGGCTGCTAGAGGTGAAGCAGTGCAGGTGGCTCTCCAGCGTGTCTGTTTCGGGAGCCAGGTCTGGCTGCCAGGCTATCCTTGCTGAGTCACGGTGAGGCGGTCAAGTTTTTTTTGAGGATTGGATCAGAGTCTCTTTCTCACACTAAGAATTTGCTGCTGCTACTCTACTACGCTGCTGCTACTCTACTACTCTGCTGCTACTCTACTACTCTGCTGTTAATCTACTACTCTGCTGCTACTCTACTACACTACTGCTACTCTACTACATTGCTGCTACTCTACTACTCTGCTGTTAATCTACTACTCTGCTGCTACTCTACTACACTACTGCTACTCTACTACATTGCTGCTACTCTACTACTCTGCTGCGATTTGGGTGCCATGAAACCTTCTATTTTCTCCTTTCCTCGGATTCCTCCTTTATACTAATTAAACTGATTACTCTCCCCTCCATTACTCTATGATATTGAACACTGCGTTCTCGTCACCTTTGTCCCTTAATGCTCCTATAATGCTCACTCTCTCCACTCTCCTATTGAGCTATAGTGCTGGCCAGGCTACTCCATGCTAGCACGGTTAAATACAGAACAACACGATGAGGTGACATGGGTGGTGACCACAGAGCATGGTACAGCAAGCCTGATTGGTGTGTAAGTGTGTGTGTGTGTGTGTGTGTGTTAGTGTTTGGCCAGCGGAAACTCAAACACACCTGGGGAATGAGAGCTGACAGCTATATTTTCACAAGTATTATGAAAATCCTAGGATAACCTCATGTCCAGTCAGCAGCAGCACACACACACACACACACACACACACACACACACACACACACACACACACACACACACAAATACGGGTGTGAATGTGTATAAATAAATAGCGGGTGCTGAATAGTCTATGTGACCAAACATATCCAGGTGCCATTTGTATGTGTTTGTTTGTGTATCGTGTGTGTGTGTGTGTGTGTGCGTGT